>NC_084664.1:99134888-99502388 GCF_028389875.1 Rhea pennata | reverse complement strand
TGGCTCTAGATTTCTATGGTACAATACGACACAACGTCTTTGTGCACAAAGTCCAGAGTCTAGCACTCTTCCCTGACCTTTTCTATTCCAGATACCTTTAGAGACCTGAAACAAGGTCAAGAAATCCTAGTCCTTCTACACAATGCCTTTTTGTGATCATGTTCCCTGTAAATGACAGAATGAAAGATGTTTTTGAATAATAGTCTACCCCATTCCTCCTCTGACTGCACCTCCTTCCCCAGATAGCAGGAAACGTGGCTTCCTCCGTAACAATGCAATATAAACACGTATACATTGCACATCAGTTAGAATACACTACAAAAATCCTTCTCTACAAAATACAGATAATTCTGGTCTACAGGAATTACTGTCTAATCAGTGTGAGAAGTAGCAGTTTCCACTACAGAAATTACTTTACCAAATAGTACTTTTTCTTTTCTTCACAAGAAAATCACTAGCCTCTTAGGAGTGAGGCAGAAGGAAGCTGCAGCCTGGCTTACACAACAGGTCAATATCTACAGCTCCCAAAGCAGCCAAAGAAATGTAAATCCTGCAGTCTGTATTTAGTAGACTTTATATATCACAAATACATCATCATTGGCTTCTCATTTACCATTTATAATGGTCTTAAAGTTTGGTGGGCTGCGTGGCTCCCCCTGAGAAACACTCCATGGGTATAGGCACATATGGATGTCTTTCTGGCACCAGCACAGTATCTGCAGCGAGTCCAAAGACAAACTAGGCTTTAAGAGCTAACTGCAGTACTACCTTCTCCATGTCATCTCTGCTCTTCAGTCTTCTTCCCTTCAGAAAAGGGCCCACAGAGAGACTGAGGTTTGAGAAAAACATGGGCCCTTGACAGACAGCAGCCTTTGCTCTGAGGATGCCCCCAGTACAACTGCAGTCCTATACCATGCCAAGACATGTTGCAATGACAGGCACCAGTCATTGACACCAGCTGGTTATCTGCATCTGCATTGGTGACCAAACCAATTTGGTCACCAGAATTAAAATTACCTGAGCACCCCAAGCCCTGCCCAGCACAGGCTTCAATAAAGCCTCCTCTGAACTACCACACTCAAGCTTCGCACCTACTTACTTAACCTAAAAGGGGAGGTCACCTCCTTTCATCTCCAAGCTGTGTTACTCCTCCACTCCAGGGACCAGAAGCACTTTATGTTACAGCAGCTTGTCCATGAACCTTCAAGACCCGCAAGCATCCCCTAGGCCTGTCAGCCATATAATGAGACTTGAAAGTAAGAGTTTAGCTTGCAGAGTCATTGGATCAATTACTACCAGGGTGCAAAGAGGCATGTGGAGGGTTTTAACACCACCTCTTCCACACCACCTATGTAGGAGGAGGGTGTGTGCTGAGATCTTGTTTACAGGAGCACTTACATCAAGTAATGTGGAAACTTGGCAAAGGCTAGCAATGCTTAAATGTCATACGAGCTTTTACCTATTTCATTAGTTACTTTAAAACCCTTAAAAACCCTTCCTCCAGCCCTTCAAATAAAGCTAAGCACCCTTTGAAGGTGCTGAATGCTAAGCATTTTAAAGCTGCCAGGATTATACTGGTCTAAAACAACACACACCGCAGTTGTGGTGTGCCTTGCCTTGCAGGCCTGCCAACCTCACCAGTTCCAGACACTCCAGCTCTCTGATTTCCACATCTAACTTTCCAAATTTCAAGCCTGATGATAACCAGCTTTGGAGAGAAGGCTGAAGTCACATATTAAATTTGTGGTCTTTGGCTGACAGAGCACCTTGCAAACAAATGAGGGCAAACAAGCCCCAGAAAGGAATGACAATTCACCCATGGTGCAAACGATACTGGGGACATCCCACTGTGGTGGCACCCTGCATCTCCTTGTCCCCCTCGCCGCCACCACCCACCTACCCTGCTAGTCTCCAGGTCCTACTCTTCTGTGTGGATGGCTCCTGCGAAAATGAACAAGCAGACCATAAACAGACCAACTACCAAAGCCTGAACCATGCCAGCTCCTTCCACCATCTCCCCTCCTCCTCAGCAAGCGAGTTACCACCTTTGACAAGTTTCAGTCACACAAAAGCGTGCTGAAATTCTCAGTGAACTCCAAAGCTTCATGTGGGCAGAGGGCACAGGAAAAAGAAGTGGGAAGAGGAGGAAGAGACACAGTAACTGAACAAGTTGAATTAATTTATTTTCTTAGAAAAACAAGCCTAAAGTCAGCTGTGTGAAATGACAAGCCCAGAGACGCAGAAAATTTAAGGCAAAGTTATGACGTGCAGAATTCTGTTTCTGACTGGCCTGTGTGAGTACTGCAATACTTCACTGGGAAAAGTTCCTTCGCAAGGAAGGTCACTACCTGATACAGGCATAGCGGACGAGCGACAGAGCCGTTTTTAAACTACAAAGTGAGAGAAAGGACACTCCTAAAGAAAACGCTCATTGCTCTCACGGGAGCTGTCAGGCCTTCAAAGCTAAGTACTCTGGCCTTCTCGGCATGCCAGCGAGACCTGCAAGCGTGTTTAAAATGGTTAGATTCCCCCCACATGTAACACTGAGCTATGCTGTCACTGCTCTGAGTAAGCCACAAAACCTGACTGAAAGAACCACCTCCAAGGAGTGCAGTTTAGATCTGCACTCACAAGATTAGCCACCAACCCATTAAAAGATTATACAGGCGTGCATAAAGTGCCCATAAAAAAAAAAATCCACAAAGCAATATAGAAAATAAGCTTGTTACAACTTCCAATAAGCAATCACAGCATGTGCTCACCTATATGACTCTTCCTTGGCTCATTTCTGATCATGTTTTCAGTGCCAAGGTACGGCAGAAATTGGATCCATAATTCAGCCCTGGTGCAGAAAGGGTGAAATTTCCCCTGTGAACTCTACCTGGTGCTAACAATTACTTTTACTTTTGCTATCATGGCTCTTCCCTAACATTCCCTAGTTAGGCACTTGTCTTCTACTGTCATATTTGGCCTAGGAAGCTTACGAATAGTTATAACAGGAAAAAAAAAAAAAAAAGAAAAGAAACATGGAAAACTGTAATAATTGTTCCTTGAAACTAAACTGGTTTGATATTCCAGAAAATCTGCAATTGATATGCACAATATGAGATTACAAGTACTACAGAAAAGGGAGAATATCTTGGCAGCACAGAGTATGAAATGAAAGGAGCAATTTGGCTGCCAGCAGCAAAGATTGTTAATTTGTTGAACCAATTTATATATCCTTCTCAAAAGCAAGGGTCAAGCTTTCTTGGCACAGACAAACTCTTAACACTTTTTTATTTAATCCAAACAAAGATTCAATTATGCATTACTTAGTGCCTGGAAAAGAAACTTCATACTTACTACTAATAAACTCTGTGCTTAATCCATACAAGCATATTTGTTCAGTACTCTTAGCACTGGAAATGCAGCACTAGGATGAATTTTGTTTTCACTTCTGCAGAGTCCACTCAATACTGTCATAGAGGATCAGTGCAGTCTGGCACACGGTAAAAGGAAAGCTAATCAAAATACTCTCCCATTCTTGCTAAAGGCTTAGTTGTACAAATAAACTAGCAAACTGTATTCCAGTTCATCATCTCAGAAGCAGCTTAAAATAAACACCTTAAAATAACAACCTGAAGAAGCAGTTCTCTTTGCAACAAGAGTTCTGTGCAATGACACCCAGAAGAGAATGAAAGTAAGAGCGTATGGCACAAGGCAAATCCATTCCAGTATCTATATTTCAGTATCAATCCCGTCAGTTCAAGTCCTTCTATTTATACAAGTGACTGTAAGCATTTATCTTGAAGAAACGACAGCACTGCCTTACAAAAATAATGAACACTTAAGATGGAGACAAAGCCCAACCAGGGGATCAAAATTAAAAAAGAAAAAAAAGAGTGAACTAACATGGCTTGTCAAGGTGGCAGCTAAGAAAGCTGTCTTTCCACTCCTCCTGTCAATCACCTAATTTCACTTCAGTTGCTTTTATTTCACATGTTACAGTATGTCACCCCTCTTCTCACAGATACATGATGATTACTAATAAAAGACACATGGGAAATCAAGTTAAAGAAAACAGGCCTGGGACAGAGTGGCTTGTGTAATTCCATATGTAAGACGCCAGGTTTTCACAACGCCAACTATATGGTAAAAAACACAGAGATAAATATATCTCAGCTACAAGCAAAACGCCCCACAAATCTATAGCCAATCCACATACAGTGGTTTGTTTGGGAGACTTTGGGTTTCTTTTTTTCCTCCTTTCTCATCCATGTCTCTTTGATTATGAAAGATCACAGTTTGCTGTGCCACTCGCTTATGATCCAGAGCTGCTTGGTCTTCCTATATGTAAAAAAAAATTTGCACACTCAGGGAAACACATCCAGTGCTTGACGCAGTTGCAGCTTTTGTGCCCCTCAGCTCCTTACGTAGCAATCTGACAATTTGCATTCGGTTAGTTCAAAGGACTCTTATAAACTCTCCAAAGAGTGAGAGAGCTGCTGGAAGTGAGGGTGTTCACTATCTCTATCACGCTGGACCACGGCTCAGGCCAGTACGTGAATTGTAGTCCCTTAACACTGTAAATTTTAAAATGACAAGACTAGAAATGCTAATTCTTCCCATAGCCAATCTGCCAGGCTCAACTGGACTACAGCTTAGATTAAGGGGGGTTCTTTTCTGTGTGTGCAGTATATAAGAAAAGAATATGGTTTAGGCAGGATCTTCCTCCTTGAGATGACATACTGTTCCCTCAGAAGCCTTCTTCAATTTTAACAAAGAGGGGGTGGAAAGATCCCCAAAAGTAGGGAAAAAAAAATAAAAGTTTGGTCACCACATGCTGATAGATCCTAGTGTAAAGTTTGAACGATGCCGGAATCGACAGCACTGTCCTCTTGCAACAAGAGGAGCATATAAACAGTTTTGAACCTTAGAGAAAGCACACCTCTTGAGAATAATTTTCCACAGCTGTACATGCATGAACAAATGGAGGCAGCCCTGTTGAATGCAATTACTGCAGCTGCTGAAACAGTGCTGAGGGTTTAGACACTACTTTTTCGTCCTTTCCTTTGGGCCACATGAATAGTAACAGGCCCCTGTGCAGAGCTAGTAGTGATATTAAAAAACAAACAAACAAAAACAAAACAAAAAAAACAAGCCTTGCCAAATTAGGTGGAACACTAAATAAGAGCAAGAAGCCTAAAATACATCAAGCAAAGTGCCTGAACTCAGCAGATGGCAAGTAGTGCTAAACGTAGACGCTCAAAATTCAAAAGACTACAAACAACAAGCCAGGGTAGATCAACCATGCACAACACTGTCCCAGCATACAAGAATATTTGAAGATTGGAAGGGATTAGGAAGATACCTAAATGACATACAGAAGATCACAAAACCAAAAATAGAGCATTCCAGAGCTGTAACAATGGGAGACAACACTAACTATTTGGTTCTTTGCAGAGTCAGTCACGTACGACTAAATTTTTCCATTTGCAGAGTGCAGGAACAACTTCACCCCTAATCATTCCAGTGAAAGGAGTGTCAGCTTTCCAGTTTCATGCGAGACCTCTGCAGTCTCTCCCAGGCTGTCTATAATAAAGAGAAGAAAGATCTGTCTGTAGTTTCCACTATGGACCCCACACGACAGTCTTCCTCTTTGTCAGAAACCATTTACATTTTATTTACATACCTGCCTACATACCTCTGCTCTGCCTCCTCCACTGGTGCTTCTCAGGTTAAGAGTCAGACTTTCATAGGACTGAAATGAAGCTATCACCAAGAAACACAACTGAATATAAATGGATTCATCAGAAATGAAGGAAGCCTAAAATACTACCAGAACTTGAATGTTCCAAATGAAAGTTTCTTATCCCTGATCCAGGACATTTTGCTGTTCTCTCTATAACTTTCTTTTCCTGTTATTGCTTGAGATGAGCTTTATATCATACGAGATACTAGCACCAACAGCATACAGGACAACTGCTCAGCAAGAGACTTCTCCCTCACCTCCTTCAAAGTTTCAAAGTGTATCTAATGGAAATGCCATACAAATTTTTCAACTTTTAATTTAGGGCTAAAATTGGCTTTAGTTCATCGATGAAAAGTTCTCTCTCATGCTTTTGTAAAAATTACTGCTAAAGAAAGTTTTCTTGAACATGATGATTTAAAACCAGATCAAGAAACTTCTAAATTTAGAGTTTTTGCACAGATGATCTTCCAAAAATATTCACATACGTTTTTTGTTCATGTCTCTGTCAAAGTTACTTGTAAAATAATTAGCACTATCTGCTTTGTTGTAGCTGTCTAGGAGCTATAAATACATGCAGAAATGGCAGGAGCTTCCTAGTTCGTTTTTACTTCATTCCATTTCTGGCTCTACAAATCCCTACCCACACAGTGACTATTAATTAATTAATTGGGGGAGGGGGTGAGAGAGACCAATCATAGAAAAGCATCTTAATTCCAGGAGTTGCTTATGTCCTCTTACAATTTGACCAATTTTAAAGCATACTAACTAGCATCCTATATGCAGATTGACTTCTGCTCATGTTCTAGTCCTTTTTTTCAGAATCAAGATGAAAGAAAGATGTTCAAGTTCATGAAGACAAGGAAACTGCCTGAAGCACTGCTAGTGAGAAACAGTGGAAAAAAAAAAAGACTTAACAACATTAAATAACCCACAAGACCTTGTTCTGAATCTAGCCTTTTCATAACAGCATTAAGACAGACCAAAAGAAAGGAGAGAAATCTCTTCACCACTCACCCATTCTAAAGCTCTCAACACATCACTCACCTTTTTTTCTGAAATGCAGAGAGGTTGTGTGGAAGTAATTATGCTCTAGCAAGAGAAGCAAGAATCCCACCTCCTTTAAAACAGAAAATAAACTGTTAAGCCTGAAATCATTAAAAAAGTTTGTGAACTAAAGGACAAAGTCATCAATTTTTGAAGTGCTGAGGGAGGGAGATTCAAGTATACATGCACCCAACAACTGAAAACAGATCGGCTACAAGAAGGGAACAGAAGAGGCAGACTTTTTTTTAAAAAAAAAATAGTTATAAACATTTATGGAGTGAGGAAAAAAACTGGGAGGAAATCTAGGAAGTTTACAAAACAATATGAGCAGAAAGCTTCCAATGGCTATTACCTGTAAAATTTACAGTATTCTTTCGTAATAGACGCTGCTGTAATCTGTTGTTAATAAAGACTAAACCCTACCTTACTCAAACTACCAAAAAATGAGTACATCAGTGAAGAGTGTCTGGTAATGCCATCGTGCAGAACAGGCTGACACACGCTCAAGCAGCCGACAGTGCCGAGCTCATTAAAATGCTATGGTCTTTCCCCAAGACTGCATCTATATTTTAGCTTTTTACAGCCTGCAGTGGCATGTGCTGGGTTTACATTTTTACATACTTTTCTCTTAATATTCCAATGAATAATTTAGTTCACATGGTGAACCCTTTTGTATACTTCAAACATTTTCTCCTCAAGACCGAGCATAATGACTCGATGCAGTGTCAAAGTATTGAACTGGAGGGCACTTAAAGCAGGGCTATCGACCGTTCCTCCTCCTTCTGCTTGCATTTTGCCTATTTCATAAGAAATATAGCTCAGAACATAGGTCAGTCCACCACCTACAGCAACATGTATTACCCAAAGAAAACTGGAAAGATGCCTTACGTTGCATTGATTTAAGTCACTGACAAGCTAAAGAACAAGGAAAAGCAAAATGCTTTTGCCTCACTAAAGAGCATATTCACAACTTCCTGAAAACACTACACACATCAGAAAGCTTGTATATGGCACATGCAGGAAGTCTGAGGGGGTTCACGCGAGTCCCAGCTTTGCAGGGAGCTGTCGCACATCTCCCAGGAAAGACCTCACACTGGTATGAGCTGCCAAAGCTGCTCGCCTCGCCACTGATTTCCTGTCAGCACCATGCGACAGGGCTTACAGCTGTGCAGGCAGGTCCTGTTGCAGTGACAGTTGCCTTCCTGGCAGCCTTCTCCAAGATCACTTCCGCAGGATCCGCTTGTGGATGCTCCCTGCGCACGTCTGTTGCTGGAAGTTGGCACCCAGCTCTTCCTCTTGCTTCTGGCACTGCTATACACTCAGTGTTATAGATACACCTTCCTCCTCCAGTTCTGAAGGAAACTCAGATTTCTTTCAGAACTGTATTGAAGAAAATCTTTGCCATCTCTGGTATTCAGAAAAAAATCCTCCTTTATTCATCAGCTGGACCAAAAGAAAGCTCAGTTTGATAATGCTCTGCACTGAGATTTTGCCAAAGTCCATCTCACACACGTTCCCTGCAACAGGCAAACTGTGCCATGTTTCCAAACAGCATCACAGGTTGTTTACAGAGTCAAGTCAACTAGAGATTATTTTTATCCTCATCTCCCAAGACCAATTTATAATCAGTACAGCCTTTGAACAAGATACATTTGCAGTATGGCATCTACAGGCTGACTCGGAAGAGGGCTCCTTGTGGTGCCAGTGGCTTCCCCAGAGCTGCCGTTCTCCATGATTTCTGGTATAATAAAGACATACTATAACTGAGCCAATATAGTCATCGTAGTACAAACACGGGGTTGGTGCTGAGCACAGCATGGATCAGGAGCAGCGTGTCGAAGAAAGGCACCTCAGAGGCAGAGCTTACAAGTCACCTAAGAAGAGTTATTTCCCTCTTCCTTTTGCCCAGTGGATGATGAAGCCTCTTCTACGCTTTACAGCCTCTGTGCCACCACGCGAACACAGCACGCCAGCTACAGCAGAGGCTCTCTCGTGCTCCTGCACAGCCCGCGAGGGGATCGGGAGACTATGCCATGGCTGCCAGAGAGCTGAGGAGAGGCACGAGGGGGTAGAGAAGCAGAGGAACAGAGCCCGAAGGGGGAATTACAAACTCTTCGTTTGCCCAGAACTGCCGATTATCAGAGCATGTACTTTCATTCAGCGGTTTACCTTCCCAGGTGAAGCCACACCGGAGTCTGCAAGCACCAAAGCAAAAGCAGGTCGCCGCATGGGAAATAGGGAGTAAAGCTCACAGAATACAGCGACATCCACCGTAAATTCTTCTCTGCTTAAAAAAGAAAGTCAGTAGGCCTAAAGGCGAGCAGAAATATTTATGACAAACCATGCAGCCTTCCCAAGCGTAATTAGCAGTCTCATTTTATTCAATTAAGAACTCACCAAGACTCCTTGGTAGCAAGAGCTACCAAACTTTAGAAAAGAGAGGAAAAAAAAAAAAAAAAGAAGAAGAAGAAGGCGCACTAACTAAAATCCTCCTGGCTGAAATCCTGAAATCTATACCAAACTGACTTGGCTTCCTGTCCTCCTTTGGTCCCAAGCAAGCAGAGCCTTTACCTTGGGAGACTGGAAATTTACCAACTCCAGGGTCTCTCTAGGACATTTCAACATGGATGAGAAACCTAATCAAAGCAGCTGCTCTAGTGAGTTGAGAAACAAACATTCCTCACTGAGACCCGCTTAGTTAGATCTGCCCATTCTGTTACAGACGAAATGCTGTCCTATTTCCACAAATTTGTTTGCCATTTCTGGGCTCCTGAAGTTCCTTCTTTTATGCTAGTTTTGCCCTTCCAACTGGCAAAAACTTGTTTCCCTGTTTTGTCTGCTGGGAAGTAGCCAAAAAGTAGTAAGATCATCTTCTAAGGGCATGTTCTTTATCAGTCTAGCACAGATATCTACAAGCTGCAGTCTTTACATTTTCAAGGAAGGCAAAAAACTGTGTGTATATTTGCAAGTGACAGCACTTACTAGCTCCCATACATTGAGAGCAGCACACATTTCTGGGCTGTACTGCATCAAGGTCTTGAATTCGCCTTTGGTGCCTGAACAACCTAATGCCGTGCAACGAACACCTAAACTGGCTAGAAAATGCTGGCAAGTGTCCAAGACAAATAGCTATAAGCCGAGGCCATTGCCATTTCCTCAAATAGTGATTACAGACAACAGTCAGCTGGGTGGTGTGTGCGGAGTAGCCAGGGAGAACAGATGAAGCATTTCTCCCTTCCAAGAAAGGAAGCAAAGAGAGGTAGCTCATAACCTGTATAGTGTGGATGGACTACAGCTGGGAGTGGTAAGGGGGAGCTAAGGGAAAAAAGAAGAAAAAGAAAACAAACCACACTCATAAGACAAATCTCTTGAATCCATAAATGTTAGTGTCTACAGTTATAGATATCTCCCTACACACAGACTGGCTCCCTAACAGAAGCTAAATCTAATACTGACTTGGGAGAGATATCTGGGAGAAAATATCTGGGAAAAAGAATACTCATTTTGGGACTATCAGATTCACAAATTCTCAAGTCATTCAACTGAACTGCTAGGTGCTAGGATTTGTTTTGTTTTTATGCAACTGCCACTCACAGAAAGCTAGATTTTAGAGAGCAAAATTATCATTAATTTGTTTCTGAAAGGAAATCCATGTGGCTTTCTGAAAAAAAACAAGTAGTATTTCTGATGACTCAAAAAGTGTCACTACTGTATTAGCAATCCAAGCTAAACTGCAGACCTCAGCAATCCTAGAAATTCATATAATCAAACATAGTCAAACATAGTCAAAATAGAAATATGAGACTCTTCATTTTATGTTCACAGTACTTTATTGCCTTATCATCGGATGTTCTGGTCACATAATTTGGCAGAAATGACCAAAAAAGCCCGAGACCAGAAAATATTGTTTTTTTTCTACTAACCATCAATTCCAGCCAGTACTCAGCATATCTGCAGCTACCCACACCACCAGTGGAGAACAACAGCAAACGCAGCAGGTGCTAATCCAATTCCAACACTAATTCAGAAAGAAACACCCTCCCACCTATAAGGCCATGCAGCTGCCTTACAACCGAGTTATACTATTACTTCTAGACAACTCGCATGATCTTCTTTGGAAACTCTGAAGAAGGATGCTCCAACTGAATTAAAAACAGTTAGATGAAGCAGAAAAATATTATCCAGCCTTTTTGCTTCTGGAAATGTGGGTTAAAATATGATTTCAGCCATGAAGGCAAACATCACAGAGCTTAACTGTATCAGCTGCTATAAAACAAACCACCTCCCCCTCAAACAAAAACAAAACAAAACCACATCCATGGAGGAAAACATCATTTAGGTTTCATTGACTATGTCTAAGAGACTTGAAATTTCAACTCTGCCTATATGAAAAAATAAATACAAACAAAGCATGGAGGAGATTAATTCAAAGTGCTTAGATTATATTCAACGTACTAGCTGGAAAAATAAAAACCTTGTCAAAAACAGAGCTTTCCACTTTTCTGTCCCTTCCTTTCCACTCCTTGGATTTTGGATTTAAGTTATTAAGTCAGAATCCCATAAGTACTTCCTTCTACTGAAAGTTTCCTGGTTTTTCCCTCTCCCAGTCTACAGAGGCAGCTCCACCAGCCTCGATTTTGCCATTCCTTTTGTTTCTTCCACCTTTCTACAAAGCCCTTCCTAAGGGGATCCCTCCATCCAGAAGAGTTAGGAGTGCTTTAGCTGGCTGCCCCAAAGCCATGGCCTTCAGCAGGACACTTCCTTCTCAGAGGCACAAGCTCCTTCCTGCGACACCCCGTCGCCTCTGCCATCCTCCAAACCCAGGCTGGTCAACCTCCCAGCCTTATCTCCCTTCACCCCTTCAAAAGGGATCGACTCAGCACTCCACTGACTGAGCTTGCCTCAAGAAGTAAGAGGCATTTACCTCAGCCCCATCTCACCCAGCATGGTGTGCAATATTATTCGGAGGGAGATTCTCCCCTGTCAGTCGCACCCTAGAGTCTGACTGTACAGCACGCAATCTGTTGGGGGCACCATTCACATCTGATGAAAAGCAGAAAGGTAAACAGGGCAAAGCTCGATGCACAATACTGATTCTCCCAGCTGAAACCCTGAACTACACAGTTCAGGGAGCAACAAACACCCAGCAAACCTAACGGGATCCAGGGAACAAGCGGGAGCTGGCACAGGCAGGCAGCAAATACAGAGCACTCCCACTTCACACCGTTCTCACTGTGGCAGACATTATATGCTGATTTGTCACCATTCTAGACCAACAAGCCAGGATAGAAACAATACAACACACACACACACACACACACACAAACAGCCTTAAGTGCCTGCTGTCAGATCCCAATAATACCTTACCACACAAGATCTCCTTTAAGAAACTGTGGGAAGGCACTGAACAGAGTGTGACTCAGCCTTTTACACATCAAAAACAGCTCATCCTCTAGGCAGGAAGATCTGTTCTTTAAGGGTGAGAGTTTCCAGAATCCTTGCAAGAGACACGTATGAAGCAGCTTGTTTTAAATCATGTAGCATGTCCTCTTTCACAGCCTAGTTCAGTGAAAGCAATCATTTACTATTGCTACTCATTAATGGACTTATCCTCTTAGCTAATGTGGAAATCTACAGTACAAAATTGGAATTTTTATGTCTGTATCTGGCTGCAAAGAGTTATTACAAATGCTTTCTATGGAGATATATGAACATATGGTCAAAGATGGGACAACCTTACGTAGAAAGTTCTTGTGCCTACCACTTTCAGGATGAGGGGGTAGACGGAGGGATGTTAAAGAGTACATTAATCCTAGACAAAACCCCTGCAGCTTCTAAAGGGTAGATTAATTATTAAAGCAGCAGCAATAAAATTATTCAGTAGTTCAGAGACATATACCTATATTATAGGCAGATAAGTGCTCCAATAACCTTGTTCTTTAATTGGTAGATTCAGTTCAATTTTTTTCCCCCATAGGCAGCAATGAAGCCATTTAAACTCCACTATTCTCATATTCTGACTTCCCTTCATGAGAACATGGCGAATTAAGCAGTAAGCACTCTAAACACAGTAGTAGTAGCCTCCTTTCTCCCTTCACCTTTTCTCCTCTCAGCCTCCAATGCTGAAAAGACTAGAATGTGCTTGCTTCACCCATACAGAAACCAAAAGAGGGATCAGGATGATGATTAAAAGCTCTTAAATACATTTTTTTCCTCCTTAAAAAAAAAAAAAATCCAGGTGACAAACACAGGGAGATTAAAGGTAAGACCAGACAGACTTTGAACAGGCACTCCCTAACACCCTGCACTAGCAGAAATCAGGTTAGTCACCAAGATACCTCAAATTCAGACAGTCATAATAGAAGCCAGTACATATGTGCCCTCAGAACACCATAACTTTCAGAGGGGGAAAAAAAAGAATCTGTTGCTGATACATACGTGCAAAGATCACCCAGCTTTGTGACAGAAAACAGAGCACGTTCTGTGTTTGAATGAGGAATAGCTGTTATTAACTGAAAAGAATTAAGTTTCACTTCAACACATTTAACCCAACTAAATTCCAGACCATCCTTTTATAAATACGAAATGCAGAGAAGCAAATAAATAAAGTCTTTCAGCATCTGTTATGAATCAGAGAGCTGAATGATCTGGCTAGCAGTACTTAACTTGGATAAATGAAAAAGTTTGTAGGGAAGCTGGAAGCTCAGCAATTTCTCAACAGATTAATTTACTGCATTGTCTCTTGAGGGGAGAAGTTTTAAGGCTCTTATGTGTGTATCAATATACACGGCTGGTATTGAACAGGGGATGACAAACAATTGCGAAGTTGGCTATCCTCCAGTTAATCAGCCTGCTTTGACTCAGATTCATCCGAGAACCGCTGTTGAAAACCAATTGCTTGTTTAATGGGACAGAAAGATGAAATCAATTTCAATACGCATCTCTAAAGTGTCCCTCTGATGTAGAAGGGCTGCCTGGGGGACCAGGGGACACACACACATTTCCTTTTGGTTATGCCAGTTTCACTTGCAATTTCCTATCTCTACAGGTACTGAATAACACTACACTAACAAAGAAGCCTTAGATGCATGTAAATGGTATCTCTTTGGTTTAGATTGTCCTCAGGACACAGAGAAACATTCTCCCCACTCTTCAGGGGTGTGTCAGTCATACACTGAAGTAAAATTAGTTAACACCAATTCATCAAGTGTTTCATTAAGAAGTACCTGACACGAAAACGAGACACAGAGCTCTGAGGGACATGGCCACTGTCGGACTGGAGGACGTCTTGGGGACAGATCACAGTGCTGTGCCTGGGGAACTCATCTGAAGCCTATCTCCAAGAAAGCAAACACCATTAACTGGCACTGCCAGGAAATACGGTCAATGGTAAGGCAAAGAAACAAAGCATTATATGCTTTTGCTCAGGTGAAGAGCATTTCCTTTGGTTCAAATGTGATTTCGTGGCTGCACTGCATCCCATAAGAAAAGAGACCTACAGGCAACAGCACCATCTTGGAGTTATTCTTTTTATTTTTTCTCCTTTAAACACAATAAAGTTTCCTAAATCAAGAAATAAACAGATTTTACACCCTAATTTAGGAATTTTAAAACTGCATTAGTAAAGAATTGGGGATTTTAATTTTGCTGGGGTTTTTTTATTGCAATTTTATGATAGGATACAGTCTGAGCACACAAACGATTTATATGATCACTTGCTAACATTTGCTAACATAACCAAGCAAAAGACATTCTTTCTGAAAGAAAAAAAATATTCTACTTCAAGGAAGCATGCGAGACGGACCACAGCCTGGAGCAGTGGTCAAAACACCACCAACATGAACTGCCAAAACCCTTACAGTGCTCCATTAACCCACGTGTCATATGAACAAATGCACCCATATCTCAAGACGCTTGTGATGGCTCTGCTTCCCCGACAGCTGCAAGGCGAGCGCATGTAGCAGCACTGCCAGACACTGCACAGCTCATCAGCCGTTATCAAAGGCAGCATAAAGAGGGTATCAATCCCACATTCTCTTATGATGACTATGTGTAATTTCCAGGTGGTAACCCATTTTTTTCAATTATTTTGAAAGTAAATATTCACAGATGCACGACATGCTCCCTCCCTCCCTCTTCCCAGCTCGTGACAAGCCATGAACTATAATATCGTGCTTAGTCACTCCAGAAACCGGGCAGGTATTTACCTGCAGCACTACGGAAACCTCTGCACACTGCCTTGCCTACGTACCCTTCCTCTCAACCTGCGGAGAAATGGTTCCAGCCTGGTAACTCGCTGCGTGTTTGCTCAACATTTTCTAAAGAGGTGGTTCTCCTCCAGAGGAGCAGCCAGGGCTCTTCTGACAGGGCAACTCTTCTGGCAGGGACAAACACTGCTAGGTTATCCCAAGACTCAGTCCAGCCCTGGCCAGCAGAAGAACCACGGGAGCCCCGGCACGTCTTTGTTTCCTACTGCCTGCAAACTATCCCTGGGGCTCCTGCACCTCTCAGCTCTCCGAGGAGGAGCTCCACTTTTCACACCTGAAACTTTTGGTGTGCAACCAGAAGAGTTAGGCAGGCTGGCTATGCCTGGCCTGCGCTTTCATTTTCTGTCCCAGCTGCTTCCTACAGGCAGGAAAAATGCTGCTAAATTAAGTAAAAAACAACAAGATCCAGCTACAAGATGGGAACGCAGAGCTGGTGATACTACTGCTCCCAACATCGTACAGTAAGGCAACTGTTCTCTGACCCAAATGCCAGCTGGCATGTAATAACTCATGTTCATAAAACATACCCTGTTGTATTTATTTCTGCCCCTCAAACAGGGTGGCTGCATGCACCCTCCTCACACCCCCTCAGAAATAGCCTTAAAGCTGTGCCCAGGAATTGTTGGGAAGAATGCTAGTTAACCTTGGCCAAAATCATGCCTGGAACAGTGCTAGTAATGAAAACGGTTGTACTGCCAGTGCCTGGGCTTGTGCCCTGACCTTACTTGGTTGCCAGTATAGATATATCTGGTAAGGTGGAAGTAGGAACTGGCAGCAACTGCCTGAGAAGGGACAGGGGAGCTGGGGGTGGGAAAACAGGCCAAGAGCAGCCCCAGAAAGGATTGACATTAGTGGGATTAAAAACAGAGAGGAACTGCAAGCAGAGGCAGTACAAAGAAAAAGATCAGAGAGCAGATCAGACATGACAGAAAAGAGAAAGCTGACCACAGCCAGAAACACAAGCCAAAGCTGGGACAGATTGCTTCCTGCAAGAAGAACGGGAAATAGCAGATAATACAGAGCACAGAAACATTTACAAGTGACAGGCAGAGGGGTCTGTCCTTCTCCAAACCTGGACCTGAACCCCAAATCTCTAGTCTGACCATTTCTATGGTGTCCACAAGCATCTGTTAAGTCCACAGATAAAAAAATCCTTCTCTCTCCAAAAAAGCAGAGGAAAAGGACAATCTACCAGCATTTTAATACTCTTCCTACAGTCTTCTCATTTCAGCCCAGAGAAACCACCTGATGCCACAGTAAGGAACTGTTATCCTTCAAGACAGCATAAGAAACTTTGCACATACACAAAAATACAGAAGACTCCTCCTATGTTACTATGAATGTGCAAACACTGCAAAAAAAATTCAAGTATTGGACAAATGAATTGAGACACCTGTGCAATCTTTTTATATCTAACACCTGATCTCATACTATTTTTATTATCACATGGGTAACAAACTCCTAACCTATGTCTGTCAATGTTTAATCATGCTCCTTCAACATTCTTTCTTTGGGGTATAATAAATACAGAAAGATTAAATCCATTTTCAAGCCACAAAGAGCAAAATCCAAGGTGCATGAAAAGAGTACAAAAGACATGAAAAACAGCACACAGTAATTTATTTCCATTTGGAACCGAATTCCACTGGAGTCCAAAACAGAAAGAACAGGGCGGTCTCACAACTCTTGCCCTTGACTCCTCAATTCAAAGGCTTTCAAGGAGCTTCCAAAGATGAAAGGCTGGGACTTCACATCTGAAGACTTTGAATTGCAGCCCTCAGTTATGCCAGTTGAAATAGAGCACTCATGCTGTTAGTAAGTGCAAGTAAATACTGTGATACTGACATTTGCAAATTTTGGGAGCAACTGCCTCCCCTATCCAACACCCAAGTAGTACACATGTATCTTAGAATATTCCAGGACATCCTGGATTACATTCTGTCAACATTTTCTGCAAGTCAGTCTCAGGACTGACTGAAGAACCTGATACAGAGAAAGAAAAATGAAGGTATTGCATGAAAGAGTTTGTCAACAGTAGATCACATACTAAACTTGTGTGCATGGCATAGGGAGTTCCTACCTGATGAGAAAATGTAATATTTTGACATCTGTTTTCACCTAAGCCTGTCCTTGTTTCTTAAGGATTCCCATGATACACCAGACCAGTTTAGCAAGGAAAGAAAATGCAGTGCCTCTGAAAATAAGCAATTCAGGAATTCAGGCATGAAGAATAAAACAAATAGAGAATTCAAAAGGACCATATTATCTCCAAAGAACAAGAAAATTAAATTTGATCCTGAATTAAACATTAAAAGTTTCCACAGAAGAAGATGCCACAGAAGTCAGGTATCTGCTGCAGAACATTTATATCTCACAGTGCAACTTCAAAAAAAAAAAGTATATATATATTTTTTAGGCAGTCTTCTCCTCTTTTCACTCACATGCCCCTGTATGATTTCCATTTAACACTTTATCAAGCACTTTTGACCTGTTTGCACCCATTCAATCATACGTCCATCCTTGCTAGACCTGCTGTTAGCATTTCAGCACTGCCAAGAAGATTCTGAATTTTCATTAAACAGACTAGTCAAGACCATTTCTTCCCTCCCCTAACCTTTCTACATGAGAACTGCCAACTCAGCTACAACACGCACACATACCCTTCATCACGCATCGTTTCTTTAACCTCCTTCACTGGGATCCAAAGCTTGTGGCCATAATAGACAAGGCTGGATGCAACTATTAGAAAATTTTATACTTAATTCAATTTTCCTCATAATATGACGCTCTAATTTTTTTCCTTTTGATTTACTCCATTTGAAGAGTACTCTGCTGTATATCAGAAACTTATTTACATTCAGCTCATCATGAATGCACCCGAAGTGCTGTAAATTATGGTTCCCTCATCTGCACCATTTCAACTACTGATGCAATCACACAATACAATCCCAAAATGAATCCATTTAAAGAAAGGAAACACAAACAAACGAAAACCACCAGAGCAACCAGCTGAGGAGCACGGGAGGAATACCCTGTGCTTCAAGAGGTACTTTCGCATTTTTGTGCTTAAGCCACATCATCTTACATATCTGATTGAGAGCAGTTACAAAACCAGCTAAATCAGCAAAACTCAGGAGGCAGAAACGGATGGCAGAAAGCTCCAAAGCCGGCCGTGCTGTTCTGAGGTGGTAGCGCAGAGCCACGTCTTTGCTCTATTTTCAGATTTAGCTTCATGGGACAGGGCTGGTCAAGACACAGCCTGCCACCTCGCTGGGAAAGCCCACCTTTCTGCATTCGCTCCTCCCTGACGTCTGCCTGTGACGTTCCCAGCAGTTTGCTCTCTCATGGGATTTTTCATCAGAAGAACAGAAAACTAGCTCTATAAAGAAAAGTTTTTGGGGGGATGGGTGGGAGGAGCTGGCTTAACTAGCTGAGCCAGTTAACCGCAGGGTGAGACAAGCGCCAAAGCCAGCGGAAAGGAGGCGGTGTGGGTGCACGGCCGAGAGGGATGCAGGTGAGCAGGGCTGCTCCTCCTGGCTGCAGGAGCTGCTGCGCAATCCCACGGGAGTTCATCCTTAGGAGCTAACGTGTAACTAAAGAGTGGAGGTACAGTTCTCCGACTCTGCAACCACAGCAGTTGGAAGAATATTTTACTAGGATCACAGTTGCAGTACAGTTCTCATGCAGTAAACTATTTCCTTGAAAATAGTTTACTTTCCTTTCCTTTACCACCAAGGAAACACAGGTATTTCTGTGGCAAAGTTGCTAGTCATGTAGCAAGCAGCTCGGCAACCCTCCCCTGGATCCACACTGAACCAAAAACATCTCTCAACCCATCTTAGCTGGAGGAGGCTTAGAGCATTTCAGAGGAGAACCTGCTGCTGCCAAGCTCTTCCAGGTACGGAAAACATGGGAAGACTTTGCCAGCCACATCCTGTTGTGGTACAGTTCTTTAGTCAACAGGGAAATGGAACGATTTGCAAAGATAAATCAGTTTACAGAGCAAACTGAAAATGGAAGTTTCAACAGTTTGTACATTTAGGTTTCTCAAATGTGTAACAATTTCATGTACAGCTTAAGAAAAATCAGCTGCTTTAAAATTTTAAAAGTTTTAAAACCTTCTAAAGCTTTACATCACAACAGTACTATTTCATGCCAGTTACACACTAAATAAGTATAGCTGTGATGCAGTACAAAATGCTTGGAGGTATTTTGGTGTGGTTTAATCTTGTTATAGTAATGTTCTGAGTCACTCAAATTCTATTATTTGAATTCTATCATTTGCAAACAGAATAGTGCATAGGATTTCACAAACCAATATTCCTAATTGAAAATAATCAGGACTTTTTTTTTTTTAAATAAATCTAATCTTTTAAAATATCATAACAGGTATCATAGCACACTTTTCTTAATGGTGCCTTTTCCAAAGAAAAAGCACAATTCCCCTCCAATGCTGAGAAACAGAAACATGCTCTTTTCAGTATTACAAACAGGAAACATAGCTGAAGTCTAAACACACAACTCCAAGCACTTCCCTTTGCATTTTCCTGATTTTATACAGTATTTTTTATATATATAAAAATAAATATTTACACAATGTAAAATACAGAGTTCAAGATTTAGTCAGATATTCTCAGCTAGCCACCTCTATGGCTATCAAAAATTAATAATTAAAAAATCCCAAAGTGAACACTCACAATCCAAAAGACTTTACAAATACTCTGAGTAAAAGATCAAGGTCAGATGAACTGGTTAAACAAATCAGTGAGGACAGCCTCTTTCAGCATCTCTACACTAGACACAAACAACAATCTGCTCCTCAGTTCAAGCCCTGACCTTTTTCTTAAGCCACAGATAAAACCTACTGTCTTCCTTCAAGAGCAAATTTACTGAAACAAAACTGAAGGGAGAGTAAAAAAGCTGCTGTCAAAAAACCTGTTTCCTTCCAGCATCATAATGTCAGATTGATGGTCTGCATTTCTGCTCATGAAGTTTTAGGACTGCCAAGTCCCTGATCAAGATGTTTTATACCGAATCACAGATTGTTTATTGTCATCTGCAGACTGGAGGCTTCTATTTATTCACTAATTTGAACGTTGCTAAGAAAAGCCAGCCAGCAAACTTGAAGTCTCATAACCAAGACTTGATCATATTTGGTTGTCTGAGTTTCAGCAGTTTTAAATAAATCTAAAGACAAGAGTTTCCTTGCTCTAAGAGCTGAAATAAGTAAAGTTTAAACAAAGTCATACAGCGTATTTTCAAAAAGCCTTTTCTCTGCTGCCAGTTTGTCTGCTCTTCTCCAAGACAAGTTAGCACACCTAGAAGTGGAAGGACTTCCATCTGCTACTAATTTAAACAAAGACAAATATCTTGGGAGGAAACTTCAACCTGCCCAAGATGAATACATTTTTAAACAAAACGGAGGCTGTTGTCTCTGCCAAGTTGCAATTAAACATAGTCCAGTCTTTAAAAAGCCTATAAGAAGGAAGTTTTAAATCCCAGGAATGACCCACACTGAAGACAGGCT
Organism: Rhea pennata; assembly: GCF_028389875.1. NCBI lineage: Eukaryota > Metazoa > Chordata > Aves > Rheiformes > Rheidae > Rhea > Rhea pennata. Next base: position 99,481,816 of record NC_084664.1, on the reverse strand, counting down.
TCACCGTGACTTGTAGCAGCCTAATCTGTTTTCACACAGAGACCTTCCTGACTGAAAGATTGCTTCAATAAGTCTGCAAGAATTCATTTATCTGCACTGCAAACAAGCCACAAATCAGGGCTCTTAACTGCCTCTACCAGCAGGGCATGATGGCAAGTCAAGTTTGTATCATAGTTCTTGCTGTCCACCTTTCTCCCTGGCCCTTTCCTGCCATCATCAGCTCCTGCTCTTTCCTCATCTACCCATGCTCATCCGACCAAGCACTGTGCTTTTTGGAGGAGGTAAAACCAAAGCAAGCTGACTTAAAAAAAAAAAGCTTTCTGCTGTTTTATTCCTTTGAGTCAGGTCACGGTAGGGCCAGAAGAGCAGTGGTAGGTGGGAACACCTGCACAGGGAGCGGGGGTAGACCCACTGCAGGCAGAGCTGGGTCAAGTAAAGCTGTTGCAGAGCCACACTCAAGTTCTCCCTCAGACCACAGCCAGTTTCTGCAGGGTTATTTTGATATTTTAACTACTCCCAAAAAATTGAGAGAGGAAGGACATAAAAAGAACAACAATGAAAAAAAACCCAAACCCACCACCAGCAAAAAACTCTACGCTGCTTTGAATAGACAAGAGTGTTGTTACTGACATTTTCACTTCTGTGAGGTATTTTACTCTGCATTTTACTGCTGCAGATGGGGTCACAGAGTCACACTGCAGCTGTATGCTTCTGAGTGGCAGTGTGCAAGCAGGACATGTATTAGTGGCCTGATAGAGGGTCAGAGACTGTGCATAAACAGACGTTTTTCCCAATTAGAACAGACGTTATATACAAAGCTGTCCTAATGGGAAAAGACACTAACATGTCCATTGCAAGTCCCGCCAGGCACTTGAAACTCCAAGCCAGGATCTCAGTAGAGTACAGCATCAACATCGCAGTGCTACTCAGATTCACGCAAATGAATACAATATACTGCCTGCCTAATCTGGCCATGTTTTTGTTTCTGGAATTACCAGGATACAAAATCTGTAATTGTTGCTATTACTCTTCATTGGCTAGAAGCAGATTTCTTCTTTTAGAAAAATATTTGTCACATTCTCTTTTATCAGTGGTGAAGAGACATCTGTAGAAAAATATTTGTCACATTCTCTTTTATCAGTGGTGAAGAGACATCTGTTGTACAGATTACATATTCTGTTTTCTTTCTGTGCTCAGATCCATGTGAAGCACCTAATCTCAGTAAAGGAAAAACAGTAAGGAAAAAATCAGGAAGGGAGGAAAGGCAGCCACCTGAATACTTATTCTATTGAAATGCAACACACAAGAATTAAGAAAGATGAAGTTTGTCACCTGAAAAAGTCAAATACATCTGGTTAAAGTTTACATGGTGCAGACTGCGCTTTGCATATTTTGTTCCAGACTTAGCACAGACACTAAAGAAAAAAATAAGCAAAGACTGGGCAACACTTCAGGCAGATGCATGGCTCTGAATGCACATACCACATCTGAACAAGACTAACACAGGTAGAGTCAAGGTTCATATAATCAAAGCTTCTCCAGCCCAAAGTCCACAGCATTTGAATGCAGTAATTTGGTGTTCCCTACTGTACACATACAGGAGAAGCCAATTTTCCAATAGATGACTAATACTGACAGCTTTATTTAACTTTCAAAACAGATTAATTTTTAATGGACCTATAATTCAAAAACTCTTTAATTAATTTTCATCAAGCTTCCTAGAAATAGGGATTTGATTCTGTGCCTTGAAAAACAAATATGTCAGAGTCTAGACAAAATTTCTTTTGCAAAGTCAAAACAATAAAGGAAATCAGAATGGAATTTTATTAGGAATGGTCGTTTCACCTTCAACGTTAGCTACTTCTTCCATTAAACATTTTTTAAGTTATTCCTACTTTTTCTTTGTACAAAATGAAAACAGATTAAACTACCATATTTTTTCCTTAAATCACTCTCCAAATACTTTCTTCCTCCCACCACCACATTGTTGATTCTGCTTCCTTTATATTTACTGTTACTTTTCTTTCTTCCAAACTCTTTTGTGAGGCTCTAAGTCAAATGCTTCAAGAGTGAAAAGTCATATGCCCAGAAGACAACAACACTGCCTACCTGTACAGCACTGAAATCAAGGTGGAAGTGGTACTGAAACTGAATAAAGGCCATTAAAGAGGGTATGTGCAGAAGAACAGTGCTGCTCTGTCAACAGCTCCACATCAAGCAGAACACTAGGGTTCCCCAACCCCCCCCCTTTTTTTTTCCTTTTAAGATGATCGATCCCTGGTCAACATGGTTAAATATCTTTTGAACCAAATGATCCTTAGATGCTTTGTGGAGAAAATGTCCTCCTCTTTTCTCCTGAATTAATCTGAGCATTTAGATAACAGATGGTAAACAAATTAAGTTATCTATGCCGTATACTGGGACACACAGGTCTTCCAGTTTGCATTTTTATCAGAGAATAATTAATTATAGTGCACTCCAGTGGCATTTATCCTCTTCTACTGTACTACACTTCACATGCTAAGGGTTCCCCTAGACACGCTCTCCAGATGTTCCTAAAACAACTCATAATGTTACTGTCCATGGCCAACTATGGCATAAGCAGACCTTTCACTCTGCTGCTTCTTCTGCCAAAGATCATCCTCCTCTGAGAATAAACAGTAGCAGAATGAAATGCATGTCCATAACCTAATATATTGAATATGTGAGGTAAGCCACTGATGGAGATGTATTTGCACTTAAATACCTGACTGTAGGCTAAGACTACTGAGACTCCTCTATAAACGCAAACAGTCTGCTATACAGAAGGTGATCTTTGCCAAAGGAGTAAGACAGAAAGCTGGAAGTAGTAACACAGAACTGCTGCAGCAATTTGTGTAATACACACAAGCACTGCTAGGAGACAAGCGTAATCATGTGTTAACAGAAGCAAAAAGCACAGTTAATCTACCCTGAATTCCTGCAAACACAAGTGGGCTGGGGATGCTGGGTCATCCAGGAGCTAAAGAAATCACCTGCAGAAATGCATGAATTTAGCAACTGTGCTAGGATGCAGATCCAGAACTTCTGATGCAAACAGAGGACCACGCTCCCTCTCACAATTCAGCACAAACTGTTCATCAAGAAAGCTACATTTCCAAGCAAAGTAGCCTTCCATTAAAAAAAAAAAAAAAAAAAAAAAAAAAAAAAAAAAGCTTTTCTCTGTGTATTATCTGTTTTTTCACCCACCTAAGTCAAAATCATGTTTTGTTTATCTCTAGTTCAAAGAATATACTGATGCATTGGGTTCCTAAGGACAACAAAGAAAGCTCGAGTATGCAAAACAAATGGTGGATGCAGATCTTTGCACATCATTCACTGAACTTCAGCGAACTGATTTCTTCTCTCAATTCATACAATAACCAGAATTCAAAGAATGTGAGCAAACAAGTTTTTAAGCTAGTAACAAGCACTTAGGCCTAAACTTATCTCTAAAAACTACATAAGTGTATACATAATCCATTTAAGGGACCAGATGTTCTCAAAACACAAAAGCATGGCTCATAGTTTTAGGTCCATCAGTAATTGCTGCATATGATTTATGAACAAATTCATCTGTAGTTTAACAGTGGGTAGTGTTCTTTAAAAGAGAAAAATGAGTGATGCACTTGTATAACATGTTGCCAGTATACAGAATTTAATCATATCAATGAAACCAAGAATTAAAGCAAAAGGGAACATTCTATTATATCTGACTAAATAATATGCATTTTTAGAAATAATGTAATGAGAATTGCCTGCATATTTCATGCTTTGGTTGAAATTTAATTAAACTGAACTAGTGAAAATCCCTTGGGGTTGTTATTTGTAAGTGAGAAAATAGTCGTGTATGCATGGCTGGGGATGGAAATTTGGCCAGCCTTGTTAAATTATGGTTCCTCTTGAAAGGCACAGAAATATTTATGTGCAATTTTGTGCTGACATTTGTTGCTGGACTTGAATATTCAAGTCACTACAGATACCTTCCATATACATGCATTTTTCCTCTATGCACAGCACACTGCCACAAAAATTTGGCTTGCATCTTCCTAATGACCTAACCTGTAAGAACAGGCAGGAAAGGGGAGTAAAACACCATCCCTTCATAGCAGATTTGTAAGCCTGCATGTGCTTCCTTTTGCAACAGAAAGTAACACGTGCACACACAGAGAAATGTGCATACACCTATACTTCACTGGAAAACATAGCTGGAAAAGAAAACTACCCTGTATGCTGCTACCTTAAAGGGAGCTCGTCGCTGCCAAGCTCTTCACTGCCTGTCTCGCATCCAACACTAGCTTTGTCAGCTTACAAGCCCACGGTGTGAGGACACTTATCTCAGCTTAGGGAACAGGACAGCCAAAACTCAGTGAGCCAACAGACTTAGCAGAATAGGCTGTGTACCTCTAGCTTCAGCAAGGGATGCTCTCCTCAGTAGATTAATTTTCCTACTAGGGTGGGTGGGGGGGAAATGACAGCTTTCACATCCCCATCTCCGAACCACTAACCTTTCTGAGAGAAAAAAAAACAGGCTTCTCAGATCATTAAACTGCAGGATTAATGGTAAACCTGCAACAATGGCAGACAGACACCAAGAATACAACACTTGCAGTATCAGAGCGCTCTATGATGTACATAACCCTTTTCCAGCTAACATAAACTGAGTAACTGGAGCTCAGGGACTGGGCATAGCATAAAGGGGAGGGCTCCATGCTTTTACTTACAGCTAAAGGTGAACAGACATCAGTCTGTCACACTCTCCTTCTGGAGGACCAGGAACCATATGTAGCAAAAACCAGCTCCTTAGCTACTGCCTTACAAAAAAAAAAAAAAAAAAAAAAAAAAAAAAAGACACCCCCCCCCCCAACCCAACCTTCCCAAAACTTCACAATTTACATATTTACATTACGGAAAGAATTACGTTTACACTTCAGCAGAGTAAAAGGGATGCAAGTGAAAGCCAACTTCCCAGATTTAGATACACACCCCTCATCAACACCCCCTTATTGTCAGAGGCTAGGGTCTATAAGCAGCTGAAACAGCACTCAAGGGAGTTTGGAAGGGGAGGAAAAGAGCCACCCCATTTCCTTCCAGCAGCAGTGAGCTCGCAGCTGTGTAGAGCAGGGTGCAGACCTATCAGCATGTAGCCATTGCTCAAATTCAAGAAAAAAAGAAGAAAGTCCCTAAAAGGATCATTGCAATCATGAACAACTACACAGGCAAGTATTTGCAGGACAGACTGTAAGATTTCTCATACCGACACTGCTGAATTTGCTTTGGAACAATTATAAGATGATACTTTAAATGGTAAATACAGGCTGTATCTTAAACGCTGTATCTTAAACTGGGGAAACTGCAAGTGTGCTCTAATCTCCTCTGGCCATCGCTATCACAAGTATGAACTGCAGCGTTGCATCTCAGTTGCACTCCCAACTGACCAATCATATAAAAAGTATATCAAATAAAATTAATTCCTTGGGCTTTTTCTCACACTGACAACACACTACATTTTAATCCCTCCCCTCCCAAGTTTCTGCATTAACCAACTGTCTAAGATCCCAAAGAGCTTTAGAAAAGATCTTTTTATTCCCCTTTGGCAAATTTCAAGACTTACACAAATTCATCTCAGATTGACTGCCTCAAATAGCAGCATTACCAGGATTTATGCTTGAGACAATGCATTAGCAATGCTGCCAGGGAACTTCTGCCCTGGAACACTGTTTCTAGGGGGTTAAAATAAGTATACCAGCCAAAGCCCAAGTGGTAGACACCATGTCCTCAGAAGAGTTTATATCCACTCTGACCATCATGAAAGGGAAGGAAATTCAAGGGAATATTGAGGGGCAAGAGGCTATCAGATTATACGAGGATTCAGTGTCTGGTTCTGCTGAAGGGAGCAATACAGGACAAGGAAGACTTGTAGGAACAGTACTGTATGCTGGGACTTCTAGTTTCAATAACCTTTTCCAATCTCGCACAAACTGAGCCCTCAGGCATTTGAGGCATACATGGTCCTTTTTTTGAGCAGTTGGAATGCTCCTACTTTATGCTATTCTGTGGCTTGCACAGAGCTAGTAAAAATACAGAGGTAACAGCTTCCAGAAACTCACATCCCATCTCAGTATCAGAACAATCTGTGGCTGCTCTCTAAACAAAGCTCTTTTGTAGTATTTAGCAATCAAAGGACACTTTACAGTGAATTCAAAGTAACATTCTTGTTCAGTTGATCCCCCTATGATCACTCCTATTACACCTTCCTCAAAAGACACACAGAATAAGCAAAAGTTGGTTATATAAACAGCAGGTGGCTTAACAACCTTGATCTTATCACATAAGTGTCAGTGGAGAGAACTGTACGTTACTGCAGAACTAAAACACATTTCAGAGCACTGGAAAGCTGTCAGATGTCTTCCACATCCTCTGATTTGAAAAGGCATTATAGAGTTATTTTTTCAGCCAGTTCAGATTACACTGAGTAACTTAGGAGTTTGTGGTTTTCAGTACTGCACCTGAATTGCCTGGTCTAGGCCTTATTTTTTACTGAAGAGTCTCAGGAAGAAACTGTAAATACAATAAAGTAATTCCACTATTTAGACTATTCGAGTTCCAAGGAAGGTAAGGAGGTATAAACTCACAGCAGCCCAGGATCTTACAGCTTTTCTGGAAGGAAAAAACAAATGCACAAACAAACAAAAATATAACAAAAAACTCATCACCCATTATTTTGACACCTAACTGGAAGCAAAATTACTTTACAAATTTGACATTACTACGGCTCAACATCCAGAGGCTTCCATGCCCTGCTTTGGGCCTTGCTCATTCCTCAGCCTGAACAAGCTTTCTAGCCTAGAGCTTTCCAGGGATACAGGTTTAGAAAGAGAGAGAGAGTCTTAAGAACTACATTAAGCCTCTGTTAGATCTCTTAGATCAGTGCACACGTAATTTACAGGAGGGACAGGTTGAGCTGACCTAGCTTTAAAAGAGAAAGATACATCACAGCTGGACATCTTAACTAGTTTGGAAGTCTTTAGTAAACTTTCCCAGTCTTTTTGAACACAAGCTACTATTAGGGAGAAAAAAAAGGATGGAAATGCTGTTGGAAATAGATTAGAAAACAAACACGTGCCTACTCATCTGGCTACTACACATCAGAGGAGCATCCCTGATTCCTCGCTCCAGCCTGAGGAGACATTGTCTCCCTGATAGTAAAGCTATTTTCAGAGCCTATTTACTGGTTCATTCAAGTCTAGACTTCTTAATTTTGCAGAGTAATCTGTAGTTCAGTCACCCATGAAATTACTGAACAGTCTGCAATTGTGTGCAAATCTGTGCCATTGCTTGTGCTGTTTGCGCTCAGGTGTAATCGTTAGAGGGATGGTACACAACACTCATTAAACTTGTCAGCAGCATTTGCCAGAGAAATATGACTCCTTCCCCCTCCCTCTCCTTAAATAGTGTAATTAATATCATCATCCTAGCTTCTACTCCAGGAAATGACGAAAGCAGGGACACCAGAGAAGACGCACATGGCATAGGAAGGGTCCAGTCAGAAGCTAACCCTTGCTCTCCTTTATCCATTTGCTTTGCCCCACACAGCATTAGGTGACGTTCCCATCCTATTCTCTAGGCTTGGACGGTGCAAGGGATGCAATGCACTGCAGGAAATCTAAGCGAAGGTGAGATGAGACCAAACAGCAAAACAGCACACGCCACTAACAACTGGACATTTGTTGTACCCCAGAAAACACAGTTTTTCTCGCAGAGGGGTCTGACACAAGCTGCCGCCAGCACAGCCTCAGCAGCAGCACGGGATGCAAGAGCAGAAGAGGGAGGGTTACGGCAAGTGGGAACTCCTGCTTCCAGCCACGTGAGCTGTTGCATCAGCTCCCTCAAGCTTCTCAAAGCAAACCCTAGGGAATGGACGGTGCTGAATCAGTCACAGCCTTCTACATAAAACACACAGGAAAAGGCTCCCACAGAGCCATGCCCCTTCAGGCCCCAGTGAGGCTAAAACAACCCAGAAGTAACACCCTCCCCACCCCCTAGATAATCAGCTTGGCTTTCTCCAGTGACTTCCACATTTGCAGAGCGTACTTTGTCCCATGTGCTCTGCAACCAGCAAGCAGAGCTATTTGCAGTAACACAGGGAGCAGAGACACACTTTTGCCTGCTGTGAAAGTCCACACACACAGCTGGAGCATTACTCACTCTGGCATCACCATGGCTGCCCACACCCCTTCTTCCTCCTCTTGGCCTGGGCAAAGCAAACCCCTCACAGGACTGGCCTCAGCCTTTTCACCCTGATGGGTAAACTCAATCTCCCTACTCTTCCGTCGGGCAGCAGGCTACCAGCCATACATCCAACTGCACTGATCCAGGACACTAGCAGTTCTTCCCCCAGGTATGTGCACAGTGACCAATACTGACACAAGATACCCTCGAAAAGGTATAGCTTTTTCTTTTTCTTTTTTTTTCCTGTTCAAGTTTAACAGCTCCTCCTCCCAACTTCTGCCAGTCTACACTCTTTTTTAACTCCTGGGCAGGCATACATCTGCCTCCAACTGGTGGACTGCTTCTTAGCATCCCTCCACCATCTCCCTTCAAGAGAGCTAACCAGCGTTCCCAGCACCCTCCCCCAACAAGGGCAGACTCATTTCTGCAGAATCTGCTTGGGAAGCATAGCAGGAGACATAACCAGCACATTGCAGCAAACAGCTCCAGCTCTGCGTATCAAATGACTGCTGAGCGCGGCATATCAGGAGTCACTTCCCCGTCCTGGTGAGGGCTTCCTGATGACACTGTTAGTGCCCTACAGAAGACATAGGCTTGCTGCATAGGAACACAGTAAATCATTCAAAGTTAGCACTGAGCAAACCACTGCTGAAAGATGGTAGAAGCTCTTGCTTTCTACATCAGCATGAAACAAAAGCCTTTCAAAGTTGTGTTTGTTTGTTCAGTGGAAAAGGGTCAACTCCCTTTTATTCTTCTAGATGGTGCAACGACCTGAACCACCGGGGATGAGATAGACCCAGAATAATTTTTCCTCTGCTTCCCCCATTATCACAAGTGCAATCATTTGTGCAAAGCCTAGCTCTTCCTGTAAGTTTGCTGGAAGCGTCACCTGAAAAGCCTTTCCCAGCACAAGTTTTTGTCAAAACTGAAACTGCTTCAGAAAACTTTTGTTTAACAAATCAACATCAAAAGCAGTTTCTTTAGGCAAGTCCACAGCAGCTCCAGGCAACATGCTGTATTTACAGGCTACAGAAGTCAGCTTAATACAACAAACATGAAGAAAGCCAGCATAAAAGCAGAGGTAACTCTGACTCAGAGCTGTCCCTTTGCAGAAGACAAGGCTTCCTCGAATGCTCGTTCTGCACATTAGGAGGACTGGGTAAGGAAAGAGTTTTTGGCTATTAAGCGCAGTTCAAATGGTGAGAGCAACTCTAAATTAGCAGCTCAGTGTCTTAAAGACAACACTTGGGTGCTGTTTCTATTCCCAAAACATCCAGGATGGTTATTTACAATTCCCTTTTGGCAGGCAATAAATCCAAACATAACTAGCAAATACAACACTATAAAAGAGACTCTGTGACAGGCTAGTTACCTTCGCAGGCTATCCTTTGCAGGCTATATAAGCCAATACAGTTTGCTTCTGCACAGCAGCTTTGAAAATATAGCTAATGACAGTTTCTAGTAGATCAAACTTTCTATTTTCTATCTGTTTAGAGCATCCAACTGGGAATTGCAGAGCAACAGAATTCCAGTGGAGTTAAGAGAAGGGGCACAGGGGCTAAAAAATAAAAGACAACTCCAGAAAGGACTGCAGTAGACACACTGTGGACTCCAGCAGAAAGGGCAAAAAGTAATTCTAAAATGACAGGGAGTCCAGAAGATTATGAACATTAATTATTAAAAAAAAAATCTGTTCTTACAACTCCCATAGAGTTTAAGAGTTAATCCTCTCTCTCTCTACTCTGCATGAAGACGATAGGGTTTTTTTTGGTGGAAATAAAAATATTTAGTACAGAAGAACCATTCCCCTCACTTCCCTAGCCATAAGGTCAGCATATTTGCCCAGGGTACAAGTGCTGCATCTTATGCATTTTGTCACTTCCATTTAAGATAGATCTCTACTAACACCTGCCAGCATTATATGTGCATGGATAGAGACAGATGCCTATCCGAGGTGGATGGACACTCACAGTGTTTACGGCAAACACCTGGATCATGGAGGATCAGACTGAAATCCTTGCTCTCAATGAAACAGAGCATAGATTAAGTAAGGTCTTCCACTTGCTAAATTAAAGAATGAAAGTCTTTGCTGACAAACTATTGTCTGTTCCAAGGTGACACATGCACCATGATCCCAAACAAAAGATCCACAATGAAGCTTTTGCTCAGATGGTAATTTCCTGTGAAAGTCCTGAGCTGCAATGACTTTCAAAAAAACTCCCCCAAAACAACAAAAAAACCCTTACATGATTCATCAGGCCATGAAAAATCCCAAATAGTTCAAGGCGAATGTCAGATTGGTTCCTTCCTACTAGAACTAGATAGGGAAAGGAAAAAAAAAAAAAAAAAAAAAAAAAAAAAAAAAAAGATGGATATGATTTCCAGGCTCTCTCCTAAACACGTTGTGGTGCTTTAATGCAAGTTTATCCAAAACAAGAGTGTTCAAAAGAGCTTCTGATTACGACCTATTGACTAAACATGGCTGACTTCACAAATCAATCTGTGGTATTTTGGTCTGAGTAAAAACTAATTGGTGAGGATAAAAACTAATTGGATTGGAGGATAAAATTTCTGACCTAGCAAGGGGAAAAAAAAAAAAAAAAAAGAAAAAAAGAAAAATCTTTCTTCACAGCCAGGATCATGATCAACTTTCTGCTATCCAACTGCGCAGTCAGCTCTGAAAGTAGATTATTTGATGCTAATGCTGCTTCAAGAATAATTTGATCTTTTTCAGTTTCTTCCATTCTAATAAGATCTCTAAGATCAGCAACTAAAAGGGATTAGGATGTTTTGTCTGCCATTTTACACCTTGAAATATCTCAGTGCATTTGAACTGCAGGCGTCTTGAAGACTTTACATCCTCACTGTGAAATGTTTTAACAGTAGTGTTATTTTCTGATGAAAAATTCTCTCTAGAGATTATATGACCAAAGGCAAGAAAAAAAAAAAATACTGTCCGGGGTACGATACCATCTATTATGAAATGTAAGACAGAGCAAACTCTTACATATTCTAGTCATGTTGCCTTCCCTTCAGTGTAGTCTAGAGACAAAACCCCAAATATCTACGAATTTAAATACTATGTAGCTCTACATTCAGAGTAGGATATTGTGCTAAATCTGGAGACTTGATGGACCAGATACCATCTACAATAGGAAATAAATAAAATCTTAGGAAGACCTGTGCAGCAAGTTCCAGGATATATTTAGATACTTTTCTACAGCCATAACTAAAAAGGGGAAACTTATGTTTTCCTCAGTTGGTGCAATACTACCTGTTAATTACAAACAGCGAAGGAAGCAGAAGCAGACAGAGCTCTCGAGTGTATCCTGCTGGCACCGAGCAGGCTGGTGCCATAGCACGTGAGCTCTTTGAAGACAAGGCCCCCAGAAGAGAGGGGTTTGCAATGCTTTGGCTACCAGTTTATCATAAGGTATCGTAAGCTTTCACTCAAGTTTCTCTCAGCTGCTTTTTTCCCCACCTCTCGCGAACGAGGGGGGGAGGGGGGAGAAGTCTCCTGATAAAAGCACTTCAAGCCCCTCTTCTCACATATTTTTGTTGTACTTTACGATCCCGTGGCAGAGGCATCTCTTGACTTCAAACAACAAGGACATTTCTGAAAAAGCGCCAGAATACATACTACTACGGAGAGAGCAAGCGAGGAGGAGCCGGCTCCTCCTGCGCTCAGCGCTGCGAGATGAAATCCGCACCCACCGCCCCTTATCCTCGCGTGGGGGAAGCCAGTGCTCCAATGACTTGAAGGTTTTAAAAAACAACAAACCATCCCCCAAGCACTTTACAACTCTGTATGAATGAGTCCTCCAACCGCTTCACAGGCTGTTCTCTAGCAACCTAAGGGAGAGCTGGAATAGCCCGGCTTCCTTATCAAAACCCAGGCCGGCGTCTTTTCAGTCTGTAGGACTCTGCTTTGTTTTGTTTTTTCTCCCCCAAGATGTAAAATGGGAAGCTATAGAAAAAGCGAGCTACGTACTCAGCAACAACACATTTGGATGGGTGACAAAGAGCATACTCACGCAGTGCGTACAGGGAGAGGACTATTCCAGCCAGGCAAAACCCCTCAAAAAACCTGAGTGTGCTGAACATTGTCACATTCACCGAGAGTGCCACAGTCAGTCCAAATACCAAAATGAACACGACAGAGAAGAGCAGTACGGGCCGTCGACCAACCCTAAAAATAAGGAAAGAAGCGGGGAGAAAGGGTGTTAAAAGCCAGGATGGACATAACTCTAGATCATTACAAGATGGGAACAAGTCATACATCCCCTCAAAATGTGGCCACCCGTTTTTAATACTTGCTCCCTACTTCTCTCGTTTTTCTGCTTAAATTAACTTTCATTCCTGGGTCATCTTCGCATTAACAAATTAATTTCAGATAGGATTAAGAGGGCATAGCACATGACTTACTGTTTAAGCATCATTTGCAAAACACCTACAGTGAACAAAGCAACATCTAGGAACCACAGCAGAGCCACGAACGCAAATCCCCGAGATGAAAACAGCTCCTCAGAGCTTTCCATGGTCGCTTGTACGATATTGTGTAATATGGCATACTGCTAATTATTTCTCCTTAATCTAACGGCCACAGAGCTTACAGCAGGAGTCTCCTCTTCCCCACAGCCATGGACTTCCCCAGCCTCCTCTCTTAGATAAATGCACCCCCCAAAAAACAAACAAAAACAACAAAAAAAAACCCTTTTCTTGCCCTTGCTGTTGAGGAAAAGCCTAAAGAGCATGAACCACATGTAAAGCGGGGCTTGCATTGCTTTCCTGAGCGTAGTGCGCCAAAAGCGATGCTAGCAATAAAACCGCGACCTCCCCGACTCACGTCTCCTGGCGCCTCCACAGGCTGCCCGGGTGCTGCCGTGCCCTCTGAGACCCCCACAAAACCAGCCTGGCCAGAGAAGGTGAGCGAGAAATCGCTCCAACAGGATTACCAATAGCACAGGCACACTACCGTGCAGCTAGCGTTGGCGGCCCCAAGCTGTTGTGGCGCGTGCCGGTGCAGGATTTGGCTCTTTCACTTCAAAGGAATACAAGATTTTCGTATGTGCTTGGTGTTTACAGTTCTCCCTCCCTGCTCCTTCCTGCGCAACGAGAAGGATACGGAAGAGCACCAGAGCACGGTGCTATTTTTAAAGCAAGAATTGGATCATTATGGGGAGATTTCCAAAATTTTTCAGCTTGTCAACTCCCACAAGTTTGCCAGTGGATTTGAAGATCCCTTTTAGTCAGCTCCATATGCCGTTTCCACAAAGAATATACGAACTTGCTTTTCGTAGGCAGCTTTCACAGACCCATTCAAAGTAGTCTGTCAGCTGCATGCCAGCCATCAGGCTGAACGTTAGCATAATTGATGGCCTTTAAACCTCACAACTTAATCCAGTTTCACATACTGAGGTGTTTCTATTCAGTTATTTTAGCAGACTGTTACCAGCAGCTATAAGGTATAGTGCACATATACCTTCAAAATTAAAACTCTGCATTTAGCTCTGCTTACAATGGAACAGAGTCAACAAAATACAGGGCAAGGGGCTGGAAAGGAAACAGCATTTTAACTTTTGATGCTTCTGGGAGCTGGAAGAGGGCACCACCATAAGTGTCATCATTTACATTTCTTTAAAGTCATGCCTAGGGAGATTACATCACGAGCTCCTGCTATGAGCATAGGTTTGCTATTTTTCTCAACTGTAGCACCAACCTTTGGGCACCTCACACAGTGATTCAACTGGTTATCACGAACTGTTTGGTGTTTTCAAAACTAGAAAGTACCATTAAGGAAACTGAAGACAGCAAGGCCAAAGCAGACAGCTCTTAAGCAAACACACCAGAAGATGAGCTCTCAGTCACTATGCCACCCCTGAACCTGGGGAGAGAGCAGAACATTTCCTCGGCCAGCTGCAATGCCCTGGGAGCGCACTGGACACTGGAGCAGTTACTGCTGTGCACATTTCACATCTTACATTTCTGAGACTTAAATTGGGAGAGCGGGGGAGTACCTCATACAAAACCCTGAACAGAAACAACTAGAACTATTAGCAATTCGGGCAAATGTTTGTAGTACTATTCTCTATGTAATTCATAGCAATTAGTATTTGTGAAAGTGTTTTATAGATGAAAGGTACTATGCAGACACTCAGAATTAGGAACTTGATTCTCATCACAAGTCTGACGTGCCATCCCCTGCTGTTGATTAAAAAGGCCTCATGCTTGGCATATACCCGTTCCCTTCTTCCCCCCCCTCCTATTCTTCTTTTCTGGTGGTTATTCATCATTAGGACTTAGAATTTCTTGTACCATTATACACATTATGCAAATGAATATTTGCTGTTAATGAAGAATCAAGAGATCCCAGGTCCTCGTGGGCCTGTGAAAGCCAGCTGAGGCCAGACATGCCCTCCGTTAAGAGGCATCACCACTACCTCCTCCTAGAGGCAAAGCTATCTTCCTCCTTCCCAAGAAATGTAGTAGATTCCTTAAAAATCAAGACTCCAGGGTAACTGGAGTAACTGGTGATCAGGCAGTGTTTTGACAGGATGGCTTCTTAAGAGTATTAAAAGAAAAAAAAAAAAAAAAACTTTTATGTGTAGACAGAGTTATTTGACTAACAGCGCGTGGATATGCTTGTGAGAAATTTAAACACAATCTCCATAGCAAAACAGCCCCAGGATGTTTTCCACTACTATCCAAACTATTCCACAGAGACACTTGTGTCACAAAAGACAGCCTACACTGCAGACTTATCCCTATCAGATGTTAAATTCTGCCCGTGCAGGTAAATAACAAAGGGTAAAAGCAACCACAGGCTTTTGAAGAAACTGCAGTTCACACAACATGATAAGCAGATGCATTAAGAGACTCCTGACATCATCAGACATGCACTTTGAGGGAGCGGGGGGGGGGGGGGGGGGGGGGAAGGTAAATGGTGTGAGGACAAGACCTGCTCTTCCTGTGTTCCTACGCATGTTCCTTGCCACCCCAAAAAGACTCCAAGCTTTACTCTTCCAGCCAATCAAACTGGTCTTCCCATGCTATTCTTTCCAGGTTTTCTGGCAGCCTGGAGACTTGAATCAGCACAGAGGCATCCAGAGAGTACCAGAGCAGGTGCAAAAGTGGGGCAGGACTGGGCAATGAGAGGCAAAGGCTTACTGTGTTGATGTTACATGAACAAGAAGCCTGCCTGCTCCAGAAGGATGTCTTCCACAAAGACCTCAACAGCTTGTCCAGAGAGTAAGCAGCAACGCACTCCCTGCTGGAGAAGTAGCTTAACTCAGGCTTTGGACATAGTGAGTCTTCACATAGCCTAACACACTTACAGACCTCCTTCCTACAGATTTTCTGCATAGAGCTATCCAACCACACATGCCTACTGTATTTTGAAAATAGACCATTCAGTTTTCTTAGAAAATTGACCTAACATATGCTATGGCTTTGCCACTTACAGCTTTAAAAGCCTTCTTTCAGAAGAAAAAGTCCAAATGCTAATAGTTCAGAAAAAACAATCATCTTCTAATTTCCAAAATGCAGTATGTAAGTGAAATGAAAAGTGTATTTTGAAAGTGTGACATTCGTATACATGATTCATTTAATCTCTCCTGCTCTTACTTTGCCTTGACATCACCACTAATTATTATTTTTTTTTTAAACAGATACAATCCCCTTTGCATCTCTCTCCACACAACCTCCTGCATTAATGTAAACTCAAGATGTGATTAAACAGTAAAATAAATCCAGTTTAGGTTTTCTTTTACCAGCCCTAAATGTTAAAGCCAACTGATAAAAAGACTACCCAATACAGGTTTACCCTGGTGGGTCAATTACATCAGATGGCCAGGACAGGGCAGAGGAGAGGAGCATGAGGACAGACTTTGGTGGCAGCAAATATTACATTGCCCTGGCTACCCATTAAAGGGCTCATTTTTCCCTCTACCTACCAAGTTACCCTTTTACTTGTCTGCCCCACTGCTGGGAATCAGGCTTTCCTTAAGCTCTCTTAACCTCACTGAAAAAGGAAAAAATATCTCAATTTTAGAGTAGGCTAATTTTATGCTACATTAACACAACGACATAGCCTGCAGAGGGGTCCCACAAGGATGCATGGCAGCACAAGGTATACCGTGGAGAAGGAGATGCGTTGGAGAGCAGGATGTTCCTCATTTTTGTGGCAGACTGCTATTAAATTTGCTTACTGCATTTCTCTTTTCAGCCAGTGCCTTAGAGAATAAGTTGTTCAATTATTTGCAACTTATTTATCAATTATAGCAGCATTTCCCTAACTTGGAAATAAGGCTGCCTTCTCCACACTGATTCCTTTTTTAGGAAACTAAGCAAGCTCCTTCATTCATTTGCCTGCTACACTTTCTATGCGTTGTTAGAGCCCAATCTTACTTCAGCATTTTAATCAAATTCAACTGTACTTTACCATGCATGGTCTCCACTTCACTGTAAAGTCATGAATCCTCACTTGCCTAACAGCTGTTAAAAGCTTTTCAAGCCTTAAGACACAAGTTTACTGTATAAATTTGAGCCAAGTTACTGCACAGCTGCAGGGGACCTTTTCTCTCCCAGCTGACTGAATTACTTGGGTGAGCTGTGGCTTCAGAAGATTTCCGTAATAGGCAACTCTTCCCCCCTTCTTTTCCAGTTTTAAATGAATGGTGAAAGAGTTAACTTGGGGCCATTTAAAGCATCAACATTGGCAACTGTGCTGGGAGCCACTGAACTGACTGGGACAGCATCACACAGCTATTGTTTCAGACTCTGCAGATTTCCATTAAAATCACTTGAGTCATGGCTTTCATCCCCCCCTCTTTTGCATTACCAGACCCTCTCTTTAAATAAAAGCTGAACTTAGAACAACTAGGGTGTCTAATGATGTTTTCACTCCTGCAATTTAAGGAGTTGCAATCTATGCTTTTAAACCTAATACCCCAATATTAACAGCACATAAGCCAGCGATTCTTTAGCACTATGTAGAAAGGTTTGCTTAACAAGAACAAAGATAGAATAGTGGAAACGCTTGCAAAAAACAGCCCTCTGCACCCCAGAAGATACTACGCAGTAGGCACAAGGTTGACATTACACCAGTCACTTGTATTCAGTCAGATGAATGCTGTATTCTTTTTTTTTTTTTTGGGGGGGGGGGGAGCTTTCCTCTTGGTTAAGAAAAAAAAGCTTCACTCTTATATAAATTAGAAAATACTCAACTCTGCTCCAACTTTATGGCTGTAATAAATTCCATCAGCAGCAAATAACTAAGTCAAATAGCCTATTTTCGTGTTATTTACCTTGATATAAATTACTCAGCTCAAGTAATTAACACAGTTTTAAACTGTTTATTCATCATGCTCTCCTCAGAAGCTGAAAATCATTATGCAAAGGTTCTTTATGAATATTAAGAAAAAAAGATCTAAGAGATATTTAACATTGTTATTTGTTTATAGTTATGGTGCATTAAAAGATTTTTCACTTACCAGTCAGCTATACATCCTGTTATTAAGTGGCCGAAGATTAACCCTACCAGTAGGGAGAATTTAGCAATGTGGACCTTCCAGGCAGAATCACAAACAAGATCCCACTGGAAGAAAAACACAGATATATTGAAATAAATTATTTCATCTCAGGTGCATTTAAACATAGCAACATCGCAGTCGGCATTCTTCCCAATTTCAGTGCTTGCACAGGAGCATGCAAACAGGAGCAAGGAGGCACCTTCCCCGCTTATCCAAACCCTGTATCAGCAGTGAAAGAAAAGACCTTTGGTGAGTTCGATCCCACCATTATTTATAAAATGAAAACATCCCACGCTTAGTTCTCCCCTTCCTCAGCCCACGTGATTTTAGACTTAGGGGGGTTCCCCAGCATTGGCACTGCTGGTCTAAGTGTAGCACAGCACAGTAATACCCCAGACAAGCGCGAGCAGTGCTGGGAAGCCCACTGCCAGCAAGCCATGCAACTTCGAAGGAAACCTTCGTATTTACTTTCTCACGATCTCTTGGGAAAATGGGGAAAAGCAGCCGCTCTGCCCCAGACCCTGGCGGCCACCAGCTTCAGGCTACCACAGACAAAGCTGCAAGACGCTTTTATTTTCAGAAGAAAAGGCTGAACCTCCATGCCAGAGCTCTCCCCAACATGGAAACTACCCTTTCTGTCCAGGGGAGGAGGAAAGGGACCATTTCAAGAATCCCATCGTCAGGGCACTGCCACATTGCCATGAGAAAGACAGGCACAAGGAGGTTTCTGTTAAGGCTTTCCTAAACTCCACAACATTTTCCTCTTAGGCATTAGACTGGGGCTCAGGAGAGCCAGGCTGAATTTCTGGCTCTAGCCCAGGCATCCTTGTTGCCTTCAGACACGTAACTTAATCTCTGTTATGTG
Source organism: Rhea pennata (assembly GCF_028389875.1). NCBI lineage: Eukaryota > Metazoa > Chordata > Aves > Rheiformes > Rheidae > Rhea > Rhea pennata. The sequence continues at coordinate 99,463,171 of NC_084664.1, read as the reverse complement.
TAAAGCATGGATAGTACTATCCTACTGTTGAATAAATGTAGGAAGATACATTTGTTCATGGTTTGTGAAGCATTCAAATATTGATTGTAATGGGAGCCATATGCATTTTGTGAAACACGAGCACAGCTAACTTGGGAGAGTCAGATATTCCTCAAACAAATTCTGAAGTGTAAATGGTTATCTATCTGTAATGTGATGGCAGTAGTCCTCTGGACAACACCAGGCTGCAGTTCCATGGCCAAACAATAAAAACATGCAATTTGCTTTCAAAAGTCAGATGCGACTTCAAGACAAAGCTTCCCTTAGAAAGAGCTTAATTAGGTACACCAGCATTTTAGGTAATTTCAAAAAATACATCCCTTTCTCAAATAAGGCAAGTTCTGACTCGTCCATCTAGTTCCAGCATCGCAGGATATATCCTCCCTAGAATATCCATCTCACCAAGAAATATAGCACTTTCTTGGCCAGAAAAACTTGTGTCAGCTTTCTGTAAACATTCAAGCTCAGGCTTTCTATTTTAGTTAAAAGCATTTTAACTAGTATTCTACAAGTACTGATTTGCAGAAGTTAGGAGAGGCACATCTGATCCTGTAAGCCGTTCTGCAAGCTCCATAGTGAAGGCTCTAGGGAATCAGAAGTAAATAGCATGAGTGTTTCTTCCCCCCTCCCCCCCAAATACCTATGAACCATTTACAGTAACCAGCTCAGCAAACCAGTGAGAATTGCTCTCCAAAGATGTTGGCATCTTACAAGTATTTTATTTAGAAAGTAGGGAAAATGCAATTCCTAATACTTGTAAACCCAGAACCAATCTCTCATTTGCAAAGGTATCTGTCCAGACAAACCACGGACAAATAAAAATGCAGTATGTACATCTAAGCTCCAGAAAGACTTTCAAATACAATTGTTCAGGGTTTCACAGTCCAGGAGGTGTATATATTGCTTAAAAATGAGAAATATTTTTTGTTTGCAGTGTAAATTAAGTGTATTAAAAATAGTCATTATACAAGAACACTTTTTAAAGGCCATCTCTTCAAGATACTTGCTTTTATTTTAGTGCTGTCAGAGGAACAGTAATGTCATCCAAGTGAAGGAAAAAAAGGGAGGAGGGGCAGATATCTTGGTGCATTTGCATCTTTGCAGCATATCGTTGCTAGTCGAAGATATCTGGCCCTTACATAAACCCCAGCCAGGGAACGTTCAGTACCAGCTTACATGTAGGTAAAGGTTCGTGGTCGGAGGAGCCAAAAATCTTCTTAAGAGCTCTTGTGAAATTTCAGGCCAAGACAACAGATGTCAAACAAAATCGGCCACTTTGGCACACTGATACATCCAGCTACGGTTTAAGGAGGGGAGAATTAATTTACCAGCAGATCCTTCACTAGTGCCTAAAATGCACCCACTCCTTTTTGTAAGTCATCGGTAAACCTCTTCTTTGTTTGTTTTTAAAGCTATGGACCAAATCTGCAGCTGCTGTGAAAATGATGAACAGGTACCTCTGTGCAAACCATTCATCTGACTATTTCCTGTCTTTGGTTAAATCTTGCCTCGGTAATCAGCCTACTTGAAACACAGTTGGTCTCACAAGTCCACAAAGAAAGTGCAACATGGGTGCTGACAAATACAGGTAGCTCCTGAGGTCCGCTGACTCTTATTTCACCATTTCCACAGTTACAACTTTGGACTTTTTTTTTTTTTTTTTTGAAGTATTTTGCTAGCTTTTTTAGCAGAAACTTTCAGAGAATCTGCCATGATCTAAAACTACTTGCTCAGTAGTAAGAGCTCAAGTGTACTTTAGTTTGTTCTCTATCAGCTGCTACAAACGAGAGAAAGCTCTCCATAAAGCAGTCATCCAAAATAAACATAGAATTTGTTATACAAGACAATGAAAGCTGGGGCAGAATTTCTGTGGGTTTCATCAGGTATTTGACTTGAAAGGAGAACAAGGAGAGGGTTAAAAAGAAAATAGACACACATTCAACAGCTTCGTTTCAGGTTGCATTCAACTCAGATAAAGACTGCATTAACAGGAAAAAAATAAGTATTAAATAAGTAGTAGATTCTGTCCAATCTTTAACATAAGAACAAACTTTATCACACAAGAATTTTGCCATGAATGTGAGCTCCTTCATCCCTCCTCTTACACACCAAAAGCCAAACCCTGAGGATTTTGGTCTCAGTTTAGAACAGCTGGAAATAGAGAACTGTCAAATAGGACGGGTTACACAACATCAGTGCCATCTTTCCACTTACATACGTACACCCCTGCTCTACAGAACTGAAAATACTTGATGCATGCCCACGTGCCATGGGTGCGGCCAGAGCTCCTGCTGCAAACGCAGAGGGTTTCATCCTGCAAACACGGCACTTGGCTTTACTCCATGAAGGAAATCACAGGTGTCCACGTATTTGTAGAACAAAATGCTGGGACAGGCCAAGCTTACAACAAACAACTCAAGCAGCACTCCCAACAAATCTGCACTGGGAGATGGTTCTGGCAGATGCTAGTCAGTAATCCCCTACTGTATCCCAGGGTAAAGGTCAACATGTTACATGCTGGCCAGGCCATTAAACCCTCTCACTCCTCCAGCAGAAGCCCCAGATACCCCGTTTGGGAGTTAACACAACTCCCAGCTGGAAGGAAGGGTGCTGCTAAGTTTACAATGCTCTCTTCTTTTTTCCCCCTGTGTCCTCCATCCAGATCTCTAATGCCAGAAATCTGGCAAAGTGACAGGCTGAGCAATAGTATTGAACTGCTGTGCCTTTAAAAAAAAAAAGTGGAGAGGGAACCTTTAAAGCAAACAAAGGCATTTTCTGGTGGCAGTGCAACAGTGTAGAGATTTTGCCACCTATGAAGGCATGCAATATATCGCAAGTGTTTTTTTTTAATTTTCATGTTGTGACAGCAATTTCTGTCAAAGCTTAAGGAGTCACACCCTAAGAATCCTAATGTTTAATTGATCTCTGAGTCACTCATGCTGTGAGTCACTGTTTCAAACAAGTCAAGATGGAGGACTATTTGAAACACCAGATGTTTTGGAAGACACCTGACAAAAGTTAATGCATCCAAAGAAGTAACTATCCTGTAACTTCTGCACCAGCAGTGAAAACGTGGATAAGGCATCTGCAATGAGCAATGATTCACTCTGAAGTTAAGAAAAGTTTCATGAAAGTAAAATCTGCTGCATGATTGTTATTATAAACAAGTCCTCTTAATTATGGCTCCTACCTTGAAATCAGTCTTCACTTCCAACTACTGAAGCTGTAACACTGTGGCATCTGAACAAAATGAATAGCCCCTGCAAGAAGGTCATAACAAGACGCCTGCCAAGGATTTGGGTTGCCCTGTCTTCATCTTGATTGTACAGAAGAAGGTGCAAGGAAGACCCATCTGTTGTAAGAAGAGCAAAGAGACAGGAGGGAAGGTATTCCTGTCCAGCACTTGCCCAGAGCCTGGCACAACAGCCCAAAGGGGAAGTCCTGCAAGCGCAAGTTGCAGGTTTGCAGCCAGTTTAAGATGATCTACATCCAGACTGCTGTCAAAAGAGAGCAGACCCTTCTCCAAACACTCTTCAGATGGATCATGTCTCCTTGTGCCAAAACACAGAGCAGTCAAAGCAGAGACAAGAGGATCACCCACATGGCTTCCCTGGAAGACCTATGCCAAGGATAGACTGCCCTCCATCCTTCCCCAGCAAGGCAATTCCTTGCCTGCCGTGCTGGGCTTCATGAACTTCATTCTGAGGCCTGTAACATGCCCCACGCGCTGCAGATGGCCTCTCAGCCCTTAGAGAAAAGGCCATTCTTCTGGAGCCCCAGGCCTCTAAACATCACATACCCCACAGCTTACCCCAGCAGCCCCCAAACTGCTCTTAGAGAAAAGCCAGAAGCTCCTGTCTGCATCAAATGGTCATTTTAACCTTTTTTAACTGTTGTAAATGCAAATAAGAATCTATTTTTTTGTCACTCAGGTCCACATATACTGGGTCTCATTCTTTTCCTTCCTGCTTCATCATTTCGTAATCAAATCCTGTCAACTCTCTCTGGACAGCACTAAAATCCACCTTTTCTCTCCATTTCTATATAAATACCTTGTGTAGCGCGAGTTTAAATTTATGATGCCTCCAGATTCTCTCAGAAAAATGTGAGCCACAAAAGGGTTTTTTAAAACAAACTATATTTTTTTAAAAAATGATGTTTTTCATATACTATATATAATGAAAAGTAAGCCTGAAACCGAGTATTTATTGCTGGAGAAAGAGCTCCAAGACAGAAGACTAAACACTACCAACAAGAACAAGAGCAACAACAAAAAGAGTAAAAAAAGTCAGTACTTCTACCATAATATACCTGCCACCAACACCTTTTCTCAGGACCAAACTACCCAAGTACAGTTGCAGTTCCTGGAGACCACTGTAGTTAGACTTCCCTCCAGGCTGCTACAGGAAAATGCTTCTCTCCTTCCTTTCTCAGCCCCCCAAAATGACGATCTGACTGCATTTCTAGTGTTAGAGGAAACATACATGCTCCAGAAAATGATGCATTATATAGTAATGCTCAACTTTATAGAAAATAACTGTGCAATTAAACGCTATTAAAGAGAATGTAGGAGAAGCCTCGCAAAGAGACACACCAGCCCAAGTGCAGCACTTAAAGTTTGGGTGGTTTTACTGATACACATTTCTGAAGGACAGTTGAGGAAGTCCTGGCATACTTTTAATAACATTCCTCCCTGCCATATGACTACACAGCTCAGATGTCTCTGTATCATTTCCTCAGCAGTGACAACAACAGGGCATTTAAAGTAGAAAATCTGATGTTTTAAACTTTAAGGTTTAGGGCAGTGTTGCCTCTTCTTTGGGAGCACAGCTAGGCAAAGGTCCCTCCAGGCCCAAGTATATTTTAAGTATCAATAAACTGTTCTTGAGAACATCTGCCATTTTTGACCACCAATACAAGAAGCACTGCAGTTATGACAACAAAATAAACCTGAGAAGGTTTATTCAGAAAAAGATGCAAAAATAAATTCCTCTTTCTTTGACCAGTCACACTGAAACTCTCTCACCTACTAAAAGATACCTTTCCTACTGACGGGAGGAGGAAATCCACATAAATGCTTCCATTCTTATCAGACACAGCTGACTTACCTGGGCAACACAAGTGTCATTAAAAAAAAAAAAATCCAGCAAATCAGCTATTGAGATTTTTGTTTGTTTTCTTTAAGCAGCCGGTTGAATAAGTCTGCCCCACCTAGATGGGAATGCCGTAACCTAAGGCACGGCAAACACCTGACTTTTAAGCTACTTCCTTTTGTTACAATACTAGACCCTAAGTACTGAACGCATCTAACTTTCTTCAACTTTATCATAAGCAGATGCTTTTGTTGAAGACCTCCAACCAGTGCCCGAGTACTTCGGATTTGTTAAAGATATACAGAAAAATCCTTCTCTAAACAAGTAGATTGGTATTTTGAGCCCACGTTTGCAAGAGTTTTTAATAAGGTAGCAAGAGAGATATTGCTGGTATCACAGTATCACCTTTTGTTCAACCTCTGCCTCCGCCCAGTCCCCAGCAAAGTTGGGGTCCTTACTCCTGTACACTGAAGCTTACTAACTAAACAGACGTGGGGGGTGGGGGGGCGGGTTGTTTTGTTTAGTTTGTCTCACTGATTTTTCTTAAAGCAGGAATAACATTTTCCCCGCATTGCATTCTTAGAAGCCAGTAAACCATTTCAGACCAGGGCAGACACCTAGCAGAGAAAGTTGTAGCCAAAGGAAGTTACTCATGGACAGCGAATACAGAGTGTTATAAATGGAAACTCTAGCTCTAGATATAACTGCCTGGGCCATGTATAATTTTGGTGTAGGGAAAGAAGAAGAAAAACATCCTACTTTTGACTAGTGCCACCGAGCCAAGGGTTTGGGGGATATCAGGAAAGATGGGAGAAGGGGGGGAGAGACAGAGAGAAGAAAAAAGCGTGCAAGTGAGACACATGCTTAGCAGTCTTCCAAGAAAGATATAATTAGATCATGCAGTGCTGTGTGAAAGTAATTTCATGTACCTATGAAAACAGTTTCCAGCCCTGCAAAACAGCACAGGGCTGTACAGCAGCAGACCTCACCAATTTACCTAATGGTTTCTGAAGTTTAACATAGGCTGGCATTGCCAAAATGCATCCTTCCTAGCCATGTTTTCAGATATGCATGACTTGGCTGTGAAATTTCCACATTAATTTTTGAAGTGTACTTTTTTTAGGCCTGGCACTTCAATCTTAAAAATAAAAGGCTGGCTTGGTGCCACGCTGTCACACACCACCACGCGAACATCAAGGTATAAAAGCAGCGCTTCCACACGACGTTTCACAGGCTTCAGCCCAATCATGAAGATGGGAAACCTACAGCACGGGCTGCGCCGCGCTACTCGCGCTCACGGTGGCCGAGACGCATCGCCTGGCGCGCCGATCGCTTCGCGGTAGATTGGCTGCCGCTGCCGCCCCCCCGGGACGACGCTCTCCGCGGGCAGCGCCAAAGGGGGCGCCTGGAGCAGATGGGCTCCCGGAGCGGCTCCCGTCCGCGTGCCCGGGGCCGCGTCTCGCGGGAGAGGGAGGGAAGCGCCGCAGCCGAGTCCCACGCCGATGGGCACGGTGCCGCTGCTCGTTAGACCTGGAGAAAGCGTCGCTCTGCGCCTCGCTCCTCCACTCGACCGCGCGGGTTTGCCTCGCGCTGCAGCAGCGGCGCCTTACCCCATGCCACAGGCTGTTGCAATTAAGGGAGGATTGGGGGGGGGGGGGGGGAGGAGGAGGAGGGTGTTTCTTCTTGGTTTGGTTTGGTTTTTAAGCCCAGATCACTTGCGTCACCTGGTTGAGAACACAGCAAAGCAACCACTGACTGCACCACGACAGCTGAGCGAGTCCCACAACAGACCACTCAACAGCCTGGCAATCGAAAGACAAGCCCAAAACTTTGCAAGCTTGCAAGAAGATACAAAATACAAAACAAACAAACAAACAAAAAAAAAAAAAAAACAAAAAAAAAAAAAAAAGAAAAAGCTTTTGCTTCACAGTCAGTAAACTAACCTGGAAATGTTCTCTCTAACTGAATGACCTTTACTAAACTATTCCCTCAGTCTATGCCATAGGGAAAAAACTCCTCCGACTTATCCACCAAACACATCAGCAAATTCCAAGATGACAAGATGCCGTCTAAAACATCACAAAACTGGAGAAGTTTCATCTATCCTTCAATTTCCCCATTTTAAACAGGAGCAAGTAGCTCTTCCGTGCCCAGCCTCATTCTCATCACAGAGCTGTGTCTTTTCCCCAACAGAGCAGGGAGTAAGGAAGTTTAAGTAAATTATCAGTAACACACTAACAATTAAAATATGATTTGTAAATCACATGACACTTCTGAATACTCAACATTAAGTCAATTTTAACAGAATCCATACAGCACCCACTTCTCCAGCACTTCTTCCTTTTTTCCAGTGGCAGAAGCTCTCTTCACTCTAAGACATTTGATCTTCTCCAGCCTTTGCCTTCCCCAGATTAGGCAACTAACTAGTTTCTCAGCTGAGGTGATCTGCTTCACTTTTTCCAACTCCATAATGTTATCTAACATCAAAGTCTTAGGAGGAAAAAAAAAAAAAATCTTGCAGGCAGCTTTCACCAATGTTATATTTATAGCTTTCCAGAGAAAAGGGAATCTGGATTCCCACCCCCCCTTTCCTTTTTTATACCTCTATGCTGTAATTAAGTATCTTTTTTAAATGTATTCTGATGTTGTTTGGCAGTAAGTGTCACAAAACTGAATTTAAATTTTAATCTTTGCTTTAAGAGCCATGGCTGTTTGCCTCACTGCAGCCATATGAGAAGTCCAGAGGCAGCAATGCCTACCAACAGGAACTGACAGACAGACTGGGGGAAAAAAAGGGGGGGGGGGGGTTCAGTGGCCATCCCTCAGTTTTCAACTGATGCCAGCATTTATTCTCGTAATGTTACTTGCTGGCAGGGCTGGCTTTGTGACCAAAGCAAGCTGAATAGGTTTTCAAATTTACCTAAGTTCTAAGCACCGTAAACAGAAACCATATTTAAAACACTAAAGTTTTAGTTAAATATTAACATTCGCTGTCATGTGATTATCAAAACCAAGCTAACACTTTTAACATTGACATTTTTCAGGCCACCAAAACAATACATGTACAAAATATTATGTATGTACAGCCCTGAAAGGGTTGACACAGCAGGAGTCTAATTTACTCTCTTATTGGGCTTTCTTAAAAATTGGGGGAAAACCTTAAAAATGCCAAACATGGCATAAAGCTCTGAAATGGAGAAGAGAGGAGAAGGGAAAGCAAATCTCTGAGCAAGTGAAACACTTGCTCAAAGCCACCAGAGATAAAAAGATCAAGCACCTTAATTTTAACATGTAATTATTACTGCTGCGACCCTGCCTTCTTGTTATTTGAGGACTACAGTTATTAGAACTCAGAAGAAAAGGAGAGGAAGGCAGAAAAAGAATCTAGAATTAATTCAGAATTAAATAAATATTAAGGGGAAGGGAGAAAGGATGAAAATACTCAACTTGTTCTACAAATCAAAGCAAGACACTGGTCTGTTAAAATCATATTGTTCACACAGACTATGTTTTAAAAAGCCCTGGGAGACTATGCAGGGAGACGGTCTTGTGGTTTGCTATGTATTCCTTACCCTTAAATTTGTAACAAAGTTGTAACAAATTGCAACAGGCTTTGGTCTGGAGGACGAGAGGAGCTTGGATGATTCCTAAACACTTCAGAGCAACAGAAAGACAGCATTTGACATGAAATGAATTCCTCAAGAACTGTTGTAAGTCGAAACATCTTTCAAGAGAATCAGACTAGTCTGTGTTCTTGAAAACATTGTGCAAAAGCAGCTATAATTTATATTCTACTAGATAAGGTTAGTTAACATTTTTCTAGATCTTACAAATAACATTCATTATTCTCTTGAATTCATTACCTGTAGATCTGCAGAGACATCAGAACTACCACTGGAATATATTTACCTATTTAGTCTTTTCTTCTTCTGGGGCTCTCCCTCAAATGTGAGCTGAAGACACACACACACACACACACACAAAAGAAAAAAAAAAGAAAAGAAAAAAAGAAAGAAAGAAAATCCTACACTCCATATTGAATTTTCCTTCCGGGAAGGAAAAAATGAACTTGTGATGGTACAGACAATGACATCATTTAACATAGCACAGGAAGGCATTCAGGTACTGTGGCAGCGAGGACAGTATTACAATGTATGTAGAAAGATGATGAGAACTGTAAAGATGCATGTGACAGAAGCAGGTTAAAGAGATAGAAGTATATGCCTTGCACCACCACTCTCCACAGGAATGAGTCCTGCTTGGTCTCCAGCTCCCTGTAGACTTTAGCTCTTGCTTTGTGTCATCATTTTACAGGCAGAAGCTCCAGCCCTGAATTCACTGGTTGCACCAGACATATCCATTGCGGTCATCCAACCTGCCCACACACAGCGGCACTGATGCGTCTCCAGCCACGTGAGAATATGCTCTCTATATTCCCAATGGGTATGACCTGGCCTGGATGGGTCAGAGCTACTGAACGCGCACATTAATCATCTCTGCTGTCAGGGTGTGGGCCAGAGCTGCTCAAAGCAGAAACTGGTTTTGTTTAATACCTCTGTTACAACATCCATTAGAAGTTCTCCTTGTTCCTCCTTTCTCTTTGTAAACCCTCAAGGTCCTTCCTCCTCCTTATATAGGAGGATAGATAAAAGGTCACCTCTTCTCAAAAGGAAAGTGCAGAAGTCATGATATTGGAGCTAAGCACATGCTTAAAAGTTTGAGACAGGAGCCCAAGAGAAGTTAATGCAAGAATTGAAAACTCAGCCCTGCTACAAAGTTGCAGCATCTTCTTATGGATAAGATTCTCTTACATTTTATACGTTATTACAGAAAGCAGATTCCTTTCCTTTACAGCAATATTTCAGCCTAATTAATTCAACAGTTACTCATGGATAAGCCAGAATCAGCCAGGCTATGCTGCAGAAAAGTAAGAGGATGAAAGAACATGAAAGAGAGTGAGCAAGAAGAATAGTTCCAAGTAGAGACTGTGTAATGTAATATCAGATAGCGCAGAGAGGAAACTAGACAGAAATAGTGGTCTGATGGGGAAAACAAAAGAGAAGGTACACAAAAGCATTAGATTCCTTTCACCATTTTATACATCTAAGAGCTCTCCAGAATTTATTTGGAAAGCGTTAATTTAAAATTTTGCACCATTACTATACCCAAAAGTTTTTAAGTTAAGGAAAATTATGAGTCAAACTGTTCTAGATGTTACTTCATTGGAGGTGGGGGGGGGAAGAGGAAAAAGGAACACAACCATCATTTGCTGGCCTGTAATCCTCATCTTGATGTTACATCAAAATTTCGTCTAAATTAGATGCCTTCTTAAATGCCCATGCCCCCTCTTTGACAATTACTTTAAAGAAGTCATCTTTTATAATCTCACTCTTGTAGCCAGAGTAACAAGAGGTAAAACTGTTAGATCATTGAAGAAATTGCATTTTAGACTGCTTGAACAGTTGGTAAATACACATCATAGCTCAATAATTTCTAACATAACATAGTCAGAATTAGTATATTAAAACTGAATGACTGAGAAGCAGGATATATTAAGGGTTAGAAAAAAAATACACAGACAAAAAAAAACCTCAAGCATTTCAAATACGTCATCCATACAGAAAAATACAACATGGTTTCAAGTACACAGAGATAACAAGGAGGACAACGTGCTCAATACTAAGTTTTAGAAAGCTGAAGATCCTTTGAAGTAGTCTAATTTAGAACTGCCTTCCTGAAGGATTATTATTTGTTCTACAAATACTACAAACTTCATTTATGTTAGGCTGAAATCAGATTCCTGTATCCAAGATACATTATTTTAAAGTTGAAAATAAACATTATAAACTCAATGTACTTTCTCTCTAGTGAAAAAATCCATATCAAATAAAAAACATAACACTGCCTGAATTCTAACATCAATATTGGTCTTACTGCAGCTCTGTTTTCTAGATCAATAGCTTAAAAATATTTCAGCCCCATATACAACACCTCCTTCCAAATGAACAAGTGCAATAGCTAAGCCCCCTGGACAAGTATCTGTAGTCTGGCGAAATCACACTTGTTTAGCTCGAGCATCAACATACAATAATTTACTTTTGGAAATAGAAAACAATTCCACACAACTCTACAACACCTGGAAATGCTGGTACAGTTACCAAAATTGACATCATCTGCACTGTGTCGGAAGCTCATCCGGGAATTTGCACCCTTGTTTCAGGGCGTTGTACGTTAGCACCCTGATAACCAGAACGCTTCATGAACCACGTTTAATTGGTAAGAGCAATTCCCCAAAGAGCCTCCACAGGGCACCGAGTCAGCTCTCTTTGCTTTTTAAAAAGCAGATTTCTCATGCTGAAGCCTGGGAGCATTCAGATTGGCAACCAATGACTCCATTACGTTACCCACAGAGCGAAGACACAAAGTTTGAAGGCGCATCTCCCTCCACAGCTGAGGAAGCCATAGAATTAATAGCAGTAGGGCACATGATATACTAGCTTTGACCTTACCACTTCTAACCCAGCTACTGTACTGTGCACAGTAACTCAGGGTTTTAATATATTTGGGACTAAGCATAAAAAAGTAAGGCAGGAACCAATATGGACAAGACAAATCCTGGCAGCTGCTGGAAAGAAGAGAAGGATTAGTATATTCTATCAAGTTTCTGGAGTCTTTTCTCAGAGACCAGCTAACCACAGGATATGCAGGAAAGATTCAGAAACTCCTCCCATTTGTGCCTGGGAAGGGTGGCACAGCTGTTAGCCTAGCAAGCACTTTGTCAGAGTGATCCATTTGCAATAATTAATAAGTATACTCTGAAAACACACTTGGATATTGAAATGCACCCATGCTCTATCCCAAGAAACACCACCCTGCACGATTTGTCACCACTTTATCAGACAGAGGTTTGTTTGTTGTAGTGTTTGCAGTAACCTGCTGGTACCTGCGATAATCTCGCAAGACAACACCATAGACGCCACTGCACAGAGCCATCTCACCTCATTAACCCATCAGGAAATCCACATTAAAAATAATAGTAATAATAACAAATGTATTTAAAAAACAGAGTTTCCTGTCAGGTTTGCAAGCAGGATCAGCTCAAGACATGGCCAGAAAAAAGCCAGGACCGCCTTAAAAAAAAGGTAATGTAGGCTGGTAGGGCACAAGTATCCCCTTGCAGGGGCAAACAGTATCACATCACAGCTTGAACTAGTCCAGCTTCACTCCACAACAGAACTGGCCTGTGCTCACTGCCCAGCAGCACTGCCTGGGTTTTTCTCCCAAATCAATGCTCTTCTTTATCAGGTGGGACTCTTTGCTACAAAGAACAAATGAGAAAGATCGAACCTGTGGCAAATAGGTAAAATCTTGGCATGTTACTGGGGAAAGAAGATGACTCAACCCAAATCAAGTGGGAAGTTAAGAGCCAAGAGGAACAGCATTGCAGCAAAATAAAGCATCTGGAGCAGAAAAGCAGCCACAACAGGAATTCCCTTGTGACGAGACATAAAATATTATATAATAACTGTTCTGAGTGATTAAAAACAGCCTTCAACTAACCACTTCTCTCTACCTCACCTCCTAGAGGGGGAGTGATCTGGAAGGCAGGAAACTTGCATGGAGGGGGGAATGCTGTGCCATCATTTGCTACAGTTTAATCAAGTCTCAGTTGTTGCCCTTCGTCAGCTTTTGGCATCCATTAGACAAATTCGCATGCAGAAGAACAAACAGCCCCATCACACAACACAATTGAACACGGTGGACAGGTCATCCTCGTAATGCAGTATATCGACCACAAGCACTCCTTAAACTGAGAGCTTCTGTGGAAACTTTGCCCCAAGATTACAGATGACTTTGCAGATGGTTAGAAGATCCCGGCAAGAAAGAGGTTAGCAAGAGAGTTTAAGAAGTCTCTGCTAAATACACAGTACAACCTCCTGCTAGGTTTCACAGACATTTAGTTGTGTGTATGCTGCATTTTGTGTTAATGCTAAGAATTTATGCGAACCATCACTGAGCAAATGGGAAAAACGAGACCTTGGGTTTCCCCTTTGCAAAAATGAAGAGTAATTCTCAGTATCCTTCCTTTGGACAGATGTACCATACCAAGGGCAAATTTTGTTACTAGCCTTTTGCCTGAAGGGTAGTTCAGGATACACAGCTAGCAAATGATGCACACTCACTCTGTTTATAGTGATATGATAATGGTGACATGAAAATCCTAAAAGAAACATTTAGCAGTGTGAAAGCCTTCAAGTGAATTGTCGCAGAGGAAGATATTTAAATTCAAACCAAGCTAAAGTCCAAGATTTATGTACCAAGTCAGGACATTAGCTCAGATCTGTGATTTAATATGGCCACTGGAATTCCTGTGGTTAAATTATGCATCTGACCTCTTCACTATATGTATTTCAACAGTCTTAAATAATAAGCAGTATGTTCTTTATTACCATTTCCAGTTCTAATGACTGGCAGGGCTATAAAAAGCAACATTCCCAATGACTCAGGCAGGGAGGTCAGGATAATGGCAGCGCTTAGCAAGGCAATGCCACTCTTCATGACACGTGCAAGGCCACCTTTGGCTCCAGCAAAGACTCAAAGAGAAGCAGGGATAAACAAACCGCAGAGCAGGCTGGAAATGGCAAGATCTCCACTCCATGAATCCCCAGCATGACACAGGTTAGAAGAAAAAAAGGCATAAGGGAAGGGAAAGCTAAAGAGACAGAAAGACAACATCTGATGAAGGGTAGCATTAAGAGAAGCTACAGAGACAACAAAACTCATCATAGTTTATGGACAGCTACCTGCTTTTGAGGGGCAGAAGATAGCAACATCTCATGCAGGAAATAAACTCTGCACTAAATCAGAAACGATAAAAAAATTCTCGTTTTAAGACAAAAAGAAAAAAGCAACAGAACATTCATCAGTGTCTAGCTTGGACCGCAGAAGATGCGAACAAGGGTACTTACTGGCCAAGCAAAAGTGCATTTTTTATTAATATACTTTTGGCTCTCCATGATATTTCAGTATAACCCTTGGCTACTACAAAGATGAGTATATATTAGACTAAGATAGATTTAATAAAATTTTTTAGAAAGATGAGAACATTGCATAATGTGTTACAGAAACAAATCTATTTTTGAGAGGAGTTAAGGGAAGTCTGAACATCCAGTTTTCTGAATTCATCAGTGCAGCTCTTTTTCACAAAGGACAGTGGGAGGCATATAAGAGTAAGCAGTTACGAGAGAACTGTTCCTGCAATATCAGAAATTCTAGTGGTTTGTAGGAAAAGATTACTGAATTAAGCTAGATTGATGCTCTGTTTGGTTTTTTTCCTCTATTTCTTCATTAGGATAAAAACAGACAGCATACCCACCCCAAAAACAACAACAAAACAAAAAACCAAACAAATTAAGGAGAAATCCTGACCCTGAGAAAACAACCTAATTATAATTATATGGAATTACAGATCGAAGAGAAAGAGTTGCCAAGGTTTTGGAAGCAAACATACACAAAAAATAAGAACTCTACACTAAAAATATAGTCTGAAAGGATGATTATTATTTTTAATACAAAAGACAACTGCAGAGACCACAGCTGTTTATTTATCCACTAAAATTGATCTGCCCTTTACTGCAAGTTCTTCCAAGGAAGACTTTTTAATTAAAAAGAAAAAGAAACATAACTATAACATGCAAGATAGCAAACTAGATCTCTCTTGACCTTTTATGTGTAACTTGATGATGACCTTCAAAAGACTCAACATTTCAAAAAAATTTTACAGTTTATACTAAAAAGAAATATTTCAAAACCATTTTCTCCTGCTTGCATCATCAGTGTTAAGCCCTAAAACATAAGGATAGCTGTCTGTAGTTACAAGAAAATCTGCTTCTCTTAAATGTCAAATTTCATTATGCACTTTGACATCACAAACCATCAGAAGTCCTCCATGTGCTTGCCTTTTTTGCACAGAAGAGGTGTAAGTGGGGTTTTTAAATTCATTCTGGCTTCATGGTTTTGGAGAATTTCCTTTGCATTCCCCCCCCCCCCCAACTGGTTCCTATGCTTTCAAAGGACACAAAGAAAAATTTAAATAATTTTCAATAACTATGCGTGCTGGTTGACCAAGGCACAATCATGCACAATCAATCTGATTGTTGCTGCATTTCTTTTTCCCAACCATGTAAGCACAGTTAATCCAAAACATTGCTCCCAGGCAGGAACTAATTTTTGCTGAGCTTGGGGGTTTGAGATTAAGGGAACTACTTTCACGCTGTAACATTTTCATTTTAGATTTCCAAGAGCTACAGTTGCTGGTTAACACAGATGAGGCCCATACGCAGACAGCATGGCTTTCACATGGCTGCTAGCAGGGAGCACCAAAACCTCTCAGGTGAAAAGACAAGGCATCAGCAAAAACAGTAACAGCAGACAGCAGTGCAGCCATCTTCACCAGAAATTTTCCACCTTTCCCTTATATTATGAAATAGAAAGCAGAGCAGCGGGTACTTTCTGTGTCTGAAGAAGTACAACTTGTGTAAGAAAATTATTCTTTTACTACTTGACTGAAAGCACTATCAAGGACACATGTATAACAAGAAGAATCAAGCAGAACTTTATCTGGTTTTCCCCAACAGTGAGGATCTCATGAGCTTTCCCAAAAAGTCAACCTGATTCTTGGTTTGTACAACAGCTTCAGCATACTTGTACAGCAAGGAGCAATACAACAACTTCAGCTTCCTCTAAGATTCTTTTCTCACACTGATTTGCAAGCCCTGCATGCACCCACATCATCCGTTCACGGGACACATGCCTGGGGGGCTACCAAAGAGAGACCCCTTTCCCAGAGCTGCTGTGACAGCTGTTATTCGTAGGATCACAGACAGCTACTAAGGACCTCCTGTTGGGACACAACTCTACAGCACAGCACTGCAACCAGCATCCAGGTACAAATACTTGGGGGAGGCCTGGTGCCACAACAGGGAGAGAAGCGGGAATTACTCCAGGCTGGAAGGCAACTCACGGAGCCCACAATGGGCCTCGCATTGCCGTCGGGCCGCAGAAGGACATCCACACAGGGGTGCCTCTCTCCCTTCTGCCCAGGGGCAGTGGGCCCCAAAGAGGCTGTGGTATTGGGGAGGGGGACGACTGGACGGGGGAGGAGGAGGGCAAAACAAGAATGCATTTCTCACCTTGCTGACGACGTTTTGCACGAGGCCGGCTCTGATGCGGTAGTGCCACTCGTGGCACTCGCACTCGCTGGCGTTGCCCCCCGCGGGCGTGGGCAGCACCAGCGGGGGGAAGAGGCTGCCGTTGCCGCTGTGGTTGGTGGGGCCCGGCGCCAGGGAGCTGCTCCAGTTGCCCTGCCCGTCCGCCTCCCGGCACCAGAAGTCCGGCTGGTCCAGGAGGAAGGAGTCCGAGAACTTGCTGAAGCCAATGAAGAGGGCCGGGATCCAGGTGAGCAGCACCAAGGTCCGCTGGTACCCGCCGCCCAGGCCCCCGAGGAAGGGCAGCACCGAGCCGTCGTAGTCGAGGAGCAGCGGGCTGCAGGCGGCGGCCGGCGGCAGCGCCTGGATCTCGGCGGCAGCGGCGGCCCCGGCGGGCGGCCCCGACGGGGCGGCGGCGGCGCCCGCCGGCACCGAGCCGTTCTCCTCCGGCGGCGGCGGCGGCGGGCGGCCCCCGCCGCCCGCCTCGCGTCGCCGGTCTATCGCCATGCAGCCTGCCGGGGAGCCTCACATAGGGAGGGAGGGAGGGAGGGAAGAAGGGACGGAGGCGGGCGCTGGCGGCCGGAGAGGGGGCGCCTCCGGCTACTGGCGGCCGCGGCGCTTGGCGCGATTCAAACCGGAGGGCAGCTTTTCCCTGCCTCCTGCTCCCCTCTCGCCGCGCTCACCTTGCAGCACAGGCTCGCGGTGCGCGGCTGCCAGCCGGACCCGGCAGGAGGCGGATGGGGGAGGGAAGGAGAGGGGCGCAGAAAGGGGGAGGCACCGAGCAAGCCCCTCACTCGCTCGCTCCCCCCGCGCCGTGCGACCACGAAGCGCTGCAGCTGCCGGCGGTGTCCCCCCCACCTCCTTGCCTGTGCGTCAAGCTGCACTCATCGCAGCTCACCCTTCCCCCTTCGAGAGGCACCGCCGAAAATAAAAGGAAGGATCCAGCCGGGTCCGAGCATGCAATGGGCCAAAGGACAGGGAGGGAAAGAGAGAGGAAAAAAAAAAAAAAAAAAAAAAAAAAAAAAAAAGAAGGAAAGAAAGAAAGAAAAACCACCCTACAAAGCAAACCCTGCAACAACAAACCAAGCAGAACCGGTGCAGCAAGGCTCTACGAACACGCCTCCTCTCCCGCTTCGGTGAGGAGGAGGGAGGAGAGGAAAGGCAAAGAAAGGAGGAGAAGAAAATAACAGCTCCTGATGCGGCTTCCCAGCTTCAAGCCCAGCTAAGGGTGCCCTGCCGGAGACGGCAGCGGCGGTGGTGGCGGCGGCGGCGGCAGCCCCCGGCACCCCCCTGACGGCCCCTGGCAGCCCCCCGCCGCGCACATCTGGCTCCGCCAGCGGGGGCGGCCCCGCCGGCCCCTCCGCGGCCCGGGCTGCGGGCAGCGCCGCGGGGCCCCGCCGCCGCCGTGAGCCTCCTGCGGCAGCGGCAGCCGCGCTCGCCCCGCCGCCGGCCGCACGTACCGCCGGGGGGCGGGCAACTCCACAGCCCCGTCCCCGCCCGAGCCTCCCGGCAGCCCCCACCTGCAAGCCCGGCAGCACCGCCCCCCGCTCCGCCCCCGCGGTGCCGGGCGGCCGCACCTGCTCCCGGCCCGGCCCGCTCCGCGCCGCCCCCGCGGCAGCCCGAGCCAGGTGTCGGGTGTTTCGGTATCAATTATTTACGCGGTACCCGATCAATAATGTAAGATAGCTGCAGTCGGGCTGGGCTGGAGGAGCCAATCCGCAAGCGCGCCCCGGGCGGCTGGAGCGGGCGGAGCGCTGACCTGGAGGGGTGCTGACCTGGAGGGGTGCTGACCTGGAGGGGTGCTGACCTGGAGGGGTGCAAGGGCAGAGGCGGCCGGGGCATCCCTGAGAGCC
The DNA here is from genome assembly GCF_028389875.1 of Rhea pennata. Lineage (NCBI taxonomy): Eukaryota > Metazoa > Chordata > Aves > Rheiformes > Rheidae > Rhea > Rhea pennata. The sequence continues at coordinate 99,444,979 of NC_084664.1, read as the reverse complement.
GGAGCGGGGGCCTCATTGCACTCGGGTTAACGAATTACTCTGCGCCCTGAAAAATCGTGTTAACGCCGCGCATTAATTGTGAAATAAACAATAATTACTTGCCCTGATTAATGACTATGCTGCTTACTTGTACTTCCCTCTGCTAAAAAACAAGATTAATCAGCTTTGGGTTTTTTTTATCCTGTTTTTGCAATTTCATACTCCTTAAATGTGTCCAGTTGCCTAGTTAAATGCCTGGTATATTTATGTACAAGACTAAGGTTTTAATTTACTTTAAGAAAAAAAAATTTTTTTGAACTTGTTGTTATGTTAAACTAAATTTTATTTCAGCGTGTAAGTGCCTTAGACTATTTCATCATGAACCTCAGCCAATGCATTACTGAACTAAACAGTTGTGTTTTTCTTTGGAAGCAGGGAATTAGAGAGAACAGATCAATATACACATGAACATGATCAGTAAACAGAAAATATTTGTGTGTGTGTTAGTATGGGATTGGGGTCATTGCTAAATATAAAAGCAAAAGCAAATTATCAGTGGCCTTTTATTTACTTAAAACACCCTCTCTGTAGCAAGTTCGTGTACACCATTATCTGCTTGGACCTCCCCTGTTGCTTCTTTTCTTAGGCAGGACACCAAAAAGCTTTCCCCTGTGCTGGTGGCTCTGGCTCTCTTGTGTGGCCTCCAGGCCTCCTGCTATTCCCTTCACGTCTCCTGTGAGTAAGTCCCTCCACTCACAGACCACTTTAACTGGCAGAAAGCTAGGGATGAGAGGAACTCCTGGAGGTCACCTTGTCCATCTCCCCTCACCCCACTGAGATTATCGATTTCCATCATTCCTGACAGAAATTTGTCCAACTGTTCTTAGGCACTGCTGGTAACAGAGACCCCTGCAGCCTCCCTGGGCAGTCTGGCTGGTGGCTACGCTATCCTGCTTGTTTGAAACTTCATCATTGTGTCAAATTTAAATATTCCTTGCTGAAACATGAACCTGTTACTTCTTGTCCACGGAAGTTGTACCCTTTTCTCTTCCTGTTGCCCTTTCACAATTGGATGACCGTTCTTGAGCCATGTTTTCTTTATGCTAACTGGCTACAATTTATCCATCTTTCCTGACATTTCCTAGGCCTCCGATTGCCCTCCGTTCTCCTCTGGTTTCTGTTTGGTTGCTGCACGCAGTATGCAGCTGTGGCCTTACAGATGCTGAGTTGTACCCCACTTGTGTTTGTGCCGTTGATTAATCCTGCCTGCAAAAACAGGCACATTCTGTGCCTTTCAAACAATTTCTTAAGGTTGTTTTGAATTCTTCTTTCATGCTCCAACGTACTTGCAGTCACTCCCAGCTTCGTGCCACCTATAAAAGTCATTAATGAAACTGTCCAGGAGAGACCCCTTTGGAGTACCCTCTACAACCCATCCATCCAGACCTTTACCAATTTATGGCTCACGACACCTGCTGCTCCTTTGTTCCATAACAAGGTCCATTCCTCCATCACGAAAGGAAACTTGACTGGTTTGACCCAATCTCTTGTTGACAAGTCCATGGTAATTGTGACTTACCTCTTTGTTTCCTTCTGACTGTTCACAAGTGATTTGTCTATTTTTACTGGCTGTTTTCTGGGAGAAAAAAATGCCTGACTGATCTATTTTTAAAGAAAGGCACCGCTTTCGCCTTTTTCAGTACATTCCTTGGTTGTCCTCCCTGAACTCTCAAAGATAAACACCAGTGCCTCAAAAGTTGTTTCAGCCATTTCTTTCAGTACCTTAGCATGCAATCAGGCCAGCCCTCTGCTTTGAACACTTCTAAATTATGTAGATACTCTGTAACTCATTCTTTCCTAGGCTGGGATGAAGTCTTGTTCCTTTGTCATTAATATGTATCATGTCAATCACCTGATCACAACCAACCTCTTTAGTAAAGACTGGTGCAAAAAAAGGCATTAAACACTCTGTGCCTCCTCATCATCAGTCAATAGCTTTCTCTTGCTGATGAGTAATATGCTTTCTTTTGACTTCCTCCTACCACTGATGTACTTACCGAATGGTTTCTTGTTACTTGTGATGCTCTTGCTAGTTAAGTTTTATTTGTTGCATTGGCTTTTCTGTGTTTGTCCCTACATGCTCTTTCTACACTGTACTTTTGTGCTTATCCTTAGAAACCTGACCTAGTTTCTCTGTGCTTCCTTTTTGTTTTGTGAGCTCAGGATTGATCCAAAGCCATCACTTACCACTGTTCCCATATTTCATCTGCAATGGAATAGTTTGGGTTAGATCTTCTCATAACTCCTGGATGTCACTAACTGTTCTGTCCCAGAGATGAAGAGGCCTCTGGGCCTGGGATTGGTAGCAAAGAATGGAAAAGGAAAGGTGGCTTTTGGAATACAGACCAAAGTCAAATTTTGAGAGAAGAGAACTATGATTAAAGAAATTAAACAATAGAAAAGAGGAAAAGGTGAAAGAACCTAGAGAAATAAGTACCTAGTGAAATAGGTAGAGGTAGTGTGAATGACTAGAGCTGAAGAAATAGAGTAAAATGGTATAGTTAAAAAAAAAAAAAAAAAGCACACAGAGGAAACAACCCTTACCTAAACTGACAAAATGTTTTTGTCCTAAACACCTGCTTTAGGTTGCTCCTAAATCCTGAGATTGTCTTTAGAACTAAAAAAAAAATCAAAGATAATGTATTCTGCAAGCTATGTATTTTTACATAGTAGTTCTCTCACATTTGAAACAGTGAACCTCAAGATACAGTTTCTGAGTGTTAGAAGGTTGAGGACAAAAAAAGGAAAGAAAACACATTTCTAGCAGTTAAATGTATATTAGATAAAATAAATAGTTCTGAAACAAAACTTCACTGAAAAACATTTTTCAATTAATAGATATATCTTTGTGTATCCTGGTGAAAACTGATTTTGATTTGAATGAGGGAATGAAAACAATTTAAAAAGAATATTTTGACTGTATGGCTGAGCCAACAAATCAGTAAATGCTGAAGTTAAGATTACACTGGAAAGCCTCTTTCTCCTGTGCAAGGCTCCACAAGACACTGCTTTTCAGTAATATGATCAAGCATGGCTTCTGGAATGGTGCATCTTTAAACTCAAATAGAGGATGTAGCATCTTTGGGGTGCTTGTCTGTTTGTTGGAAGAGAAAAAGATAGCATTTATAGGGTCAGTTGTATTCAAAAGGGGAGAATGAATCAATGTCTTTCAGCTTATTTTTTTTCCACATTCACTGGGTTATATTAAAGAACTTGCACAGCGTTATAACCAAGGACCTCAACTATACCTGAGCACAGTTTGGGAAGGAGGCTTGGAAAAGATGGCTTTGGTCTCCTCTGCCATCAGGGCCAAAGGGAGCAGTTTGATCCTGGTCTTCACTCACAGAGACACCAGAGACGGTGCAGTGGCAGCAGAGTCCAGGGAGCTTCGCCCCAACTAGAGCGAGCCTCCCATCACTGAGTTACCAACCCATCTCCTGGCACCCTACCATGGCTCAGAGGATTTGGAGCCAGGACTGAGACAAATATCATCATGTTTACAAAGAGGAGGAAAAAGTCAAACTTTCTTCGCCTTGGTGTTAACGTTGCCATTTCCAGCTTCTTGGAAGGCAGGCTGCAGTACTTTAAAGAGCTCTTGGCACAGATTCTTGTTTTATGTGGAATGTGCAGCAACCTCACTCCACATAGTAACAAGCCTAGCTATATTTTATTGTTTTATGAGATGTGTGCTTGGTTGCTTTTTTTATCTAAAGGAATTCTGTACTGTAGAGGTGAAATTATTACACTGCAACAAACCAAAGTTATTTAGTCCTGAAACTGATTAATAAAATAACCTATTGCTATACAGACTGCTTATATGATGGAGAATGACATGATGTGTCCATAGGATTATAGGATAATTCAGGCTGGAAGGGATCTCAGGAGGTCTCTAGTTCCCCTTCCTGCCCAAAGCAGGGTCAGCTGTGGGACCACACAGGGTTGCACAGGACTTTGTCCAGATAGTCTAGGGGATTTTTTGCTTCCGGAAGGCTGGGTGAGTACTGCGAGAGTTGGACATGGGAAAGACAGAAAGAAAAAGGGATGAGTTTAAAATCATAAAAGGGGCTAAGCCATTTGGGGAATAGGCAGAAAAGCCTGTACTCATTTCAGCACGCTCCTCTCTGATCTGGGGATTGAACCAGGGGCTCCTGACTTTGACCATTCTTCTGATGTCAGCAAACACTAGTGAAACTCCCTGGCAAAGTGTTCTGTCCTTCCCTGGTGCTGATTCAAATAGGAGATGACAACCTATTACTTGTATCATATACTCTGCTGGAAGAGGTCTGTACCCCCGTATGGGCAGATGTGCTGCCAGGGAAAGGCTCCCACCCCCCATCCTCCGGGGAAGGCAGCGGGATGCAGAATGCATGTGGCTTAGTTTATTATCCTAAAAACCAGGAAAACTACCCATACATGGCATACATGGACCACTGAGGGGAAAGGAAAAAAGAAAAAAAAAAAAAAAAAAAAAAAAAGGGGGATGGTGGAAAGTCAAGCAATCTGAAGTTAGTAAATGCCATAACTAAGATCACTTGGGAAAAGATAATTTGTGCCCTAGCTCTTGTGCCTTTGCATTGTGATGCAACCTTTAATTAATGTATTAATGTGCATCATGATGCAACCTCAAATTACATGGCCATGTGCAATTTTTTTACACAAAAAATAAGGGTGACCACTTAAGCCCTAATGCTCAGTGGGATTCAGGCACTTAAAATACCTAATACCTTTGAGAATCTGGGTCTTAATGAGCAGCAATTCAATATTTTGTTTTCTTCTTGTTCAGTATGGAGCCCCACAACCTATTTAATGCACTGTCTTCAAACCTTATTCTTAAGAACTAGTGATTAATGTCCTCATGGGCTTTCCTATAATCCTCCCCAATGTAATATCAAGGGTTTCACAAATATTAATGCATTTATTCTCACAGTGTCTCCATCAAGTGAACGTTTATTACCTTTCTTTCATGTTGGGAAACTTGGAGGGAGGTAGGTTTAGGTGAAAACCACAGAAGTTTTGGGTTTGTAACTTGTAGCTCCCAGTGCCCATCAGTTTAGCATTCTTGAGCATAGTGCAGTGTATTGTATTTTCAAAGAACAGCTCCTGTTGACAGCTGTGAATGTACAGTTTCTGTAAGTCAGATCCCAGAATCTCAAGGCATGCATCAAATGAAACAAAAGCAAATAAATAGCATCATATGGGGCTTTTAGGAAGAGACAGAAGCCTGACATCACTCCTGGGCAAAATGGTGGAACAGCTGGAACAGCTGATGCAGCACTAGATTAATAAAAAATTAAATCAGGTAAGATAGAACCAGTTAACCTGAGTTTAAGAAAAATACAGCTTGTCAGACTACCATTTTTTTAAATGAGAATATAAATTTGATTAATAAAGGTTATGGTATTGATGTAGAGTATTAGTGATAAGAAAGATAAACCCAAATTAGATTTACCCTAGCTTTTCTAGGTTGTGAACAGATGTTCTCTTCTAGATACAGCTGTGCCACTGAAAGAAATCAAATCCATCAGCTACTTGTCACTATTTCATTGCTAAAAATTTACTCCTCTTCTCTTCTGCCTGCAGAATGGTTCATGCATGCACCCCCTACTTTACATTAAGGTAAATCAGTTAGGTTCACTCAGACCAGCAATTTAAATGGCATGAGCTTGCCCTGATATTTTTACCTGAGCAGAGTTAAGGATATAAGCTCAGGTACCTCTACCTGTCAGCAGTCACTCAGCTGACTTTCTAAATTATGAATATAGTTCCCTGAAGAAGTAGTGATACACTTCAACTCTTCCAGTCTCCTGCCTCGTTTATGATTCACCTACCTCTACAATAAATGAAGCAGGGTCATATAGACAACAGCCTTCACAGTAAAGTGACCCACCTGTAAAGCGGGTCTATCCTGTTCACTGAATGAAGGAAGTGTTCTGAGCAAGAAATAATAGGCCATCATATAATTAAAGGCTTTTTTTTCACTGTCCATACATAAATGCTATACACATCATGTGTACATGTAAAACACATATGCTTATGTATTACAGGAACACACACACTCACAGAGGTCGAATTAGATTTACAGAAGCATTTTTACCTCTTGTAATTCCTAACTTTTGAGTGCTTAATTTTGTATTCTTCATGGTGTTTTAATGCATTTTTTTTCTGGGAATGTAAATTAAAACAATACAAAAAGTAATGAATCTTTATGCAAGACAAGTTAAACACTGTGTAAAATTTTTAGACACAGATTATTCGAATGCCTTTATGGATTCAAAACTTGCCTGGATGAGATCTTGTGCAACATGCCATAGGTGACCCTACTTGAGCAGGGGGGTTGGACTAGATAATCTCCAGAGGTCCCTTCCAACCTCAACCATTCTGTGATTCTGTGAATGTAGTGAAATCAAGTAGGAATTAAGCCTGTCCAGTGGCTTTTATTGTAAACAGATCCTCAAATACTAAAATTGAATAAATTAAATGAAATGAACAATTAAATTAAATTCAATTAAATTAAATACAGGCTTTGAGCTGAATTCCTTTTTCAAAAGACCAAGTCTATACCGGCATTCCTTTTATATTCCCTTGGTCATGAGATGACAGCTGAACATCTGATGTTGAAAATCAGTAAGTACAAATATATGTATATGTTTTATGCATCCGTCTCTAAGGCTGCTGACAGATTCTTAACAGAAATACTGCGACTGGAATAATAATCCTCAGTTCATGAGCGAGACGGGTGCATTTTTACCTATAATGGGAATCACAACCTGCTACTTGCAAATGGGTACTGTCACTTTTACAGTGCAACTTGATTTCTAAAGGGAAAACTAAAACCAAACAGCACCTAGGATGTTCCTTAAGGATTAACAGAAGAAGGAAATCAGGATACCCTGAGGGAATTTGGTGACTCAGAGTGCAGCCCTCAGACAGATAAATTACACCTTCCAAGCAGACTAACTGTGCAAGTGCATGTGTATAATGCAGAAAGTAACCAAACAAATGTAAGGACTGTGACTTAAAGCCTAATTGCCTCAAATGTATTAATCACCATGTTCCAACCGTGCAGAACTGTGCTGGCATATTCAATAAAAATAGAACCTATAATCAAGAACTTTATTTACACATGAAAAATTTCCCTTTGATTTTTCTTTTATATTGGAGTAGAAGATATGCCCGATAGATAGCGCTTCTTTCCATGCCTGCTGCTATACTGTACATGCAAGCTCAAACTTACCAAGTGCCTAAGCAGTTTTGCCAAGAGTCCAGGCCTATGTGGGCACTGAGTGAGCTCCAAGGTTCAGCAACGAGACTTGAGCCTATTCTATTCTTTAATGCATGCCCAGTTTGGATGTTACTTACACCCTGGCGAGGCTAAGGAAGGGCAAGGTCTTAACTGAATAGTGTCAGGTAGCCCTATGATGTCGAGTAGATGGCTTGCCCATGAGTTTGTGCATGTTTGGACCCTGGCTTACATGCAGTACTACACTATGGGACGGGAGAGGAGAGTGGCTGAGCTTAGACCACACTGAGAACAGTGAGGGTTTGCAATTCCTAGGTTACAGGGGCCTGAAATTTGGGGTTCTGGAAGCACAGATCCTGCCTGCTCTTGGATCCATGCTTTGTCAAGCAGTATTGGTTTAGACCGCTGCATCTTTGTCATTCACAGTCTCACTAGACAGGGAAGGAAAAGCCACTTTCAAGAGCTATAACCAGCAAAGCAGGGTCATTAAATAAGTAATTCCTGGTACCAGAAAACAGAGAATAGCCATTGCAATAGAAACAGATGTTTAAAAAGCAGTAGCTAGAAACAGTTCCTCTCTTCTACAGTGCTGACTCTGCTAGACTAAAAGAAATCTCTTGTAACAAGTATTTTCCAGAGTAACGGGGACAAAAGGCAAGATTTGGCCTTACAGCTGTTAATATTTCCTTGATTCTACACATCCATCCATCCTTTACTTGGCATACACTGCTGCTGCAGCCTATGTCACAGACAGGAATTGCTGCGATAGCACAAATTCGATCTGCAGAAATGCAGCCCGAGTACCCTCCCACTGCTCATCTACAGCGAACACTTGCAGTGGTGCTCCACAGCTCTGCTCAAGGTGTGCATTCCCCGCTGGTCTTAGTACTTCCAAACAATTCAAGGAGAAGAGCATGTTCTTTACTCTTTGCATACCAAACAGTCATGACTGTGCATGTGTAGTTTAAGAGCATTAATTAGTTCAAGATAGGGAATTAAGATGCTGATTTTGCTCAAGAAAATTGTTATGAAACAAAATAATTGCCATAAGAACAGAGGATAAGAAAGAGTTTGGGAAAAAATTGTAGCACAATATCCAAGGTTTTTGTTATATTTTCTATCAACGTTTGAAGATTTGAGAGATAAGTAACTTGAACTACTAGAGTTAAAATAGTTCACAGTTGTCTGGAACCCAGGCCAGCTTGTGCAAATACAGACGTGTGGTGCATTCAGCCCTACCAGACCTCCTTCCAGATATAAGAACCAATTTCCACTTTTCCAGGTATAATCACCAGTACCTACCCTATAACAGTTGAAATTCCCTTTCCAGCATGCAGTATGCAGTAGTGTTGTCTCACATTGATTTTGTATTTCCTTATCCTGGAAATATCAAGCACCTCTTTCACAATGTTTTTTGGCCTGAACTTATGCAGCCTAAAACCAGTAAGTCCAAAAGGGAAAAAAAAAAAAAAAAAAAAAAAAAAGGATAGTGAGGGGATAAAGAGAGGGAGAAAGAGAGAGGGGTGGGCCTGTTTGTTCATCGTAATCACTCTGCATTTTACACACCTGGAGCCCTAGGACCTGCCACCTCCGAAAAGTAAAGGGTGAAATTCCAGTCAGTTTTGCCTTGAACCAGGCAGGATCTAGGCCACGTACAACCCACCAATATGCATGCTCAGCACACAGCCAGCATGTCCGAGGGAAGGTGCCAGCCATGCCAAGCCATATGACCTCTTGCTGATCTGCCCTTGCCTTTTCTCCATGTGCTATCCAGAGAGGCTGCTGTGTCTAGGAAATCCAGAAATACAGCTGACAGTGAGAAGATGAAAGTCCCTCTCCAGCTGAGAACATCCACTTAGAAACATATTGCTAGAAGGAAAAAGCTACCACCAGCAGCCAGAGAATGAGAGGTAAATGTTATAAGGGAAGAGCCAGCTGGGAAGCAACATCTGGAATGGGGCGGTTTGGCTGGAAAAAAAAAAAAAAAAAAAGGAAGGAAAATACTAAACCGTATTGTGAAGGGACAAACTTATTATAGGATGACAGGAAAGAGTGAAATTGGACTTGTGTCCCTATGAATAACCAGTTTTCTGCTTAGACATACGATATAAAAGAACAGAGGACCATAGATGACCATTGCTACCTTTGTTGTGGCCTCTCCATGTCCATTCTGCTGCTCCCTTGGTCAACCAGCACAGCTAGCACTGTCAGAGGCCTTTAGGAAAGAGAACACTGCTTATAAGTAGCAAATCTGTGTTTCTTTTCAAACAAATGTTATTTTCAGATGTATCAGATCTTCAGCTGTCTTCCTCAGGAAGAGATGAACTGGGCAACGGAGTTAAAACTGCCTAGTATCATAAAAAAAAAAAATCTGTACTGGTGACTGCAGATGCGGTAAATTGTTCACACTTGTGACCTTGTCACAGGAGAACATTAAAGGCTTCTACCAGTTTCCTGGTTATTTGAATTGAGATAGGAAATAAGCCAAAGTGTATCTTGGCAAAAGCCTCCCGTATCTTGCAGCTTAGCCATCCTGTTCCTGTCTTAGGCAGGGCTTTTCTTATCTCCTCTTTCTTTCCATAAAGAGCAAGTATTCCTGCCATTTGGATTTTAATAGTAATATGGGATGAAAGCATATTTGTATAATTATGCAGCAGCTCTCCTCTGTTAACCTCTCTCGATTATTTTTAAAAGCATGTTGCTATGGGAAAATGCTCCTGGAGTCAGTTATTTTAAAATTTTCTTCTTAGGTGCTAAAACTCATCCTATCCATATTTTCTGATTTGATGAGAAACCTTTATCCAGTTAGTTAACGTAGAAGTAAACTATATGTCCTTTACTGAAAAAGGAGTTGAGTATCCAATCCAACTACAAAGACTTCAGTATAAATCAATGGAGTGCTGAATGAGCATTACCTTATATTAAAAAAAGATTTAGATTGCAGTTAACAAAATTCAGTGCTTAGGACAAAGTTTCTTTTCTACACTTTATTAAAATGGACAAAGTAGGCGTAGTACAAAGCTTGTAATTACTTCTTTTTAAAACGCAAATAAAGGAATAGAGTCCAAGTTGGACCAAGTTCAGAAACTGCCTCTTTCTCTTAGCGAATTTATCCAAAACTCCTGTGAGATTTACATCAGACTTTTCTCTTTCTTTCTTCTTTTCATTGCAGTGTGCAGACTTCTGAGCTGTGACTGACATTAGGCATCTACGTTCCCCTCATTTTTTAGGGTTGGCCGCTACTATCATCTGAAACATTAACTTCAGCTTCACCTTTTTGCAAAACAGTCAGCATTTGGTTCAGCTGGACGAAAAATATTTTGGAATGGACTTCAGTGACCTTCTGCAAATTGATAGCTGGCTTGCAACAGGCAAAGCTGAGTCATCAGTTGCTCAGGGTTGAAATCCAACCCATATAGCTGCAGCATATCTTGCATTTCCAGTGTAATTGGCATTGTGCCATTCTCAAGATTTAAAACAGCTTTGAAGAATCTCTGATCAAATTCTGATTAGCTATCGGGTATTACACATAACATCTGATGGCAGAGGAGTTGCTACAGCTGTTCTGTAGTGTCTGAATATTTGGGTTCTCCTGTTTTTATGCATCTTCCTCAGAAGGAAGGAAATTCTGACTCCAGCCAGATTCACACTCTTCCGGTGGACTGAGCCATCAGAAGACTGAACTGAACAAGCGATTCACCATCTTTTATTAGAATCCGTTCATTGCAGCGTTTCTGACCTCTTTTAATGAATTCCACAATGCTTGCAACTTCCTGTTTAAACCTAGTCCAATATAACAAAGAAACTTAAGCTCTTCTGGGCCCGAGGTGCGAGGGATATTCAGACTCTGCATGCTAGGATCTTTGCGGAGCTTGTGACCTCCCAGATCATATATGGGGCAATGAAATTCTCAGAAAGTGAACCTATGTTTCAGCACTGGCAGGCTATTTTACTGGATGGAGGGGAGTAACGTGTAACACTTTACATTTTGTGTCCCAGAATGTAGCCACGCAGCATCTCCTTTAAACATTTTGTTAAGTTCTATTTTCAAATTTCATTAACATTTTCAGGAATATCTCTTGGGTCAATATCTTCTGTACCATTTTCCGCGTGTGCCAAGTTGCAAGCTTACAACCTTCTCTGACACCCTGGTTGCAAAGTCCACTACAGTCTGCCATTTCAGAAGCTGCATCATAATATCATGCACAGCAATTGGTAAGCCTCAGCTCCAGCAGGAGTAATACAAATCCTGTAACTACGTTCACTAGTCTGGTGAGTGCTGCATGAGCATTCATGCTGTTATTCACATACAGCGGGAACAGCACCGCTTGCTCTTCATTAGAAACTGCTGTAATTTTGCCCACCATAGTCTAGGCCACTTTTGGGAAATTTCCCTTGAGGTTTTAAGAACCATGATTTCCATTATCTCATTTTGAACAAATGAGGCTGAATATTTGTTGCAGCTCCTTGAAACACCAGGGTCATAGTCTGCTTGCACACAAAGCAGCCGAATAGAGTTTCAAGTCTACTTCTCCACTTAAAAATATATTTTTATCTGGTTCAGCATAATCGCCTTGCAGTGCAAGTCTTTTTTTGGCAAGATAATGTATACTGTTTAATATTTCCCTCAAGACTTTCCCATTTTCCTTTTTCTTCCTGGATTACAAAAACTGAATGTATCATCACTGATATTCTTTGTTTGAAGATTCTCATCAGTTTTGTGAGACATGCAGAAGTCCAGCCTCTCCAGAATTTGTCTCAAGCATTTTTTTCTCAGTGAAGAGATGGAAGTAGTGTGAAAAGTTTTTGGAGGGGGTGTTACAAATAATTTACACATGAAATCTGTACAGTTACAGAAACAAAATCTGCTCTCACTCGTTTCTGAATAATGGAGTCACTGCTGAAAAAAGTCTAAACAGAGCAAGTGGACAGAAAAACTGTGTTTTCTAAAACTACAGGCAGAGCAAGGCATAAATTATGGCTGATGAAGCACCTCAAAAACACAAACAGGCAATTGGCATTTGATTCTAATTGCTGACGATGGTGGACATTTTGAGCAATATTGAATCTCCTTTGCCTTTTCAGCATCTAACTTAAGTGCAATATAAATACTCAAAGCTAAGAGCCTAACAAACCTCTACATCCAAGGGTAAAAGCTGGACATCTCCTAAGAGTAATCCATAGGACGCAAAGCAGTGTGTCTTACATAGTTGGCACACGTTCATCCACACTAACGCTTTTCAATCATCAGCCATGGCTAACATTAAAATACATGCTTTTCATTTTCATTCTTTATGCAGAAAGAAAGGTGTAGGATTGCAGGGTTTTGGGAACAGGTAGTTAAAGAAGATCTATACTGTTCAGCTAGCCTGAACTGAGTTGCTGGTTTGTTGGATTTGCACACTTGCTGTATTCTTCGTCAAAGTCTAGAACAAGGCTGTTCCTGACCTGTTGATTTCACTGGAACAGTTACTGCTTTGCTCCCTCATAAACTACTTTCAGTTTCTCTAAGCCTCAGAGGCTCTAAAAAGGCCTAAGTGACCAAATGAGATGACACGCTATGCCCCTTGCATCTTGACACAGTAAGACTTGGGTGAGGAACTGCAAAACTAAGCCTCAGAGAAACAGGGCTTTGACTGCATCCTCCTTCCGTTCCCTTAGCAAGACGACTGCCCACACCACCCAGCAAGAGAGAGGAGCAGAGCAGGGATCGTCCTCCGAGCAGCGCCGGCCAGCCTCACTCGCCTCTGGCCCAAGCAGAGGAAAAGGGCCAGAATTTCTCCTTTAGAGAGAGAAATGCGGCTGCAGAGAGAGAGGAAGCAGCACAGACAGCAGAGCCTTGCCTAGGCACACGGCACAGATGAGGTCAGCTTGTCTGGCGTGCTGAGCCACCTTTTAGGGATGGATGAAAGACAGCAGGGCATGCTCTAGCAGTGGTCATCTGGGTATCTGCTACTAAGAGCCAGCGGATACATTGGGAGGGGTGGGGTGGGGATCTGCTCAAAGTCCCTCTAAGGCCATCAGAAGATCTGTAGGCTCCTTAGGGCTTGCAAAGAACAGGTTTTAAGGAGTCTCTGGAAGTTATTTATATTAAAAAAATCAACTATTTAGCAGTACATCGTTCCTGATAATAACATAAAAGAATATGTCTACCCTTCTGCTCACAGGAACATCATGGCAATGAATTTTCAATTCCTACATACTGCATGAAAAGAGAGAACGTGCTGAAAGACTTTGCCTCTTCACCAAAGAGTCACATACGCAAAAAATGGGATGCTTTCACTTCTAGTTAAATGATAGGTGTTAACTAATAGTCTCCATCTGTAAAATTCTGCTTGTGACTTGGTCAGAAAATGATTCAATAATACCATGTACTCTACTGTGTGTACATGGCATGCAGATAGTCAACACGTTGATTGATTTCTGGGCAATTGTAACCAAATTTGTTTTTTCCTCTGAGAGAAAAAAGTGTCTATTGACTAAATTCTCCTTTGTGATAATTTTAACGTTTAATTCCCAGGGCCACAGCAATTACTTTCCCTTTTCCTTTGCTATCTGATGCCCTCCAGCTGGGTCATAGATTAGCAGACACCGGTGCTAAATTTAGTAGAATTAGTGTGCAAAACTACTAATTACACTAGTCACAGCAGCCACTGCCTTCAGCAGCGGTGCCTTCCAGGCATCCCTTTACAGGAGAACACACGAATTTACAGGCTTTCCAAGTAACTGTGCTGGGTAGAAAGGTCTGCTGATTGCAATCCCCAGTTTAGCTGCACAGTGTGCAGCAGCAGTTTCTCTGCACCGTCTTATCTGTGAGTTTCAGTGCCAACCTGTAAAGGACTAGCATGCTCGCAGCCTGGAAACAGAATCACGCTCAGCTATCCCCAGGGGGAGGCAGCTTGGTTTTGGGCTACCTAGGTACAAGGCCAGTGCACCCCAGACCACCCCGTTTCTTTGGGGCTCTTGTCTGAAAGCAGTGTCCTGCTCTGCAGCAGCAGTAGAAGCAACATGACACAGTCCAGCAACTATTGCCTCTTTCTTTCCAACACACTCCATACGCAAACTGAAAAAGGTAATTTCTTTAGCTGCTTTTGCTGAAGACACGGTCTGGGGTCACTGCATTCAAGTGTGGCCTTCTTTATTTTTTTTACTTCTCCTAAAACACAGTAAAAATAAAAATTCTCCTCAGCTGTGCAAGGGCAATGACATTCCCTTCAAAGAATACCTTTCAGTGACACCATGGAAACCTCAGGAATTTTTAGCAGATTTGAACAGTGTAATTCACTGAGAATTGCAGAACAATTCTATTAGTGTGCCTGGGAAGAGAATTCAATTTATTCTTTTGAATGTGAAAGTAAAGCGCTTAAAACAAATAAAACTCTAACAAACAAAATCCTTAGTCTGGAGATGTACTCACTTGAAGTGATTTCATGCCTGGTAATGATCTACCACAAAATGCACCAATTAAGTCCTGGTTGAGTTCTCAAAATAGGTCTTCAAGATGCATACATTTTGTGCTGATCCTCTCCACAGGAATGAATTGCACTCTAAATTCTATTTGTTTGCTGAAACTAAGAGAAAACCAACAAGGTTTCCTGCAGGTCCCAAGCTTATACTCCCACAGCTTACACTCTCGCTCAAGCTGTTGGCATTTTGTTGAATAATTAAAGGAATAGGTATGAATGTAGTTTGGAATTTTACTTTAGATCCATTAGCAAGGCTTTAATGTGCTATGTACCTGCACGCAGCAGCGTGTTGTCATTGTGTGGCTGTGTTAATCTTTCTGATTGATCAAGTGTCTTTGCAACAAGCAAAGAAGATCGGCGTGTCCATCTTGGTCATAAATTATACTAAGTTAGTAAGAACAGAGATGGACTTTTAAATAGCTCATATCACCTGCCAACTGAAATACGGTGGAGATACCATTGTAGTGGATGAGAAAAAAACAAAATGAGTAGACACTCTCGGAGTGTCCCCTCAGGTCAAGTGATATATTTCATACAATTGTATGAGTGAGCTTGTATTGTTTGCCTGAAACTTAGGAATTTAGCTTATATGATAAGCACAAGTTAACTGATAACTTATGCTCAATAAATTAAACTTTGAATTTTGCTGTCATTTTTCTTTGCTTATTGGGGAGGGGGAGAAAAGCACTTGAAACGAGAGAAAAAGGCCCCATGTAACACTTTTGATTTGTAATCAAATAAACATTAAGGTAAGATGTTAAATCTAGTGGTAGACTGGCCCTGAGCCTCTCTGTTTTGTAATTTTAGAGATATTTTTATGAGGTCATTTTTCAGACAGGAACATGAAATTCATTCGATCCAAGGTGGAGCAGAAAAACTACAAGTTTATCTGTGTTACTGTGTACTGGCATCTGCTTTTTCAGGTTAGCAGCCAGCACCAATATGTTGCACAATATTTAGGAGCTGAATTTATTGTAAATGAAACATAGTCCTTTAAAAATTCTCAGTTATTTTGCCCCATGATGAAGAAGCCATTGTAATGGACCTCTTGACTTCTGGCTGAGCTCACTCTTATTTACCACCCCTCATATTTTGGGGCTTCACCAGAGCTGTCTTCTGAGCTAATTAATGTGTGGCAGGGAGCAGGGGAATATTTAGGTGACATCCGTTGTCTGACGCACATAGCAATTAAAGGTGTAAGATTGCAATGACAAGGTTAAAAGCATAGATAAATTACCACAATGCAAAACAGGTACTAACGATAGACTTCTCTGCTAGGCCATACCCACAGACAGCTACCAAAGAAACCTCACTGCGCCTCTCTTTTTGTTATTACTGTGTTACATGGACTGCAAGTTTCATTCAAAGCTTGGAAAAAATCTACAGCCAGAGACCAGCCTTCAGAGCACTCTGTCATACATCCCCCAGTGCCGTTCAGTGGGGGCAGAGATGGAGGCACGGTGAGCCAGGGGCTTGCTAAGGTCACACACCATGACTCTACCAGCTCGGGGGTGGGAGTCCAGGGCTCCTGACTTTCAGTACTGCATGTGTAACACCCATCAGACAAGTATCTGTTCTCTCACCCATCTTCCTATTTTCTCTCTGAAAGTCAAGAATTTCCAAAGCCCAAAAAAATCTGTTTGAGCAAAGCCTTATTTAGGAGCCTTTTGCACAAGCAAAGCACTCACAGAAATGCTGGAATAGGTGCAGTGGCTGTAAATTACATAGAGATGTGAAACTCTGGTAAAACATACTGAGAATACAGACTGTGCCGCACTGTCCATTTTTTGTACACCCAAGAATGAATCTCTGAGAGAGAGCCAATAAAGCCCAGTTACTCCAGCAAACAACTGAGCTTTCAAAGGTCGTCTGGTTTGATCTCTAGTTGTGCCTTGCTGAAATGACAGCCAAAAGTACTGGGGTCCTGAAGTGGTGCTAGGAAAAAAATGGATCTGGTGAGTTTTCTGATGCTGTATACGCCGAGAGCCTGCTGGTTGCCTGCAGGAGGTCTGACAAGCAACCGCCGCCTCCTGCGCTGCAGGAGGAGTGGAAGTGCTCAGTCACGGCTGGGCGAAGGAAGACCAGACCGCATTTACTTCTCAGGATATCAGCACTCCTTTTTATATTGACTAAAGAGATCATTTAGGAGCAGCATGATATGTTTCCTCCTCTGACAGAGATTGCGCTGCCTCTGCAGTATTTTCCTTCAGGCCAGGTCTCACTCCCCTCACTCGTGTCAAGGAGCCCTATGGGAATCAGTTAACTGAATTACAGGGTAATGCACCGGCATCGCTAACGTGACGGGATCAACGACACAAAGTGGGAATGGAAATCTGTATCAGTCCTACAAGGTAGCAAAGGGCCCAACCCATCAAACGAGCAGGGCGATCTTGAATTTTAAATTTAAACACATCCTGTCGGCAGTGGCTTTAATAGCCTTATTATTCATAGAGCAACAGTGTAGGACAGGTACATTACTCTGGCAAAGAAGGTCTCTTGGACCACAGGGCATATACTCAGCAGCAAGCGTGGCTGCTCTTTTATTAATTGCGGCACTAAGATATTTCACCTAGGACAGGTGCATCCTCTGCAGTCACTGGGCCCTTTCTCTCCCCCACACTCGCAAGCACTCGAGACCTGCCGTTTTCGTGTACGGTGGCAGCTGTTCCCCCGCCTCTCTCATTTCTCAGCGGGGGACTCACTCTCAGCTAGCAGGAGCTTCGTCACAACAGTTACAGGCATCTGGTAGATTAAGAACACTGCTTTTCTTTCTTTTTTTAAGGAGAATTTTTAAAGGAGAATGGCTTCATTATTTATTCCATCTCTGTAAGGCAAACTGTCGTGAATTAGAGTGTGCAATGGCTTCACTCTACAACAGAAACAGTTCTGTAGCATCCAGTTACATGTCCGTGATAGAGGAAAGCACAAAAACTTCCTTCCCTCTACATGCTGGAAAGTCACAGAAGTCAAAGAGCTGCTACACCATAGAGCAAGTACCTCACTGATATTTAAAGCATCATCAATATCACTGAATTCTAAGAGATGGAGTTTCTAACTTCCCTTGACAGCATGCAACCTAAGTGCAGTTAAAAATACAGCAAGTGGGTTTTCAAGCGCAGGGTAATGCAGTGCCAGCAATTTAAGGTTTGTACCATTGTACACAGAAGTTGCACACTGGACAATTTTTGGTTTTAATCCTGAAGGTAGAACTCTGAGATTTATAGGAGATGACAAAAGTGATTTTGACCCACTGTCCTTTCTGCAACTAGTACCTCTGTCCTTCATGCTGTTGCTCTTGATTAACATTTGCAAACACTAGGAGTCTGGGAACAGTATAGGTACTGCATGGGCACCTAGATCGCGGAGCAACTCACTTTCAAACAAGAAAACTAGACCAGAAAGCTAGTGAGTTACATCTGAGACCTCTTCACTACGATTAAATGCTAGTTATTCCTCAAATTTTTCAAACTTCCTATAACTCAGAAGCATGGCTCACTATTGCATGAGTCCCAGTGCTCTGGTGTGCTGCAGAAACTACCTTGTTTTCCCTTGACCACTGAAAGAGATGCACCCTTTTCCTTCTGCCAAAGCATAGCCTGCATGCGCCATGTGTCCACTTGCATACATAATTTAACACTAGACACATCCTCACAATAAAATATTTACTTTGTATGTTCTTTGGCATATAAGCCAGTTTTCTACTAAAATAAGTAGCTCTTTGAACAGCAGAACTACTGATACCTATTTTTTCCACATGGCTTCTCTGATGTAAAGGGTCACTTTCTTAGCTTGTCCCCTTAGTAAGGACATCAACACAATCTTTCTTTGTGATCTATCATCTCTTCCTTTAAACTTACAGTAATTTACTAGCTTTGATATCTCAAGTATCTCTATTAAATTAGAATGAAATTTTCCAATCCATTCAAGGATAATTTTGTAGGCAGACAGACACACGGCACAGTTGTACAAGCTTTGCTTATCTTAAGAAACCAGGCTACAAAATCACAAATGAACACAACAAAAAGAGCAGACCCTTTAGGGTGACCCCCTACCCCCAGGTCTGTGAGTAACTACATCCTTCCTTTTGACAAAGAAACACAGTGTTTGTCCCAAAGGAAAGACAAGGAAGAAAGCACAATGTGAAAAGCAGCCTGCTTAGGAAGTACTCCTGGTAAGTTAGCAAAAACATAACAGTTCCAGGTTCCGTCTCTCACCCTTTAAAAGCACTTTTTCCTCCCAGGAATAACTCACAATACTGACTAAAAGCCCTGAATAAAACACCGGGTCCATGCTGCTGGATAGCATCAGACAATAGCAAGAGACAGGCCTTGCTCCCAAAGCCTCATAGTAAAAATGGATTTGAGATCTTTGAAGACTAAAGCCCTTTGACCTCCTAAAGATAAGCATAATCTCTCTAGGATCACCAGTTTTGGTGTGGGGCACCTTTGGTCATTCAGTGCCTGTGAATAACTAATCAGGGCTGGAAAGAGCAGCCAACAGGCAGAAGCAGGAGGCTTACACGGGAGTCTATGGCCAGGCCAGGCCACTACAAGTTAAGGGTGACAAGGACACTGCAGTGAGTGTCAATTATTTCAAAAATTCATCGCTCCCTTTTTGGCAAACTAGATAACAAAAGCAAAAATAATTTTTCATAGGAAACACTTCCGTACCAGAAGAAACGGATAGGAGAGTGAAAGAAAAAGCAACGAATAGCAGAATGCAGTAATTCATTTTTTGATTACTAGTTTCTATACTACTGATCATTTATCCTGCTATAACCTTCTTGTTCAGCCTTCCCAGGACAGACATTACACTGACTTCACTCTCCCAGCCCTTGATACCACAGCAGACATTTTTTGACTGTCTTGCTCTGTCCTGCTGCTTCTCTGCAGCACTCTCAGACCCCGTCTTGCCCAGGTCACCAGCTTGCTCTCAGAGAAGCATTTCTGAAGTACGAGGATCTGGCTTTGGTCAGTAGCTCCAGCAGAGATTGTCAGAATATAGCAAGTGATTTGTGTTAAAAGCTAGCAATTTGGGATATTTGTATTCCAGTCGGCAAGGCTGAAAGAGAATTGGGCTTTTCCAGCCTTTCATAAAGCTTAAACACCCCATCCTTCCCCACCCCCTCTGACATTTACTTTCAGCTGCTGTTAAAGTGAGGAGAGCTGGAGGCTGCATTTTGAGAGCAGGCAGCTCAGTTCACCATCACGGCCATAACTAGAATTCTTAATGGGCAGATATGTGTCCAACAACTCAGGCAAGCAGCTTGGTGAAAAAGCAAGAAAAACCCTCTTGATCTGGACCTCTCCCTGGGGAACCTGCTTATGTCCTCATTAACACCAGCAGAACAAATATGTGCCCTGGTGCTGCCAGGCACACACTGGTGCCAACCACATGCCTCACCCCAGGAGACCAGGAATTTGGGGTGGGAGATGATGCATCAGCCTGTTACTTCATTGCAGTGATTACTCTGGGGTGCAGCAGGATACAGAAGACTACAGGGTCAATGCAATTTCCAAAGATCCTCCCAGAGATGGGCAGTGCTGCTCACCATGGCCACAGGATTTGCTCTCATGCTTGTGCTTGCCCGTATTTTCTCACAGCTTTCCCATTAAAAGCTCCACTAGCGTCAGAGGTCTTATAAATGTAGTGCTGGGGTAAGGCAGCAGCTCACACTTGCAGACTTCCTGTGCCAGAAAAGTTTTGAAATCTCTTAAAACCACTCTGAAATCAAATTTCCACTCCTCTTACAGGCTGAGCTTTATTTTCTCTCCCTCATCTCTGACGTTCTTTATTTGTTATTGGAAGGAAACTTAGAAAAACAGCAACAGGAAAAAAAAAACTTGTTGTGAGGAGATGAAACTCAGCAATGCAATCTTTCTATGTCAGTCAAAACTTATTTTTATAAAAACTTACTCCCTTTTGTCATTTGGAGAATAAACCCTTCGTGAGGCTTACGCTACCTGGCAACCAGCAATGAAACAAGAGTTTCTGCTGGCTCTGGCCAAAGCTCTGCTTTGTGCCAGTCTGCAGACCAGTATGAGCTCGGCATCCTAATCTGTCTTAGGTGAGGACTCCATCACCACTTCCTTTTGCTTGCCTCATTAAATCCCACATCAGGCACAGCTCTTGTGAACTGAGTCCCACTGTGCAGAGTTCAGGCAGCCTAGTGAGCCTGTCATGCATGTAATTTCTCACCTGTGCTGGATGCTGAATACTGCATGAGCCTGCCTCTTTTCTCAGGCGGATTTTATTCTAGGTGCTGCTCAGTAAACTGGGAGGCTACTGGGAAGCAGATTGCTTTCCTGCTCCTGCTTCATCCTATTGTTAATAAATGTCCAACTTGCTGACACTGTGAAACAGGATCCAAGGATGGCTGATAAGTTGTATTGATATAGGCACAGACAAAGTCATAATCATAGGCCTCACTATCCAAATACATAAGTCTCCACAAAAGAGCCTGGAACTGTAATTATCCACTAGATCTTGATGAGACTAAGGGTTTATAATGCTAAGTCGTTACATGTTTCCTCAGTTTTGCTGCTTATACCCTGTGTTAGTCTATAGTTGGACTCACACTCCATGACCTCCTCATTTATTTCTGTAACTTGGCAATGCAGTAGCAAAAGTCCATGAAAAAAAGCCATAAAAAGAGAAAACAAGGAAGGAGCTTGCAGTTTTTCAGATCATCTTGGCCCTTTTATCAAAACAGGTTTTGTTTCAAATTAAAACCTGTAGGTACTCTTTCAGCTTTCAGGCTGGTGAGAGCACAGAGCAGTCTCCTCAGGCTTTTAGTAAATCCTAGATCTCATGCGGGCAGGAAGGGTAAGAAAACACGTGAAAGCATGCAATAGGGGAGGGAATAAAGAAATCCTAGGATTCTCTTCCCCCTCTCAATTTTTTGTTAGTTCTTAACTTATATGTATACACTAGGAAAAACAGCCACATATTTCAGACCTAGACAGCTCACTAAAAATTTATACTCAATCTTCAGCTTCAATCAGAAGGAGACAAGAAGGATGTTTAAGGAATGAGACGAAGATAAATGCAAAAAGTGTCATCAGGTTGAAAGATGAATAAATGGGCTGGCCATGTGGAACAACAGTCTCAGTATTGCTTCTCCTAAAAATGACTACTGAACAATCAGGAAGTTTTCAGAAGATGCTAATAGGAACAAGGGCCTAGAAAGGCTCATATTAAAGTAATTAAACTGCCAAGTTTCTCATGTTAAGGAGGAGCTGGAAAAGGGATGTGAATTATGAATGATTCAAGACATAGAACTTCTGTTCTCCCTAGCTAGTAACACAAGAACAAGGATGGTCCTAAAAGGTAATTGTTTCAAAACTATAAGAAAGGGTGAACACTTCATGAAGGGCAAGGAACTTGGTGCCCCAGGGTGCTGAGGATTCAGCAGAATTCAAAAAGAGACTGAACTATTTATATGGCTACTGAGAACAAAGTTATAACTATGCGTATTTAAGGAGAGAATAAATTTCATGTTTCAGGCTTTAAGCCAGTCTGCAAGTATTAGAGATTAGGATGGGACTGAGACAGGATTCTCTGGAGCTCTCGCTTGCCCTTTGACAGAGTCACTAGTGAGGAGAGGATGCTGGAGAGCACGGGCATAGAGCCTGCTTCAGGGTGAAAATGTGGGCAACTTTCGAGACCTTGTCGTTTGCATGCACAATAGCAGGATTTTCTAAGGGCTTGCTTTGGAGAACAGATAATTCATTAAGGTGCTTAATTTAGAAATTCTGGATTTCTGTTAATACTTGTGTGGCAACATCCTGGAAACAATTTGAGACCCTTGTCATTTCCTCTCCACGTCTTCTGTGGGCACTTATTTTATTTATGGCATTTGGCTTTTGAATATAAGTTGGTGCTTTAAGATTCACCTCTTACTCACTATTAGCCTATTATCACTGAGATACAGCAGTCACAGACATGCCCAGGCTGTTGGACAGCGGTACTCCAAGCTTCCTTTGTATCACAACAAGCAGATGTTGGTTTTGCCCTGGGCTCCTAAAAGCGTTTGGGTATTTTTCACTAAGGAGTAATAAAAAGCTCAGACCGCAGAGCTGCTCTGCACAAACCACTTCTTTACATGGGCACACCGAATTTAGTTTCTATCTAATTTCTGAAAATGGCAACCTGTAATGTCCAGTTAATGCAACTGTAGTTCATATACCAACCATCTCCATTAGAAAACAATTAGGCCCTGATCTCTATTCTTTTACCTTTATGATATCTGATGGGGAAAAAATTGTTCCGTCAATTAGCTGTTGATGCTGTGGTTGCAGTTTTTATTTGAAATTCCAGATAGATACGTCAGGCCAGCTTCTGTTATTGTTAATCAATAAGCCTCAGAGTACAATGTCAAAGAAACCCATGTTCCCTCAATAGTATCATTAATAACGTTGGTTGAGCTAAAATAAGAGTTCCAACAGATTTAACAAGACACCTTGAAATTAATTGCATTATATTCCAAACATTATTTCAAGCTTCACAATGAGCAAGGGATCATTAACTGAGCACCTACTGAGGACGATAGCTATAATCAGGGAAAAGCTGATTAAGGTCACCACTGTTTGAAAGATTGTAAAGCCACTGTTTATTTTACAAAGCAGCAACACTAGGGACAGTGACAAATTGTTATAATTACAGTGCCTCAACCACTGGATGCAATGTGTTCAGTTAAAAACCTTTAAAATGTGGATTTTCTAAAAATCTGTAACTGGGCAGGGCGCTCTGCAGTGAAGGCATCAGCAGCATCAGTAAGGAAGTGACCTTGCATCCTTGCAGCTAAGCTAGGCCACCAGGAAAGAACATGCCTGTATGAGGGTAAGTAAGGGCAAAAATTGACTGAAATGAGAATTTCAGCTCTCTCTTTGCCACTTCTCTATTAGTGGTTTTTGTTATTGAAGCAAGGAATTCCCAAGCGTGTATGGAAAGCAGATCCTATTCATTGTGAGCATCTCTCATCTGACTAACTCATTTTGTAATCTAAAATTAGAGAGTCCTAGGGGAATATAATATCTTTTCTTCTTTTCTGCTGAAGTAATACTGTTTGATTGTAAGAAGTTACACAAAGGGATCAAGCCCATTACACCCTCTGTTTGGTTCAGGCTTTGGCTTCACACCTTTGGCTTCCATGACTCCTCATTAGCCATCTGTGAGATCAGCTCAACGCACCAATGGCCTCAGATGTTGCATCATTTGCCTGAGAGAGACAGCAAAAAGGAATGAGAAATATTATATCGGAGGTTGCATCATTCCTTCAGGTTTTTCTTTGTCGGGCAGAACAAAGGCTGGCTGCAATCAGGCAGATGCCTCTCTGTGTACCCTCTGGTGGTACACATACCCCATATCAACTGTATCCATATGGACACCCATACCTCAGTATCTGTCCACTGCACGGTCCATTTCATTTGGAAAACTACAGCATTTCTCAGGGGTTGTTGCAATGCCTGGCATTTTGCAGTATCCCAGATTACATTCTGCAAAATAAGGACTTTGGAGTTTTTGGAGACAAGAAGATGCTGGAATAAAGAACAAGGCACTCCACATTCTCCCCTAAAAGAGGTACAGCTCAAAGGAGTGCTGTTAAGAAACTCAACTTAATTCCTAGTTTTCAATCACCAGAGCTGGGCTATCCCACAGCAGAGGCTGATGAAAAGCGGTTCTTTTCTGCAGACTGCCACAGGTTAGCATGTGACCAATATAAAAGCCAGCAGAAGAGAATGAGCCCAGCATTTGGTACGAGGGAGGGGAGAAAGGAAATCCTAGCACCCCACTAATTCCCTTTTATTTATTATATAGCTCTTTGTTGCCATTTTAACACACAAGCTTTCTTCTCACCCAGCTTTCAATAGGGCATGGTCACCTCGTCTATAGCTTGGCATTAGCTTTCCCAATTTTCTATGGTAAGCAAGGATGTCATCAGTGAGTGAAAATGCAGTCTTTTTCTTCCAGCAATTCTTGCTAATCACCTGAAACAGTCCCAGCTGAGGTTGCCAGTGGAGCATTGCAGCCTGGGCTAGCCAGGTGTGACAGGTCTCTAGGCAGGGAGAGAACAGAGAGGGCACATAAGGCAGCAGGGAAGGAGCCAGAGGGGTAACTACAGCTTATCCATCAGCTACAGCTCATCTTATCAGCTACAGCTCAGTAGTTCAGGCCTAGGGACTAATGTCTAAACCTCTAAACACAGAAGGCTTTAATTCAGTGTAGACTGCCTAGACCTCCTGGTAGGTTTCAGGCAGCTGAGACATAGTATAGCCCAACCTTATCTTCTATAGGGAAAAATGAGGCACCTTCAGATTCATTTTTGACATTAGAGTGGACCTCTGTCTGACCCTGTTTGAACCCAGATGTTCTTTGCTGACACACTTTCAAGCTCACTCTGAATCCACAAGGTCACAGCATTACATTGTCCAATATAATCTGTGCTAAATGCTACAGGACTGGAGAGGTCTGTACAGAGAAGATGTAGCTGTTAGTGGCATGATCTATACCCAAAATTGATGGGCTCTCAGGCATATAAATCCATCTTCAGATCTTGAAGCTTGCTGGTTTTCTTCAGCTCTATCATTTATTCCAATAAGAAATTTTAAATCTTCCTGCAGCTTGTGCCTCACAACCTTGGGCCATTGCTGCCAGTAGTAGCACAACTAGAGAACACTGCAGACAGGGAAGCACACATAAGCTGCCCAACACTTCCCACAGAAAAGCACAATGGCTTTAGTGGTTTGGCCATTTCTGTATTAAAGGCGTCAGAAATTTGAATTTTCTATGTAAAACAGTCCAATCAACATAATTTTTTTTTTTTTTTTTTTTTTTTTTGCTTGCCAGATCTGACTACATTTGCACAGTCCCCGCAGACAGCTAGGAAGCAATGGGAAACAGCTGGGACTCCCCTTGCAGTTGTGCTCCAGGCTGCGGTGAGCCAGGCGCCAGACATAGTACACGGCCTGCCTTTTTGTAATAGGCCAGTTCCTTTCCTTCAAACAAAACAATGAAAATTTGAATTTAACATGGGGGAAAACAAGACCAAAGGATGAGCACTATAGTTTGGAGTGGGAGTTCTGTTGTATTGGGGGCACCAGGATTGGCCATAACTGAATCTAGAAATGAGAATGTCAGGATGGTGGCCACAAAAGGTATCTAGGGCTGACAAGAGAGAATGAGCATATGACAAAAAGTGAGACAAAAAAGCCGATGCCTGGTGAGATACACTCCTTCCCAAATCTGGGAAGAAACCAGGACACCCGAAGCTCATTGTTCCTGTGCCATGGGTAAACATTTGTCCAGCTCCTGGTAGAGGGACCCACATCTTTAGCACTGATTTGCCTGCAGAATTCAGCCTACCACTACCATCAGCTAGTCTGTGTGCTGGGTTGAGTGATAAACTAGCTGATGAATCACACTGACTTCGAATTCACAGACCTGGGGTTTTTAGGAGGTTGTTTCTTTTCTTTTAGTTTAATGTAGCTGCATGTATGTAACACTCTACAAGTATATGAATACTTTAAAACTCTCACAGAAGAGAGTGAGGAAAGTCAAATACTGTAGTTCTTACGCAAAAGGATACTGATTTATCAAACAATCTTGAATAAGATCACCACATGTGATTTTCTTCCACAGCATCCCCGTCTCATTCAATATGAAGAATGAGAAGTACTTACTTCATCGGCAGTCATTCAATATTTTGTTTTCTTCTTGTCACTCAGCATGCAGTACTTGGCCTTCTTTATGGCGCACTGTTCAAACCCCGTTGTGGGGACAAAATTCTGAATTTCCTTATAGCCTCATCCAGAGCATACATCACTGGAGTATCCAAGTGCTTTGGATGTATTAGCAGACTTAGTTATGCAATCCCCCTGAAAATGCTGTATTACCCTCATTTTACAGGAAGGCAACTGACACATAGGAAGATATAGCTCTCTGGAAAGTTCAATGTTATGTATTCAGAGCATATATTCAAACCACAAATTTCAGTTTAAATTGTGAGGGTTTAACATGTCTGCAAGTAGGCTCCAGGTGGGCACACCCAGAGCATTAACTGGGAACAATCAATAGGTGTAAAACACCTGCAGCACCTCACAGGTGCTCTGCAGCACAGCCTGGGAAAGGCTCTTTTTCTCCAGGGCTGCATTCAGCTGACAAATACTCTGCTCCTTCTGCCAATGTCTGCCTCATTTGCCACAGACCTTTCAACTTCTGCTGTTAGTGAAGAAAAAGTAGAAGACAGATTCAGGGTAAACAGGAGTGGAAGGGACCTGGAAGTCATTTAGTCCCTGCTCTTAACCCGAAAGCATTGGTGTAGAGTCACCTGGAAAGATGGTGGTGGTGCCACTCATCAAAGCATGAGATCAGCATTGGGAATGGAGCTATTTCTGCTATTGGAACTATTTGCATTCTCTTTATGGAGTCTAACCTAAATCTCCTTGGTACAATTTAAGCCCATTTTGTCCTATTGAGTGTGGACAGTGAGACCAGATAATGTCCTTCTCCTTTGGAGGAATCTCCTTCATTCCTCAGCTCCAGCTTCTCACCAGAGCATTGTGAGCATTCATGAGGTAGAGATCCTGCTGGAAAAATAGTGTGCGATCACATAATAGTTGTGTCCACAATACATAGAGATTGGGGTGAAAAGAGGAGTAAACTAAAAGTGTGCAGGCCATGATGTTTGCACTTCCTAACCATGTCTTTTCCACCATTAGGGTTTCCTTCTCACATCATTCTTCGTAAATCTATTTACACAGATGTATATTTTAGCAAGCACCACATAAGCTCAGAAACTGATGTAATAGGTATCACTACAGCAGTCAAACTGCACAGATCTGGCAACAGCCCTTGTGAAAAACATAACCAGAATAATGTTTGAAGTTCTAAAATGTAGTCTTTAATGCTTCAAACACTGATTTACTCTATGTTTAAATAAATACCCAATTAAAGTTATCCACCATTGACATTCACGTGTTTGATGTTGATTAGCAACTCTGCATTGAATTAAAATTTCTGTCCAAATTATTCTACCATGTGGCTGGCCACAAACTGCCCAGAAGCAATTATACTCTTTCAATCTTGCCTAATTTTCTGAGAACAAAAGTGAAAATGGTGAGACATTCTCCTTGGGAAGAGAATTTACTGCCTGTGTCATCAAAGTTTCTAAGAAAGGAGGAGGTGTACAGATACTTAACTGGTGGGGATAAAAAGCATTACCCATTGGGTTTCAGTACTGCTAGTACTGATGTAGCTCAACAGATGGCCTGAATGCATCCACCAACAGGCCGCTCTTCTGACAGGGGTTTAAGAATTCAGGTGGAACACCAGTTATTCAAAGTGAATTTTATGAATCCCAGCTGGTAAGGAACAACTTAACACATACAAAAAAAAAGAGAGAATCAATCTTCAGATCAGCTGCCCCAAGACTCCCTGCCACTACTGTGTGTTTCTTCAGCTGCAGAATGAAATAGCAACAAATTCCCCTCTGTGAGGCTCTGCTCAGTGGAGACCTGGAGGTTGATTGCTTCATCCTGCCTGGGATGAGGCACACTGCAAGGGCTGTGCTTTCGCCCGGAGAGGCACGCTTATCCACAAGGGTCTACTTTCAGGTTGCAGAAAGCACTGAGCAGGTAGGAGTGTATATATGGTTTAAGAGTGGGGAGGGGAAGGGATAATTGTTTTTAAGGGTTTAATTGTATGGAAAGATAAACAGTTGATGTAGTTCCTTGTGCTCAAGCAAAATGAGTTTGGCCTAAAAAGCAAAACAAACAAAACTGCTACAGTGTGTGTGTGTGTGTGTGTGTGTGTGTGTGTGTGTGTGTACAGTCTGTATGTACAGTCTGTGTTCTTCTTTCTAGACATTTGTCTTCCATGATACAGTTTCAGAAGCTTGCACTAGTGATGTGTTTGCCCCAGATTCATACCAAATTCTTAATCTATCAGCACGTATCTCAACAGGAACATTTTCCCTTCTACGTCATCGTTCCATATATGCGAAATAGTTTATGTTGCAAGTTCCATATGTTAGAAGGGCAGATGAACATTCAAGTGTTATCAGTACAGGTAAATTATTTCAATGTTAGGAAGCCTTAAGGTATAAGCCTTGATGGGAAAGAAAATAAAGAATCTTATCATAATGCATTGTGGAAAATTTTCAAATTATATCAGATAATCCATTTTGCTGCTGTGCATAGAAAATTCTCCAATATTTTACATCTAGGAGTTTTCACAACAAAATATCAGACAAGTATTTTTGGCATTGTAATACTAATTAGCATATATAACAGAATGGATACTGCCCCTGCTGCTATTGCACCAAGGTACCCTTGGGTGCCTTGCAGATATTCTAGGAAGAGGAAAAAAAATTTTCAAAGAAAAATTTAAGCTAAATAATAATAAAAAAATGATGAAGAGTGGAACAAGCTGTAGAATAGTCTTCCTGGATAGCTAGTAGGACCAGCGGGGCCACCTAAGGGTGCATTAGCCAAAGTGTCAGAACCTGGTAGTTTCAACCTCTTGCAGAGACAACTGAATGAATCTACCTAAAAAGCCTTTTCCTCTCTCACTGGAGGTACCAAAAAAAAAAAAAAAAAATCCAAAGAGTTTCAGAGTTCTGTGAATGTACCACAGTACATGAATTTAGTTCTTTATTTTTCTCGGTAAAAAAATGCTTTTTATGAGTTGGAGAATAACCGACTTCCACTGAATGTCAGTTTTCATCCCCTGCAATTTTGTCCTGTGATCTTGTCACTTGGCTACCACAGTCATCCAGCGGGCACAAGGTAACTACTAGTACAGGCCTGACAACAACAGACTTGCCTTAGTCACAGGCTACAAAACCAAGGTCTGGAGCACTCTTCAGAGTGATTTTAAGAACTCAGCCTTTCAAGTCCAATGGTCATCGTTCTTCTCCCATGTGTACGCTATATCCAGTTCTCTCCTCATCAAAGCAAAGATCTCCCTCCATACTTCTAGCCCAAGCAGCACTGCCAATGCCATCTCTCTTCACTCTAAAAGCAAAGTTCACTGCACCATGGATATTTTAAATTCTAACACAAATGTGTTTTTTTCCAGTTGTTTTTCTTGCTCCCAGCTGAACACCAGATCAATTATCCTAACATAACAAAGAAGACTCCAGGGCTCTAGGACACATTGTAAGACCAGAATACAAATGAGAAACAGGAAAAATTTCCTTTGCTCCCATTGTACAAATAAAAAACTATTTTGGCCCATTCATTCTACTTTAATGACCCTTGCTTACACGTTAGCTCTCAGCAATACAGGATTACTGAAAATGCATGAAAAAAAATATTTTTAAAGACCTATTTTCAAAATACTTTCTTTTTATTCCTTCTCCGTGTTGTCAATTCTGTTGTTTTCATTCTCTCTTCCAGAATTTGTCAGTAGGGGAAAGCTGTGAATCAGTTCAACAGATACTGTAAATGCCGTTGGTATCACTGAGCTCCTTTAGGAGACAGATGCAGCATGTGATTTTAGCTCTTGTGAAGTGCATCAAGACAGGGAACATTGCAGAATGAAATAATTCTTTCTCCTGGAAATGGTGCAGCAATAAGTACTATTCACCCAAGCTTTCTCCAAGTAGCGATTAGTTTACATAGACAAAAAACCATCCTAGTTTTAAGAAGTTTCTGGCTTCTGTGCGAGGTTATTTCAAAATCTGTACTTTTGCTTCCTTTGGCAAATGCCAGCTTCATGGCCTACCTATCACAATGGAAGACAAGTATCTTTGTGCTTCCTCCGCAGGTCACTCCCCACAACCAGGCACAGCTCTGTGCAGACGGCACACACCTGCATCCCTGCCTTTCTCTGAATGTCTCCTCTGCTGTGTTGCCTGTGCAGTGCTTGGACAGCAGTTGGGCAGCTTGCATGTGTCAAGATCTGCATTTCCAGTGCTGAACAGTATTTGTTTCCCTGGTGGCTTTGTACTTCCTTTAATCTGTTATCTCATGTTTTATATTTCATTTGAAAGGTTTTTTGGGGTCACAGGCTATTTCTTCTGAGACTGAACAGCTTCTTCAAGTCCTGCTGGCTATAGGCAATACTGATACCTGTGGTGGCAAAGTACTGTTGATACTGAGTAGCTAAGATTTTAACCAAAAGTGAAGATGAGTCTGAACTTCTGAGTCTGATTCTAGACCTTCAGTCCCCATGTTCTGACTTCAGATTTTGCTCCAGGCTGTTCTTTTATGGAGCCATCATTTCACTCCGTAAATAGACTCTTAAGCAACCATGAGAAAGACTAGACTTATGATCTAGAAATTAAAAGGCCTGGTAATCTGTTTGGCCCTTTCTCAAATATCATTTTAATCTACTCCTCAAAAGTATTTCTAAAACTCATGGTAATACATATATTCTTCATACGCAGCAAAGTAATTACAAAAAACACTAGACATTACTTTCAAAGAAAATAGCAAGAAATGCCATTTCAATTCAAAATGTTACTGGTCATTTCCACCTAAACAACTGCTCTTCAACTCAGTACAGCTTAATCGCTGCCATGTAATTATCAACGTCAAAGGTTTTTTTCCAATATGTAATTTTCTCCATCATCAAAAATATCACTGCAAGCAACATTTAATGGGAAACACAGTAAAGAGTGTAAGCCTGCCTGATTACAGCTGCAGGCTCAGCTATGTAACGCAATGCTGAGCAAAATTATAGGTCACACATGATCCCACAGCATTTCCCTGTGCTTTCAATTAACATGCACAAGTTGATTTCAAGAAACTACCATTTTCACAGCCTCAGTACCTCATGCAGAAAGGATCAAATATCTCCAAAACAGAGCTGTATGCAAAGAGCTAGAGCATCAAAGCAGATGTCCAGAAATCATACAGAATACCCTTGAGAGCTAAAATACTACCAGTGCAGAAAGCAGGAATGAGAGAGAAAAAGTGTATGTATGTGTGGGGAAGAGAAGCAGAAGGGGGAAATGCTCTTTGACAGAAGACAGAGGATCTTTTTTTTTTTTTTTTTGCGTAGCTGTTGTGCCAGAGGCCAACGGACAGTCCCTCAAGGTCTGCAAGGGAGGTCTGTTTGTTAAGTGCAAAACAAACATTCCTGCTTTGATAACTTTCATTACATTTACTGTGAAACTGTGAGAGGGGAAGTTGAACTGCTAAATTGTTTAAGGGATTATAAGAAAATTATAAAGCCTACGTTTTCGTTAACAGATAAAAAATAAAAATGCTTAAAAGATAGGACTCTAACTGCTAGTTGATATCTAGTGGATACATTGGATCAAGCAGTCTGTAGGTGTCATCACCTCTTGTACATGGGCTTATCATGAAATTGCCAAGCAAGAAAACATACCAGGCTCTACTCTGGCTCTACTCGCAGAGTTATTCAAGTGTCCTAAACTAACAGCAATACGTTGGCATGCTCAGCTCATGTAATATAAAATAAGCTTCCTTGAAACACAGGCAAAACGTTCCTCTTGTTCCTAATCAGGGATTAAATCAAGAAGGTGCACACAGGAAAAATACTTGTCTGACAATATGAAAAATATGGATGTTTTCATCCTCAAAAGATCTAACTTATCTTATTTCTCTTTAAATTGCTAATGTGCAAAACTGAAATGATGGGCTTTCTATTTCAGGATATTAAGTATATTGGGCTCTAGCAGTAATTAAGAGATGACTAATACATTTGTGCTGTTCTTCCTTTGCTCATTTATATTGTTATGGTTTATTTTCCCAATTTGCCTATTTTTCAAGGTTGGTTCTTTATCCTAGGGAGTATATTTTCTTTTGTTACCATACTCCCAAGAGCATACATGTAAGGCACTTTGTTCTGTATGTTGAGATTTAAAGATACAAAATGAGACAGGACAGTACCAGTTGGGAGACACTGTTGTACTTGTCAACAGTTCATCTGGTCTGGTGGAAGTAGAAGGAAGAATTTTTCCATTACTTCTTGGAACAGAGAACTTCCTTTAGCAAACTTAACTACTTGGCTCTGTATGGTCATTTTCCAGATTGGGTTTGTGAATATCTGAAGTTAAATAAATAGGACATAATGATTGTTCTGGTCAAGTTGAGGACTATCACCCACTGTTTTTCACCCAGCCAGAAAAAGAAACACATCTAGGGACTCAAGAACAGTGGAAAATTTTGTTCATCTTGCTTTGTGCTAGACTGACAAATGGTACCTATCTGGTTGCTCTAGTGAGTGGTCTTTCAATCAGCTGGTTCTCAGGTGAGTTGAATATTCCTGCCTAGGTACATCTTGAAATTCATGTGCATGGCCATAGGAGGTCTGGAAAACAACCCCCTGAATTCAAAAGTGTAGCAGAATAAAGTAGTCAGGCTACTCCTTTTGTCAAGTGGTGGGATTACACAAAATAAAAGAATCACTCCAGTTTGAGTTAAAAGATCCAGAGGAGCTTATTTAACTGTGCTACTCCAAGACAGGTGATGTTTTATATGATCCCATCTCCAGCTGAATCTCTCCATACACCCCTTTGTTCTGTGTATATATTCAGCAGTATTTGTTAGAACAGGACTTCTGGGAATAGAAATTGGAAGAGATCCAGATATTTCAAGCTTGCAAGCTCTTTGCATCATGTCCTCTGCAAAACAGGCTTCCTTTATGAGGACAGAATAGACAAGCCATTGATGCCTGCTTTGACAGGAAAGACGACCACCTTACAGCACACTATACAACCCGCAGCAAGTTCAGACAATTATGGCAATTTATAGGAGGTGCTACAGACTGCTGGAGTCATTTTCCCCACAGAGACCCTGGGCATCCATCTCTATTTCCTCCTTGCTTGTTCCCTGCCACAGGTAGCTGTCAGCCTCAACACACTCAAGGACATGGCATGTAACTGTGCACTGTCACCGCTCACTGCTGCTAACAGTCCTCGGGGACTCCTGTACAGTTTGGTACAACAGGCACCGACATTACACAGAAGGAGGACAGTATATCCACTGCAAAAGAAAAATGGTCCTCTTTCAATTTACAGATAGCAATATACTGGAGGCAGCATTTGGCTACCAAAGGGGGCAAGAAGGCCCACGTGAGCTGCAGGCCCTGGGCTCTGAGGTAGCCTCTCTCTCACCGAGTTAATGAAGAAAGAGGTAGACTTCAGCCCCATTGCCACTGTGGGAAACACACCCTCCTGGAACAACAGCTGATCCTCTGCTGCCTTCCACATGTTATATGTTGATTTTTATGGTGTGGCTATACAGGACAGCTCACACTGGCTGTTTCAGGCCAGACCATTCTGCAGCTATAAAATGAAGTTTGTTCTCTGAGTTCAGAGAGCAGTGCTGCAGCCTGGAGAGGTAATGTGACCTGAAGAACCACCGAGAACACCTGACTCTTGGAGTAACAAGGCACTACCTACTATGGATACAAGTTTAATTTTAATATGAAAGAACTGATGAAGCATCAACTTTGGGAATGGATCTGGTCTATCCCATTTATCTTAACAACAACAAAAATCCAGGGAAAAATGCTAACATCAAAGAGTTTCATTTACCCAGACAGAAACCCATTTAGAGGAAGAAAAAAAAAAAAAAAAAAAGGAGGGAAGGGGGGAAGGAGGAGAAGTGCTCCAGGTCACAAGATGGCAGGCCACAAGCTGGCAGGTGGTCCTGCTGACCACTGTGCACTGGTTTGGTCAACACAGACAGGCAGAAGGCAGCCTCTGGTGTTGCTCCCTCTGCAGAGGGCCAGATAGTCAGCCTGGCTACAGATGATGTTTCCTCCTCTCCAGTCCTCTAAGACAGATCTACAATAAAGCAGAGATTTCAGCAAACATCGGATTGTAAGAAGATATTTTACTGGCCATTTTAGCAGAGAAGGATTTGTGTTAAGCCCTTACACAATGATTTTCAGGTGGGTGAAGGCAATAACTGTGGGTATGGCAGTTCTGCAGCGGTATTCAGGTAAGCTGTACAGTTGCCTCGAGAATACAGAATAAGCCTTCTGTATAGACAATATGTGACAGATGGTGTGAGGTGTGATGCAGGCATTTAAGCTACCAGGGTAAAAAATAGGGCTCTAGATCCACAGCTAGGCACCCACAGCAATATCTGTGTTTTCAGAAGCAATGAGGACAACACTGATCTGCTGAAATCAATGATTTATGCCCTTGAAAGAAGTAGGGCACATAAAAATCAGCCTCCAAAGCACATGGTTTCACATACAGCTTTTTAGATAGTATTGTTCTGAGAAGGAAAGAAAAAAAACAAAGAACTTTAGAGTTCAACTATATAAGTTGTTAAGTTATAAAATTTATAAATAAATATCCAGCAACGTGTGCAAAGATAAACAAGATATTAGAAGCAGTGCTAGATATATAATGAAGTATTTTTCTTTGGGCACTGATCTCAATGTTTCATCTTATATTGAACCGAAATTGCAAATTTAAAGGTTTATTTCTTAACAAAACCAAAAGGAAAATAAGTGAGAAATTCCATTTTGATATTGGTGCAACTCAATTTCTTAAAGTTTAAATAATATTGAAAGTCAGATTGAAATAAACAATTAAGCATCAAAACGTATTTTAAATAGTAGTGTTTCAAAGTCTTTTTAATCCAGCGGAGCTATTCACCAAATTTGACCCAGGACTATGAATAATTTTGTTCTAAATATTTCAGTCAATCTGCAACTCACCAGAAGTGTTTTGCTGCTTTCTAACCGAGAGTTCAGTTGGCAAGAGCGACAGGTTTTGATTAAAACTGGACTGTACTTCTTCATATCTTGTGCCTGAACTTCGGTTTCCTTTAGATGCCTAAGGTAAATTAAAAATCTTTCAAGGATGATTTCTAGATAATCAATCTTCTAGAGAAGGAGAATGCATTCATAATGAATTAGAAAGAATAAAGTGCAGAGCTGGCCTGGAAGAACATCAGTCAGAGGACACCAAGCAAGGCAACAGCTATAGCTTGCTTTCTTAAGAAGAAGAGGTAGCTGTTACCCTGTTCTCTAGCTCCCTCTCACCCCCTAGTTACCAGCAACCTCCCCAGCTAACTTCAGTGTGGTTATTGCTCTTGTAAAGGGAAGGATGCAAACAGGTGGGGGCCCCACAGGTAACCCTGCACACACAGATGACCTGATGGAGCAGAAGGCTGCAGTGCAAGCTCCCAAGTGGTTAGTCAAGGGGAACCCGCAGAGGGAGACGAGCCTTAGTGATGCCAAGCAACCAACACAAAACCTTTAAAACCCAGCTTCTTTTAGCTCCCTGGCATATAGGCTGTTTCTTTAGTTTCTTTCACCACTTTCCCAAGACCAGTAGATAACTAAAGAAAATACAGTTAGCCTTCTGCCACTGCTGTTGCTCACACCATAGCTACGTGCACTCAACACAAGATCTGCACAGAGACAGGGTAGGGAAAAGGGCAACCCAGAGGGCACCTCAGCAAGTAACTTCTTCACAGCCTTTCTGCTCAGGCAGTCACTGTCCTGCCTTGCTCAACCCTACCCTACCACGCAGCAAACAGCAGCCAAGGAGTTACCGTGCGGTCCTCGGCTCGGAGGGCACTGCCCTGCTCAGCTGCAGCAAAGCTTGCATCAGGTTGCGCCCAAGCGGCGCTTGAGACCTCTTCTGCAGGCAGCTTCCAACAGGCTGATGGCTAAAGTAAAACCTATACAACATGAATAGCATGGGAACCACAACTATTTGTCTTTTTTCCCTAGTCTATCCCCATTCCTTTTCCTAAAGACAGCAGAGAGCACTTTCAAAAGCTTCCTGTATTACCCCTTCGTTCATACCCCCTCACCCTGGCTTCCAACAGCAGCACTGTGCTGCTTCCAGAGGCAAACTGAAGGACACATTTTCATCAGCCTCTTAAGCAGGACTGCTATGTTAGACACAGAGTACTGGCTTCAAGCGATACCACAAGCAGAATATTTACTACTCTACTCCACACTAAAGTGAGGCTAAAAAAAAGGAGAGAGACTTGCAGGGAAACAGTCAAGCTAAACAGAAGCAATTAGCATGGAGACCAGGAAAAAAAAAAAAAAAAAAAGAGAGAGAGAGAGAGAGAAAAGAAACTCCCAATGCATTTGCTCTTTGGGTGCTCATTTGCACTCTGGATGCAAGAGAAGGCGGCAGCAGTGACAACGGGCCATGGGGAGCAGCACATACGCTGTGGTTAACTCTGTACTTCCTGAGCGGAAGAGCATGCATATCTTCAGCGCCGTGACTTGACACTAGGAAATGCATCTCCTGACAACAGTCCATGATGAAGATAGTATAACCTAGCTGGAAACATTCCTTAAACTCTGTGCCAAGGAAAATGGTTGTGAACAGGCTATTAAGCTGCAATCGCTCCCTACCCACTTTATTAGCGTGCACTGGATTTGCTTTGTTTAAATGACTCTCAGGGGAGCAAAGAGCCGAAACGGGCAATACACTTGTTGCATATTTACCGCTGAACTCTTCCAACTCCATTACAAGCAGGAGAAGATTTCAAAGCTTTGCTTATGAACTTAAAATGCTTACTAAGGAGACTGTATTCATAAATAAGAGTTGGCATTAGGTCAGTATTGCCTAACTTTTTTTTTCTTCATTTTTAAAATGCAATAACTATTTAAAAGGATCTTACAGTGAGATCCCATGACAACCATACAAACATTAGGTTTACCTTGATGTTTGTCTATTGCTTTTATTCCCCTCTAATCCGCTGATTACATTTGCTGACATGCCTAAGATTGTGTATGACAGTCTGATCTTTATTTTTTTTCTCCCCTTCATTTGGTTGTCCATCTTCTAACATGTTACAGACCACAAGAGGAGAAGTGCTACACTAAGCCAGCCCTGCCAACCAGGTAAGCAAAGTCCACAAAGTAAAATAAAATCACTAGTTGCCATGGGCCAGTGTGCATTTCCCCATGTAGTATCGGTGAATTGCTAAAATTAGATTATTTAAGGCATCTAAACATCCACATTTTAATGTTAACTCCTTAACACTTTTTAAAAAATCCTGTGGTCATGCAAACTAAGTCCAACAGCCGTTTAACGCATCTTTTGAATTTTCAGGATACTCAGACTTGTCCAGTCCTCAGGAAGGCTTCAGCTTGTACCCATCAAGCACGAATAATATGTTCAAATGCAGCAATGCTCTTAAAACCTCATAATGTGGAAAGGTTCAGAGCTGCTTTGCAAGGAAACTAACAGCCAAGCTTCTAAAATATCAACCGTAAGTCAGGATATGATCGAAGCAGATAAAACTAAAACTTTGGTACTCCAAAAGCTCTATTTAAAGACAGCGTAATCCTCTTGGATCTAACATTCAGGTTACTGGGTGAAACTTCTGGCTGCTGTTCAGGAGGCTTTTGCTGTACTCCAGTAACCCTCGGCAGAGGGCTAGTCCTGGGAGGCATTACAGCCTGCCTGGCTGGCGTCACCCCTTACAGTGTCGCAAAGACTATCACACCTTCCAGCGTATTTAAAACCAGCTTTGCTACCTTATCGTCTGCTCGCCCTAATGAGCTCTGCCCAAGTATGGTTCGTGCCGCAATCCAAGTAGTTCAGGTAATTAGACAGGGACATTATAAACACATATTCCAGTTATAGTTAAAGAACAAGAAGAAAAAAAATACTTGCAAAAAGTTGTTGACTTCAGTGAGAACAGCTGCAATCTCCCAAGCTTCTTCTAAGCCCAGAGTGTGTTTTAGCTGCTCTTCACATGAGAACAGCCAGATCTGCTATAGAATCATAGAACGGTAAGGTTGGAAGGGACCTCCGGAGGTCATCTCGTCCAACCCTCAGCATAGCCCGCACAGGGATTGAACCCACGACCTTGGATGTTCTAACCAACTGAGCTAAACCTGCCCCTGCCCCTTTCCTTAAAAAGGGCAAACAGAACCTGTGAAAGACTGAGCACATGGGGTGACTAATAACAATAAAGCGAGTCTCCCTGGGGCTGCCTGAACTTTTTCTCGAAAGAAAAGGAAGTGCTCCATAAAAATCTTGCCAAACAAGCTAATTTTTTTCCCCTGACATTTTCAAGCTAAGAGGTTTAAAAGCTTTGAAATTACATTTATAGCATTGGAAAAAGTCTCATTATTTACCAACAGTGTGTGTGGGGGAGGCAAAACCATCATTTTGTTTTAAAAAGTAACACCTTTCGCCAAAGCCATACCTCCTCCCCTTTACTTCAAAACAGCATTTCCAGTATTTTCTGTTTTATGTGATCAAAGGCCAAAAGTAGCGATCCTCAGCTGAGTGACACATGTGAAGTGATGTGACAGTTTTTAATGCCTTGTCCCCCCCTCAACAGGCAGCTGCCAGTGATTGCTGCCATGTTACTTGCATCCCCAAGCAGGAGGAAAGATAAAAGCACCTGACTTCACGGAATAAAGCCAGATTTTCTGGTCAAATTATTTTCTGTTACTGAACAATGACCATTTATACTGAAAAATAAAAAGGAAACTCTTCAGTGAAACAGATGAGGCTGGGGGAAGTAGCTAGAGAGGACTTGGAAAGAGTCCATGGAGGAAAGTCCCCATGAAAAGCCTGATGACAAGCCTGCAGCTGCGCTCTGGAAACAGCTGTTGGCTGAACAAGTGGACTAATTCCTTTCAGAAAGCTCAGGTAGTCAGGTGCAAGAAAATACTTTTGCAAAGATCAAGAAGATAAAGTAAATCAAAGTGATCTTTCTCCTCTTTGCACCAGCCTAAACGAGGATTGCAACGGCTATCCTGCTAATGTAAGGAGAAAAGGTGCATCGCAGCATATATTACATGCTAAATCTGCATTTTTGTCGTGGATTAAGGGAGAGTGTGGTCATTTTAAGGGTGGAGAGAAGTGACGCATGGTGGGATATAATGAAAAAAGACCTTGTGCTGAAAGCAGTTACTTTGTATCAGAGGATCTGGGATACCCTTAATCCCAAATCCTCACCACCACCTTGTAGAGAGCCAGCCATTATTTAAACTGCTTAGGAGACTTTCTTGTCCTTACCATGAGCTCTGGGTATTCACTAAATATTTGCTCTAAGATATTTGCTAGACGCTGTATCAGTGGGAGCCAGGTACCAGTGAAGAGCTGATGTCCTTGCCCAGGGCTCTGCAGCCCGTCCCAGCCCGCGGGGCCTGTGGGCTGCAGCCTTCCCTGGGTGAAGGACAAGCAGGAGATTGAGGCTGCCGTTCTGAAGCGCAAATCTAGCATGCGAGAGAGAATCTAGAAAGCAGGCTTTATTCTGCATGCCTTGTGATTTGTTTTGTCTTGAATAAAGCCATTGGAATCTAATTTCCCAGAGTGGAAAAATGGTCC
Organism: Rhea pennata; assembly: GCF_028389875.1. Lineage (NCBI taxonomy): Eukaryota > Metazoa > Chordata > Aves > Rheiformes > Rheidae > Rhea > Rhea pennata. Next base: position 99,404,979 of record NC_084664.1, on the reverse strand, counting down.
TGAAATTTGTTCAAAGGTCAGGTAAGAAAGTTTTAAACTCCTGCATTTGCATGACAGAATAAATAGAAAATGTATGTCTTTTCAACCAAAGGAAAGCCATGCACATTGAAAGGTCCAAGGAAGGCAGTATTTCAACTCCCAAAGGATTCTCTCCAGGTCAAACCTAATTTTCCTCTTTATTCATGCACTAACTTCTGTGGGCAGGGAATTCAATTTTCTCAGACAAGCCCGTTACTCCTTGTGCCTCTACATCCCCACAGCCACACAACTCTCCTCAAGCAGGCAGGTCTTTAAGAAAAGCAAAGCCACATCCCAGGCTGCGAGCGGGAACACTGCAAGCAGAGGGGGTCCAGTTCTCCCAGAGCCTGGTCCCCCGCTTGCAACCAGTCACTTAGGCCAAACCCAGGAGCAGAGTGTTAATTTTCTCCCCCACAACTGCCTGCGGCATTTGTTACCCTGCTATCTGTACAGAGCTACACAGAGGGGAAAAAAAGCAGCCTGTTCGTAATCATTTGGGAATGAAAGATTAAAAAAAAAAAAAGACACTCACACACACACAGAGATGCCTTTGTGTGCAAATGCAAAGGCAAGGGAGCCAGCAGAGATATCTCCAGCAGCTTACAGCAGCTGAGCAAGCTAGGATGGAGTCAGTAACAAACTCATTGGGATGCAATTTAATCACACTGTCCAAAGACAGACCCACTAGGTGATCTCGCTGGTGTGTATTCAAACACCCGCTGCCCTTGAGCATTATTTGGTCACTTCAGCTGAGGCAGGATAGCTCTTTCTCTGTCATTGCTAGACTAAAATTAATCAGATAATCCTAACAGTTTTAGATTAGACAGGTAAGTACACCGAGTCCTTGCCTGTAACTTCCTTAGCACCACTGGAAAGGAGGCGCAGCGGCCGCAGCGAGACAGCATCTGGTTTACTGCAGACTTCACTCAGTTTTTACCTTGGTTGCTTCACCATAGTCTAGTTCTTCTTCCTCTGCACACACGCTCCAGCCCTGCCTATCTGATAGGGGCTCTGAGCCTCAGCGCTAGCTGAAATACAAATCAATGGTGACAAGCCCTCAGAGCCACGCAGCGAAAGACTGTTGAGCAGGTCAAGTCCTGCTCTGCAGGAGAGGTAAGCAGAGGGTGCACCTAACCACAGCCTGTGCGATGGTGGTCACGTGCTTCTAACCAAGCTGTCATCAACCAGCTTCCACCCCTCCTTCAAATGGGGCTATAAATACCTATTTCATCAGCTGTGTTATGGAAGCCTTGGTTAGTACAGAGAAAAATTAATTGCTATGTAAACAAATCATTGAACTGTAATTAGACCTTCAATATTAGCTATAATGAATAGACAGGTGCTCAGCAAGAAAGAGCTCACCTCCCTCCAGGGCAGGCAAGGCCTGGTTGCAGAGCTGCATTGCCAAAGCTGGGACTGCCTGGCCCTCGTTCTGCTAGAAAACTGCTAGATTACTGTTTCACAGGTGCCTGCCGGTGGTGCCCTGCACCAGATGTTAATGCGTATTTTTTATAAACTCCCACAGCAGTGGTTACCAGAGGCCAAATATATAATGGTTTCCTAAGGCTAGCTCTACACTTACCTGAGATTTATTATATTAATGACCCTGTTCTCATATTAGCTAGTGTAATCTGTGAAACATTCAAAATAAAACCCCCAGGTGCCCTGGAAACCGAGATACATTATGAAGGCCAGAAAAGGGCAGAAACTTTTCACTGATTTTCTGTCACCGCTGAATTCAGAGCTCAGCCTATTAGGTTACTCTAATTAATACATTTTTATTTTCCTTTTAGCAAAGCTTTTTCATTTGAAATTGGGCACAGAAGCCTTACAGGATGCACTTGGGAAGTGTCACGAAAGGCAGTGAAGAGAAGGATTGCTATTCCTGTCGGCCAGCACTAGCCAGACAATTCTTCATTAGAAATGGAAGCAACCAGCCAGAAGAGGAAAGGGGCCATGATTTAAGATATCAAGGTGTATTCTGTGGAGAGATGTTCTTCACTGAGACACCTCAGGACTTGCTAGAAGTTTCTGGCTATTGCCAGGCAAAACATTTGAGCAAACTGCTCGGAGGTGGGAGCAGCTAAGCCTCAGCACCGCTCTCCCCACTGTCGAGATTGCCACCACTGAATTCTAGCGTTCATCCAGCACTCAGCACTTGCTGCCAACCTTCATTCACATATATCACCTGAACATAAATAAGTAAAGCACCATGCATACATACCCGTGACAGAGGAGAGAAATAAAAGCTAACAGGCAAGTAGGCTTCTAGTGTTTGCTTGTACTATAGTCAGACACTGACCATTTCACCAGCATCCATTATTGTAAAATCCAGATCTCAGAGCATTTCTATTCAGTTACGTATGAGAGAAGCATTTTCCCCTAGTTTTTCAGTGAAGGTTTTCTTCTTTTTATCTGGACAAATGATGTCTCAATAGATGTTTTTAGAATATCAAAATATGCCTGCACAAACTACAGCACATTACCATGTTCCAGCCCCACAACTGCTTGCAAGAATCCGCACAACTGATCTATATCCTTACTTCTTCTCTCAGAGCGCACCTAACAAACACAGATCAAATCTTTGCATAGCATTGCTATGCTTCCAGTGGAGGTCTCTGCACTTGTAGGTTTTCTCTGCAGCCTTGACTCCAAGCAAGACTGAGTCCACAGCAGATCATGTTCAAGAGCCTGCCTTATCAACCAAGGCAATAATCACAGCTAGACTTCGTGATCCTAATTCCTGAGCTGCTTCCAGTATCACAGCACTGCACTGTGCTGGGCAGATAAAACCACTCAAATTCTTACATTGCCTGCTAATCCCGAGAAAGGCTTCTGGAGACCACCCTTCTCCAGAGAAGGACATCGCATTACACTAATACATGCAATCTGGTGCACTGCAAGCTTCACACTTTTTCCCTTTCTCCTCTCAGAATTGGTAACACTCAGAATCATGCTACAGAAGTCATTGAACCATCATAGCCAAGTCACATAACATCTCTTACATGCAATACAAAGACGTGCACACAAGTGTATTTATATATAACCACATCCAAGTGCCACTGTAATGAACCAAACTGGAAACTGAATCTTAAGAGGAAAAGATATCTTTTTCTTTCCACCAAGAGACAAAATTGTCCCTTGACCACACAATATTACACAGAAAAGAAAAAAGGAGTAAGCAGGGGTCAGGAGTATTCTTACAGTAGGTGGGCTTCTCTATCAGTACATTGCCTAAGTAATTTCAAAGTAGTTTACATACCAAGGGCTTTTGAAAAATCATCCTGAACAAACAAACAAACAGGTTGACTTTTGGATACCTCCATCAAAACTATATGATCTATTTTGATATATTTATGCAGAGAATAATGTATTTAAGATTTACTTAGAGTCTTATTTCTTACGGGACATAATACAGTGACAGTGTCAATGACACTCTTAGGCATACACACATTTTTACTGTCTGAGCTACCTGTACGTCTTTAAGACACTCCAGGAAATTTGAGTGTGCTGGAGTATCAGAACAAGATATTTCTAAGGCAGCCAAATAAAACATAGATACTTCAGAACTTATTAGGTTAGCAAGATTGTTCCAGTTGCTTAAGAAAACAGTTCATTACAGTATAGAGAAGTCAAGAAGAGCTTTTCCACAAACTTTAAAACCAGGTTCACTTATCTAATTCTCAGCTTACTATAAAGCAATAGAGATTTTTTTTAAGACAAATTATTTTTCCTAGGCTATACACACAGACACATTTGCACTGAGGAAAAGTAATTTCAAATTTGATAGAGTATGCAAATATGACAGAGGATCACCATCTCCCTGTCAGGTTAACAACATGGATAATACATGCTTCAAGCAGAGTTAAATATTTCTTCATTTTGGAAACATGGCAGATTTCTGGACATTCACCTTAACTGCTTATCATTACCATTTTCCTCTTAAACCAAGAGAATTCTTTTAATTTGTTTAATCACAGGTTCATTTACTACAAAGCCTTCAAACTAGCACGTATCTTTACTTCAGTCAAATTTTATAGAAGACAGGATTATCTCTCTGAGTTATACTTATCTGAGACTACTCAGAACATGCTGACTTAAGGAAGGCTTTAAACCTTGTGAGCTAGCCACTCATCACATAAGAAAAGGAGCTTTTAACTTGGAATTAAGAGAAGATCATCTGGAGATCACTAGAGCCCTGGAAAGGGCCCAGCTTACACCTGCCCAACATCTGCCTCACCTTCAGCTATGCCCTAGGAGCATAACCTCTCCTATCAGCACAGGGTCCTACAGCAGGGGCTTTTCTCCCATGTTGAAAGAGTTAATAAAGTAAAACCACCATCAGCTGCCTAGCAAAAGCTCCAGCTGGAGATCTGGATAAAACAGTTGCTCTCCACAGGGTCAGATTTTCCCTCTGGGCCACCCATTACATAGGTTCACCTGATTGCCCCATCAGTTCCCGTCCAAACTCTTATTATGGGCATTTTCACCTCCTCTTTAGACCTCTTTCAGGAGCAAACTGTTCACTCACATTCCTGCCTTACACCTTCTTTCAGCAAAATCCTTCTAAGCCCCTTGCATGACTCTCACCCCTCTTCTCTCTCTCACCAGCTGCCTTCATGACCTACGAGAGACTTATAGGCCCCTTACAAGACTCTTTAGTAACATCCCTCTTTTATCTCCTATAGGTCTTTCTTCAGCCTACCCTAGACTGGAGGAAGGGGTATGAAGCACAGGTTGGCAACAGAACCAAGATTTTATGGAGGGCTTGGCTTGCCCTTGGCAGGCAGGAGCCATAAATAAACAGATGCTTACAAATCACCAGTTTAAAGCACTTGCTGAAGGGTTTTGCAGACCAGGCATGAAGAATGAAAACTTGACTCATCGGAGACGAAGGCCAGTCTTCCAGCTGTGGAGCCAGGACTGTTTTTGCATCAGCTGCCAGGGTGTTTCTTAGCGCGCAGTGTGACACGCAGAGCTTTGCCTGATCAGACCGCTTAACTGAGAGCCCTTTGCAGTTGCAGGCTGAGACGAGGTCACTTGGCCAGAGTTAGGCCACAAATCATCAGCCACAGAGGCCAGATTAAGCCTTTACAACAGCTCAAGGAAAAAGCACTACGACAGTGTTGCCCCTGTCTGAGGCAAGTCCCCTTGGTGGAGCCATGGCAAAACTACATGGTCTGATGCAAGCCTGCTGCACGCACAAGGGCATCCCAGCTTGAAAAGTACACTTTCCCTTGCAGATTTTCAGTTCAGGTCGCAGCCAAAGGAAAAACAGCTGTGAATATAGCTGGTTCTTAAACTAACTTTATACCTAAAGAGGTATAAATCGCTGGTATATGTCAAAACTGGACATGCCAAGAAGCCTGGCTGTTAGGATGCATCTAGCTCTAAGCATTTTAGAAGGCTTTGTAGTAATGGGTAACCAAATCTCACTCTCCATCAAACATCTGTCAGGAGCAACAGAGTTATAGCTGATCCTGTCTTGGGCAGAGGACTAGATCAGCTGTTTTCCTGATTCCCAGAACACCCCAGGAACCTGTTCCGGTTTGCATTGGATTGGCCAAGATGCAAGGAGAATTCCAGCCATATGGACAGAAATCTCACCAGGGCAGATCTCCTTCCAGGATCTTAGCTTTCATCACGCTTCTGCATAACATTTCTATTGTTGAGAACGGAGGAAGTCAGAGGTGATCAGAAATTCTGTCATAATGAGGCAGCTCCAGAAAAGCCAGCAGGACTGTACAGGAATTATTGTGGAATCTAGCTCATTGAGACACAGCCATGTGTATTCCTAGTTACCATGAGCATACCCTGCTCCAGTGTTTCTAGAGACAGAGGTCACTACTTGGACTTTAAGATTTTTTTTTTGAAAAAAAAAAAAAAAAAAAAAAAAAAAAAAAAACAGTGACCTGACTACAATTTCTCTTCTGGAAGCCCTTTATATGAAGCTGAAGTTAAGTGCTTTGTCTTTCTTTCTGTTAAATAAAAAGGAAAAAAAATCGTAATTAGAGAGAGTTATATATACTTCCCAGATGTTTTAAAGTTTCCAGAATTAGTTCTGGGCTTCAAATAATGTTAAATACTCTAAGGTTTCCCATGGAAAAAGAAAACACTTACTACTACTTAATTCCACTTTCAAGAAGAAAATTGGAAAGAAAAAGAACCAAGAAAAAAAACTGATAAAATGTATTGATTCCCAGTTTTTGGTGGAAATAGACACTCCAAGCTAACTATCCTTCTGTAACTGCCATTCTTTACCCCTCCTTTGGAAATCACTGCAACCTGCTGCCTCTTTTATCCCTGTTTGACCTTGAGCTGATGTTTTCTGCACTGATTGCTGGCGGGGAGATGAAAGGACAAGGCATGGCAGGGTAAACAAGGTCATCTCAGCTGGCAAGGACCAGTGCCTCAGAAACGCCTGCTCACCACTGAACTAAAACAATCGCTGCACAGGCAGATGAATGTGAAGATTTGCAGAGAGGTAATAAAAACAGTTTGGAAATTAGATTGTCCTAAACATCTGTGTATACACAGCTTTCATTCATCCTGGTGGAAAAACTGTAGGCCTGTTTTTCATTCCAAAGGAATTAGTAATCTTATTCTCTCATGAATCAGTTCAGCCTATATGGGAAATGGCACAGATCTGCTCTAGCTGCTCAAAATTTCTTGAAGCAGCTCCTCTGTGACTTGGCAGACTCATTTCCCAGGAATATCCACTAGGTACCTGCTTAGCCTGTCACAGGGTCAGAAAAACAGTGATATAAATGTCAGACAGAGCTTATCAGGGCTTGTCAACATGGGAAGGATTTCACTATTTCTCTTGAGCATAAACTCTTTGCACCTCACAGAGGCTAGTTTTAATTGTGTAAGATAGCATCAGCAGGGAGAAGGGCCGACAAGACATTTGCCATCATTATTGCCTGAAGAAAATTCTCCATATAGCTGACACTTTTACAGTTTGACTGTGGGGAAAACATCACACTTCCTACCCTAACAGAAGTCAAATAGGAAAACTGTATTAAGAGGAAACTCACACAGAATGAATAGCAAAGACATGAATGTCTGGATAAGGGTCCAATCTAAAAACATCATCTTTACAGGAACTAATTGGCTCAGTTAACTGGTCGTTATTGTCTGACAGCAGTTTAGTCTCCGCTGAGTCTCAGTGGATAAGTTTTCATAACATAAAACTGCAGCTGGCACTAATTGGCACCTCAGCTGGTCAGAAGAAGAGAAGCAGTGAACAGAGATGTGGACAAGCAGGGCAACCTCCAGCTGTGACAAAGCCAGTCCTCTTTTAGCCCAGTCTGGGAGCTGGCCCACTGGATTTAATTGGGGTCTAGATTTTAGACAATATTTGGAAAAAAATGCAGAGACATTTCATATACTACCTGTACTGACATGAGACTCAAGCTTAACATCTACAGCATGAGAGATGTCACCGATTTATCCACAATGGATAAATTTTCTTTATGAAGTACAAGGAGGACAGTTAGTTAGAGAGCAAAGAAATTAGACCTACCATAGAAATATGAGTATCTCTTTTTTTTTATTACCAAAACAACAATAAGTTATATAACCGAGGAAAGACACCTAATTTGAAAAAAATCTTCAGCTTTATCTTTCTGAGAATTTGTTAATATTATTTGTAGGTTAAAAAAGATATTTGAAATTATGAATTTAAACCAGAACAATCTCTATCACTGCCAGACGCGACAAGGTACAGCTGCAGGAGCTATAGGGGCAGAAAACAAAAAAAGGGAGTATATTTTAGGAAGAAACTAGCCTGGCATTCAGGAATACAATCTAGTAGCTGAGACTCCACCAAACACTGGCCTCTCAGTGCATAATACAGGTCTCTGTGTATTTTCAATAAGGATCTCTGTCACAGTGCTCAGATTACATCTTGTATCGGTTATTGCTAATGAATCCCTGAGGAGTTTAGATAATAAATATTGCAACATAAGAAAATGTCTTTGAATCAAAAAAATTAAGTGAAGGCACCTAGGCTTTAACTGAAGTATTAACCACAATGGTCCAAATTTCCCCTGGAAGCTGAGATCTTCTTGGTGCAGGAGCAAAGGGACTTCAGTTGCAGCCCTGTGGACTCCATGGGAAACCTCAGTGTCCAAACTTGGCATGAGCTGAAGCACTCCAGGGAGAGCTCTGATTTATGCTATTGGCGTAGATTCCCTCAAGGCCAATGTGGGTAGAGGATCAATCAGGTCCACACCATTCCCTCTGTCACAGCAACCAAGAAGCGTGAAATAGGCCCAGGAGTTTACCAGAAGAAATTTCCAGGCTAACAGGAGATTTGCTCACCAGTCATTTGTAACTGGTCTTCTGGTAACATGGTCTACATGAGAGAGCTGGCCTCTAGATGTTGGATGAAGATTTACCTGTATTGGCAAGGCCTCTGAACACAGACGCAGCTTACACTGGCAACAAAAATTTTGCTGGTAGAAATTGCTTTGGTACTGCTAGTGAAAGAAGTCAAACTGACAAAAAGGGACTACTCTAAGGGCTTCTGCCAATATTCAAGTGTCATTAAAAAAAGAAAAAAGAAGAAAAGTTGCCTCTCTACATAGTGTTATTGTCCTGCCGACAACCCTACACGTCCATAGAACAACTCAAAAGACCACGAGCAAACAAGACCTTATCAGACAATCCAAGTTTACCCCTGTGGAAGAAGGCAGCATGCTGCCTCTATAACACCTAAACTGCCGTGACTCAGTTTTGACTCTGTGAGCAGGACTTGGGGGGATGTAAAGGCATCACCCTTGCACACACTTGTGAGGACCTGGTCCATGTGCCTGGGGTACAACTGGTGTAAAAACCAACAGCTTAAATATTCAGGACAGTTGCAGTTAATGCCCTCACAGAGAAAGATTCATAGTCAAGATACAAATGCCATCAGTACCAACTATGCTTTGACTTCCTGAAGAAGTACAGATTTAAGTAACATGTTAGGGTGAGGGCTTATCATGCCACAGTTTGTTTGAAATTGTGATTGTCACTAAAGCACATGTCACAAATGTCAGAACAGAAATAAATTTAGCAGCACTTTGCCCAGACAGCAGAACAGGCACCATCTAAGAAGACTAACAAAAGATATACAAGACAGAAAACTGATTGAGGTGGAGCAGGGGAGATGTAATAGCACTGTGCAAAGCTTTGGGAATGGTAAGTTCCCATTCCCACAAGATGATGTGAAACAATCTGTTTGCAAGATGGGGGGGCTCTATTTATCAGCCCAAGGTCCTTAATTCCACATGGTGCTTCAAGCTGTCTTGTCCATAAAGTTACCGATAATTGTCACAAATAATTATAGAGCACAAGCAGGTACCTTCTGTTTCTCTTATGCCAGACAGAGGACTGAATCTCAGATCAGTTTCCACCAGTCAAACCAGTGCCAGAGGATGTACCAGATTTACACCAGCTGTAGCAGAGGTCTCAATCTGTTTTGCATGCTCTAAAAGCATAAAGACAACTCTAAAGCCAGGAACTTTTCCAAGGGGTCAGAAGTTTACAGATGCAGTGCACAAGGGAAGGAAGAAGTCAAACTTCTTCAAAGCACCCAGGCAAGCACAGATTCCACCCACTCCTGCCTGTGGATACCAGGAAATAATAATGACCATATTTCACTTAATAAATACCAGCTGCCCCATAACACCAGAACATGCTACCCAAGACAAAGAAAGGGGGATTTCCACAGTGTCGGGCAGCTGCTCCATCTACTGGATTAAGCCTACAGCTGAAGCAGCTTAGCTCTACCCATGCACTGTGGTGTCAGTCAGTCAATGAATCATAACCATGAATAATTTTAGTAAGCCCCGGGAAGCTTGTGAGTGCTGCAGAGGCCCTAGTATTGTGGGTGAGCTCAGCTGTCAGAACAGGAGATAAGGAGAAGAAATGTTAAGGCCACAGGCAGGCTGGTTGGTCAATAGTGATTCTACATTCAGACAGGCACTGGAAAGTTAATTTGTGAAGTAATGTGACCAAATTGACCAAAGTCAAACTATAAATGAACTTCCTTAAAATACATAAACAAATTAGCAGTGATGCTGCTGTTTCTAGCTTCCTAGGGTACACAAAATGTCAAGTGACCAGTGATGCATACAGAAAGCTTTGCAACAAAGAAGATCAGTATTTGCTGAAACAGAGCACATCATGGAGTTCTGCTTTTGACAGAAATGAATGCCAGCATGTTCAGTCTTCCACATAGATAGGCAAAGCCATCTAGGAGAAAAACAAAAACCGATTTTTCTCTGTATCACTCTGCACCTTGTGCAGTCATTTTTAAATGCTACCAGGGTGAAATAGAAGTTTTGTTTCTTTTTTTACACTCGCTTTGCACAGCTATATATGGCTGCACAGAGATGTAAAATAAAATGCTTTAGTCTTACCTTCTATAAAAAATAAAAAAGTTTCAGGAAAAGAGAGAGATACTTTCCTTTAAAGTGACCATCATACTTGGGCACTGGATAGGATAATTCAGATGCTATTTGGTAGCTCTTTTGATTTTATTTGTTTCTTTTCCTCCTTGGGGTAGAACACAGTTCTTCTCATAAAATTTTAAAAAATCAAAGTGTGATAGGAATGAATGTTGGGACAAGGCAGACTAATAATGAAAATGATGTCAGACTAAAGTGCATCTGATACTATGAGTCATAACTTCTTCAGCAATTGAAGCAAACCCTTTCTATAAAAAAAAGACTATGTAGACTACAGGTACTACAATGTGCAAAGGTTATTAGTTAACATCACATGTAGGACAACATGTCTTGTCTAGGAAAGAAGATCTTATTTAGGGAACCAAAGATGAAAATGTCGATGTTTTATTCCCAGCTCTGGTGGAGAAACTTTTTGTGATGTTGGGTTAGTTGGCTGTGTAATGGTTATTATACTCATGTTTTAACTATGACATTTATATCACAGCAAGGTCACCAGCATCCTGAGATGGAAGATTCTGCACAAACATACAATATCATTATTCCGTAATGAAAAGATTAGCAGCTACCTGCAAACTAAATTATCATCTTTATTCACCAGGATATGTTTCATACCATGAGAGATTTCACTGGAAGGGACCCTCTGCAGTACAAAAGAAAGAAGTGTGGACTTCATAAATATTGATTGGAGTTATCTTTTGGGCTCTGGATATCAGAGCATGTGTTTCTTCTAATCTACTGCTTTCCTGTCTCATGGAATTTGCTGAGGACACCAAGCTCCCGTCCTCATTTTATGCCTCTGGGGCTAGAGGCTGGGATAAGAGACTAAGGACAGGAGTAGGTCTTTCCATACGCTTTCTGCTTCCATAGTTTGCAAATAGTACTGCTCCCAAGCCACGAGGAGCCCATGCAAACATACCTGTGTTAGCATCCTCATTCCAAACCCTTGAGCCACGGTGGGAGCAATGAGTTTAGGCAACAGGATTATGAGAGCTGACTCATGCAGTGTACATACCTGTGTGTGTGCTTAGCCACGCAGCCCAGCTTCATAACCAGCTGCACTCACTGCTCTTACTCTTATCTTTCTTCCCCACATTTTCCCTCTTGTTTTTAATACTTTCTTACTGTGTCTGGCCCAAGCAGATAGCAAACATTAGGGCCAGCAGTTCATGCCTGTGGTTGTGAGTCTCTGGACTGTCTCAGCATATATGTCACATGCAGTAATAGAGAACTATAAGAATCTTATGGTAGCATAGCTTTTCCTTGCAAGGAAAAACTCCCCCAGATACAAATAGCAAGTACTATGAATCCAAGTCAAGCCAAAATACTTATATTCTGTCTTAAACGTCCTCACAGATTTTACTCATACTGCTTCACAATCATTGGCACAGATGTCAATCAGAAGATACTTGAGAGACAGCTATATCAAAACACAAAGGTGACACGTGTACAGAGCCTTTTTCGATATAAATAGGATGTCGCTACAATGCTCTGTTACATACAATGGTAAATATCACTTAAGAGCATTGACGTTGCAGTAGCACTATAGGTATAAGGGAAAATCCAGGGCCTTTCAACTTAGCACACAGCACACTGCTGGTGTCCTGAAGCCCCAGATTGCTTTGTATTTCCTGTGCATTTCATAATTAAAGTAAGGAGAAAATAAAGGAATATCCTTCGAGGCGTGCAAGCTCCTAATGAGCATTCTGTGGTGAGTTAGCGGAGTCTGATGCCTTTCTTGAACAAACAGTCTCTGTCTGTGCAATGTGTACACAGCTCAGTGAGTTTACTGAGGGTGAACTGAGAGTACATCACACTGCTGCATGTACATCACACACCCTTTGCATTAACTCCTCAGAAACTGATGCCCATCCTACCTTCTGTTAATTTAGGCAGAAGGTTCAGGCCAACAGCATGTGATTATGGGTAGGATACTTTTACCTTTTGTAGTGAAGTTAATAGTGCTCACTGAGCTTGTTTAAATACAAAAAGATCCCAAATGGACAAACAAACAAAAATGAACAAAAAAAAAATCCCCCTCTCAACTCCTCAGCATAGGCAGAATAAGGGCAAACTACCCAGATTCTCACTTATCTCTTCCTTGACTCAAGATAAATTAATCTTTATGCCCAATCAATCATAGACTTCTCTGCTGAGATGGTGGTCAAAGGTGCCAGATACTGCTGATCATTGATATAGATGTCTGATGAACTAAAAAAAGTTTGTGGCATTTAGTGCTAGCTGAAGAAATGGCCATGCTGGGCTTTGGACATACGGTCTCTGCAGTGGAGAGCAAGCCTGAGGTGTGGGAGCTGCCTTGCAGGTCCTCCCACACCTTGCTGAGGACAAACTGCTGGAGACTGTTTGATACACTGGCCAAATACAGCTGGAGTCTACCCTATAAGCAACAGTCAGCTCTCTGCACTTGCATCTAGGTTTTTCTGTTTTTTTTTTTCATTTGTTCTTTGCAAACAGATGATTTGTACCCATTAAATCACATCTGATTAACATTTGAACAAGTTAGTGAACAACTGCTCTCTTTCATCATCTATATTCAGGGTGAGGTTGTGAACCTGCCGCATCTGGTTGCCTGAAGGAACATTATCTGAGCTATTGTCTCCAAAGATGCTACAATCAGTGGGAATTGTCCCCTCATTGTCAACATCTTAAATCATTTGCTCACCTTTTCTGCCCACACATAGCAGGGTCATGGCTGTTTCTCCCTTCCTTACAGCAGAGTGGAAGCTTTCTTCAAAATACTGTTACCTTTCAGAGTAAACATACCAGTGTGTCTGTGACACAGCTTACATGATCCCAGTCAGGGGACAGTGGACTAGTTTAGCACATCTCCTGGCAGTAATTTCTTAGGTTGTAATGTAAGTATCATTAATACTGAATCTGTGCCCTACCAGATCAACTGCCAGCACAAGTCTGATCCAGATTAGACGTGATCATACAAACACATTTCTGTCAGAAGGACCTGATCCAAAGGACCTTTCTGCACACAATACAGAATTTATAGCTATTACGGGATAACAAAACTAGATCCACATGCATCTATCCAAGTGGTGTAGATAAGTAATAATTGATCCACCAGAGTCTGCTGAAAAACAGGAGATCCACTAATATTTTTTGAAGCAACTTGAAGTGACAGAACGTCCGAACAGTTTATGCCATATGATTATAGCATTTTTGATCCAATTTTAGGAAGATGTTTGTATCTTCCCATTAACAACAAAGTAAATGACAGTTTCTGATGCAAAGACTTTGCTTCTCCTAACAGATCAAAGCCATGTGTTAAGTTACAAACAGTCTCCAATGTTCCTCCCTGGGCACCAGCTTGCAACTCTGCGCCTGATTCACTGGGAAACCTCCCAGCCCCAAGGACTGGTTTACAGAAAATAGTTCCCACTAGTTTAACTATAATCAGTTATTAAGCTGATTCAGTTAATCCTTTAGAAACTCCTTTGGGGACACAGTTAAATTCATTTATAACAGTTATGGCTTAGAGCAATTTACCTTTCAGTTGGTAAGTTAATTGTGATACCAATTTAAAACTTAGCTTGGTAGTTTATTAACTTAAAAACTAAGACATAATTACTATCAGCCAATTTACTGTGTTTCCAATGGCATTTCCCAGTGATACGCTCCATTCAATAACTGACTACAGCTAAGTCGGCTAAATTATCTATACAGATCTGTACAAATCCCCTGTCCCGGATACACGTTCTTTGGTTCCACATATTGAGCCATGCACAAGTGAGTGATGAGTCTGTCTCTCTGATAAACAGAACGGTGGTGCAGGCAGCTCTCTGCCCTTTCATAAACAACAGGTCAACAACACCCAGAAAATGTATCGAGGAATCGCAGCAATGAAGAGTCTGGCCACACAGTTTTCCTTTCAGTCCATCAACCCACTGCTCTTAAAAGACACTCAGCTGAAAGCACAGGGGTGAGTTTCGTGGGAAGACCTGCGTCTCAGACATCCATGCCAGGAGTGTCCTTTTTTGCTATGCTTGTCCCAGCCACCAGTTAAGCCCTTGGCTGTGTGGTGTAACTCTACCCTAGGACAAAAGTATAAGCTGCTGTTATGATACACATAGGGACAGGCTCTTGTTTCCAAATGCTAGGAGCTGAAAACACTGAAAACAACGGGCTGAACCGAGAGATGCAGTTTGGCCTAAAGCAGGTGATCCTGTTAAGGTGATCGTCCCAAATGGGTTTCACTCCTGACCAGCACCTTCAGATTAATTAGTCACGAAAACTAATTAAATAAATCAACAGCATTAAGTAGTTAGAATTAATTAAATAACATTAATAAAATGAGATTTGTTCTTATTTCTGGAGTGAAAGGGGAGCGATGGGGAGGAAATGTGTTTTGATTCACCGGTGCTGCTGGTGCAAAAAAATCAGAAGCATCTAAGTGCCATGATCAACTAAACTTATCAGACTAACTCAGCAGGAAGCAGCTGCTGCCACACTGACAAACCTGTCTGGGGAGCAATTTGCCCCCAAGTCAGGCTAACGCTGCTGCTGTATGCAGAAGAACTTGTGCTGGCAGGCAGTGGCACGGAGCAGAGCCCGGTCTCACTGCTCACGTGCCTCCGGCTTCCAGCCACACAGCTGCTTACCAGGACATGGGCCAGGAAGCCAAGTAACTCTTGCACCAGCTTTCGTTTAGAGCTCCACTCCTTATTAGCAGAGGGAGAAAGGACAAGGAAGTTAAGGCAGACTGAGTCATGACATGTGCATTGCAGAGCATTGCACTGTGCCTCACAGGGGAGAGCAAGCAGTATCCGAGGAGGGGCTGAGGCCCACAACAAAGCAAAATAGCTTCACAAGAGGAGAATGGCTCTCACAAAACCTTTTCCATCATAGCATTACTTTGCATCCTCCCTAGGCTGCGAGGAGGAAAGCAGGAAAGAGGGTATTTTCTGCCTGCTTTCCTCTCACATGCTGCCACCTGCTCTACTTCCCCTTATAAAGGTTTTTAGGTTTTCTTTTCTAGTCTTCATAGTGGCTGACCTATGTTTCACAGCTTCCTGGAGGGAATCTATATGCTGCCTACTGTGACACACACATGACCTATGTCCACCACCTCTGCTGTATTTCAGCTAGGTGATCTGGTGGTAGTTGTTTTTTTGGTTTCATCACAAATGTAGAAATCTTCTATTCCATAGGTATATGTTTCTAAAGTCATCAGCTATTCTGGATGGGTATCAGTTTTCATGGCTATGCATTGAGCTATATCAAAGCTCTCAATTTTTGTTTTGGTTTGATTTCTTTTCATAGTTGAAGTTAGCATGAAATTTCTTCTGATTTGACTTTGTTCTCAGCTTCTCTTTGGACAGTCTGTGCTGTTGAGGCAGAGAATTGATCAACTTCATTGGTGTTTTTTGCGTTCCAGTGTCCTGCTGCTGCTTAAAACACACACAGTTTTGTGAGTGCAATTGATCTGAATCTGCCTACTTTTGTTTTTCTAGCTATTGGCATGCTGCTCAGTAGCCCAAAGTCTTCTATAAAGCTTAAGTGTAAAAAGATCCTTGTCGTCTACTTACACAGTGCCAGCCAAGGTTGCTGAAGTCTGCTTCTTCTTCTGCATTTGGTTTATGGCAGTACCACAGGGCAGCAAAGAAAGAATTGCTTAAGCTAAAGCACTCTTTTCTCTGGCCACTCACTCCTGCATGGTACTCAGCATCTCCATATGCAGTCTTGTTAGCTATAATGCTGGAGGCCTGATGGATGGTCCAGTGCCCATCCAGGCAGGCCATCAGATGCCTTTCAAAATCATTTCAGATAGAAAGAAGGGAAGCCATTGCTCTGCACATTCACCTAGCATGTCTTCAGTGGGAGTGTGTAAGATGTCTCAGGGCTGAAGCTAGTCTCTTCCCTAAGCTTTGAAACCGTTTCTCCTTTCATCCGTGACTCTCAGAATTTATTACTCCATTCATCAAACAATCCCCAATAATAAGCCTCCACAATCTCTCACCCTCTAATTGCATCCACAGCATTCCCCCTTGCATCCAAATCCTCCCACATTCTTAAGCAAATATGTTGACATCCAGACTAGTCTTATAGAGTACAGTAAAGGAATACCACATCTGTGCTGCAAGCAGCCCAGTTGTTTTTTGCAGCCCAAACCTACAGCGCAGGGAAGAGGATTGTCACATTCCTGATCACAGCTCTCTAATTTTAGGATGGGGCTAACTGCTTTTATTTACTCTCCTGGTATAAAACCAGTATACCAGTGGCAGATGGATCACAACCTTGCTGTTCCTACCATGCCCCTTCCCTACCTTGAGCTGTAAATGCTGCCTTTGCTAGCGTAACACCACTGTGCTAGCTCTTTTGAGACAGTCAATTTCTCTTCTAAGCATCTGCAGCCCCTTTCTACCCATTGCACATCACAAAAGGGAAATAAATTAGACCCAATGCACTCATGAGAACAACATGCCCTGAATAGACTGGTTGGGTAAGAAAAGACGTGAGCATGAATGTTTCCTTGTGAAGCATTTGCACATAAATATGCAGTATAAACTGAGAAGCCCTATGGCAAACTTTGTAGTATGACCCACTTTGAAGCAGCACAGGTCTTTTTCTTTTTTTTTCTTTTTTTTTTTTTTTAATGCATCCATATAGAAAGAAATTTTGGGCTTGTAGAAGAACTGCTTGCAACAATACGGAAAGCTCAAATCCCCAGAAAAGAGCCATCAAGCAGGGCTTGTAAGATGCTCAGATGTTCTCCATTGGTGACATAGATGGCAGTCCCTCCTGACACACTGATGCAGTGTCTGACCATCTTTGAACAATTCTTCTTGCTACTATGCAACCTAACCCATAAGCCTGCCAGAATTTTCAGAGGCTTTTCTGTACTTCTTGAGCAGAAAGAAAAGTCAATCATTGAGCAGTTTGATACACTGCTAGGCTGCCTGACACCTCCTAATGTTAGGTGTAAATAGGACAAAGCACCAAAGAAGAAACAGGTATCACAAAACTACTTCCTAAGGCACTGAAATGGAGATGTATTGTTCTGTGAACTGAAAGGTTGCTCACGCCAAGGGTAGCAGGGGTGGATGGTGCAGATGATGCTGAGCTGAGCTTTGCAGGATAGGACATGAGACCTAGTATAACAGATCCCCCCATAGCAGAGGGCTGTTGGTGCTCAAAAGGCTGGTATCAGCCAGTAGCAGCTTTGTGTAGAATTACAGAGGGGTTGCAATTTGGACTGTGCTATCAGGGATTGTCCGTTACAACACCCTAGCAGGTGTTCCACAGGATTGCCAAAATTTCATTATAGGCCCAGTAGCAGTTGTTTCTGTCAGGGTCTGATACAGCTCAGGGAATGTGGTATATGTATGTAACACACTATGCTCTGCATTGCTGTATAAAAGGAGATTTTGCGCAGGTCTCTGCCTCCTTCACCAGCATAACTACAAGATGTGGTATGTCATGTCCTGGTTTTTGTATAGACTGCAACAGGAAACACGTCAGATGTAGAACAGGTGGACTGCTTCTACTGAGCTGGTTTGGTTTATAAACATCTGAAAATATTATAGATCATTGGCAGTCTAAAATCAGGATGTGTGATGGATGTTTCAGTTCAAAAGATCTTGGTTTACTATCAGTATTAAACTAAGAGGATTCAAAGAATATAAATAAAGAGAAAATGGCTATCTCAGATGGTTTCAGACTCATGAGCTTCCAGCAGGCTTGGTTCTGGATCCTTTTTTTTCTAGTGAACAAGTTGCTACCTTTAACCTGAGCAAGAAAATATTATTCCTTATCTGCAGAAAGTCTCAGCTGCCACCCTGTGGAATTAGGAATCTCTGCATTATCCCAGTCGCTCTTATTGCTACCTCATCACTCCTTCTGGCTATTGGGTTTTAGCAACTAACAATAAAACTTAGCTTTTCTACAGTGTTTCCTGCATGTAGATCGCTAAGCACTTCAGAGAAGTATCATCATTCCCGTTTTTTGCAAGGGAAACTGAGTAACAGGGGCAAAGTGATCAGCCCAGCCCAGAGACAGTTCAGGCTAGGCCATTCATCTCCCTGACTGATGCGCTAAATATCAGCCTGTAGCTGCTGAGCCAAAGAGGTCCCTCCTGTTTGCCCTTGTAGTACAGTTTGAGCGCAGGGAACACTGTGCAGAGCAGGGGGAGAAATGGATACACACGGGCTTACATGGGCCTTGGGAGCGGGATTAATATCATCACTTTTAACCAGGACAGTTGGTTGCTGACTGGTTTCCTTCTTTTTGTAGTTTTCTGAGATTTTACTCACAAGTGAAATGAGTAAGTAGTTTGCTTTAGAAGATGCTGGCAAGGATGTTGCAAACTGCCATGGTTATTTTGCACTCTAGCAGAGCATGCTCAGCTCCTATAGGAAAGACTTTGACATTGCAGGACATAGAGGGGAAAGACTGTCTGTCCAGCTGACAGTGCAGCTCAGTGTGATGAACAGGCAAACAGAAAGTCATGGAGATACTGGGAGTGAGGAGGAAGTGCTACACAGAGGCAGGCACAGCCCTAAACCAAATAGTGGACAGAAATTGTCCTTGCATTAGTCTATGACCACCTTATAGGCAGAAGGAACATGACATACCTATCAAGTCTTATGGGAGGGCCTTAAAGTGCGATGTTCCCTCCTCTATCCATCCATAATTAACATAAGTGCTAAGCCTCTATGAGCCTTTTCCATGAGAGAAGCTCGAATATCTGTAACATTTCTTTCCCATCATACACAAGCACACGGTTCTAATCTGCAGCTCTGACATATAGCAAAAATAAGAAGCAGTTAACGGCATGCACTGCGATGGACAGAAGGACTAGAAATTGGTAGTGGCAACAAGAGGCATATTTATTTCTAAGGACAGTGCGTTCATGCGTGTGTGGGCATGCACACATAGATTGCTTGGAAGATGAAGAAACTAATGACATATTCCCAGGAGACCCAGATTCTGGGAAAAAAGGTTCACAGTTTTTCATAAAGCTTGAGCTTCTGTGACCTGAAGTACAATGGCAGGATATGTACAAACAAGTTATTTTTCAGAACAGGAACTCTTTGTGCCCTCTGCTAAGCTCATGAACAGCACTCAGCAAATGATCCTCACCAGTAAGAAGTGCATAGCTGTTGTACAAGGCTTCCTCTTCCTCCTTGAATAGCTAGATTTGAAAGATGCATCTCCAAAGGCTCATCTAGAGATCCAGGTAACTCAGAGCACAAAGCAGTGACCATTAGGGTTTTATGGAGCCAAGGGAGACTGCTCAGCAGCCAGCAAGTCAGACTACTCCAATTCACCTTTTAACTCACAGTGCTTTTATTCTGCTTAGCGAAAAGATGCAGCAGTTACTGAACAGGAGATGAACATACATATCCAGCTGTCTGTCAAGGCCACAGATTACCCACTGTTGTTTAGCAATATTTTTGCTTTTCTACTGAAAGTTCACATCGCTGGAAGCCCACATCAAACCAAATGTCAACAGTGACCCAGTGCCACAGAGTAGCAATCCCAGATTGTAGCAGTAATATTTGTGCTTTATTTGATGGCATTATGAAGCCATGTCATAAATAACTTTTATTAGGTTTACCAAGTGGGGACTATCTCAGAAAGGGGTTATTAAGCTTTATGTTTTAAAGATAAAATGAAAAAATACAATTTTTCAGCTCACCTCTGGAAGAGAAGGCACGTTCTATTGCTGTGTGAGAGGATTTTAAAACAATTTCAATTAAAAAAAAAAATTAAAATCCCTGAATGGTGTTTACCATAGCAGCATGTCTTCCCTGGTATTATCCTCTGGTATTATTATAACCTCCTGCACTGTTGCATCAGATCCACAACTGGTGCAAATCACTGACTAACGACTTCACTGGTCATGGGCCAAATGATACTGATTAGCAACAACAGAAAAATGAGCTGTGTTATGAAATTCCGCACTTTCTGGGTAGTCTCCTGCAGCCAGATCTAGTCACAGACATGTTCAAGCAGAGCAGTTCCATGAAAACCCCAGGATTAGTGAGGGAGACTGGGGAAAAGAAAACTCGTGCAAATGGAAATCTTATTTACCAGGCTAGTTTTGTTATTTAATCCATTGCTCTGGATGCATAGTAAATTAAATCCAGAGAATGTACTCTGCCAGCAATTGCATAATGATGGACACCACATCAAGGCACAGTCTGCTGAATTGCCCCAAAATCTTCACTGTGGAGCCATATATATGTACATACTGCCATCTGCCTCCCCCTTGGCATTGTGCATCTTTGGCTATCTAGTTGCACCTCCATGTGCAATTTCTGCCTCAATCCATGGAATCGCTTTTATACACAAGTGTCCAAACTGTGCTGATTAGCTCACACACATTTTAAGTGCTGCAAAAAAAGGGGAAGGGGAAAAAAGAAAGAGAGAAAGAATATATACTCATGGGTATTTAAAGCTAAAATATCAGAAGGAGGTGTCCCTAAATTACTTTACTGATGTCCCAGAGAACAAACTGTATTTACTTTCCTGGCAAGGTACTACCACTGTCAGTGCATGTCTCTTGACTGTGAGTCCAACTGTGAATGCATGTGAAAAAAGGACGCAGACAAGAACTGCCATAACACGGTTGCCGGCCCTCCCCAGCAAGGCCAGACTTCCTTATACTAGTTTACATGGGCATGTTTCCCTGCACTGGATGGGTTTCACTGGGTCCCAAGAAATCTGTGCTCTTCAAATCTCTTCATCCCAAAGGGATGCCTGCAGTTTGATAGTGTCTGAGGCACTTGCTGTAGCATGAACCTCTCAGACAAGGAGAACTGAGGGATTAGGAGGCTTTAAATGCCCTTTCTGCCCCCAGGCTGCAGGCTGGTGCCCTGGGCTGTGCTGAGGGAACCCACACTGAGAGCTGTCCTTGCGGACCAACCCTGTGGAGTGGAGTTCTTTCTAGCTCTCCATCTATCCCAACTCAACCTCCATCACTTCCTCCACAATATCTGTCTTTGTTTTTAGATACTTCCTTCCTTCTCCCCAAAAGAAGAAAGGAAATACATCTGAAAATTAAAAATATATTCCTAATCTATAAAAAAAATCCACACAAAATGAATAAAGTTCATAGTCAATGCTCAAAATGCAAGTGGGTCTTCCAACATTACTTATAACAAATAGATAGTTCAAATGAAGTTACTTATTTAAGTCTCAGGCAATTACAATTCCCAAGACTGCTGTTAACTAGCAAGTTCAGCTGTACAGTAGTATTTCATCATTAATTCTCTTCTGCATTAACCACATTATAATGAAAATATATATGCATGTCAAGCTCATTTTAAAAGCTTTTCTTTTGGAAATAAACCCTTTTTCTGTTTCGGTCACATTTATATCATCCACAATAGCCAAACGTATAAACTTGTTTTTGTTTACAAGCTAAGAGTGTTATATAAACTTTGTAATTTCAATATTTCATTTTTTCTTCATGACTTCGAAACCCATCAACAGGAAAAAAAAGGCTTAAGTACCTTAGTATGTGGCTCAGCTTCACCCCTAACACTAGGTATACGTGTTCACATGCAAAACAGAGAGAGTTGTAGATAGTATTAATTAGCACGTTTATGAAATCTATTTGAAAGCGCCGATGCATTTATACATAATACACTTTCAGAGTAAATATAGCTTAGTGTCCTCAAACAAGAAGCTACTGCAAGTATTTCGGTTTCTCCATGAAAATCATCCCACAGACAAAACCCACTTTTCTCCACTGACTCTTTGGGGAATTGAGGTGTCTAAATTTGGTCATCTCCACTGTTTTCTTGTTAGATATCAAAACTAGAAAGTTTAATTCACCCGTATGAATCCAACTTCCTCATAATCAGAGAAGACACTTATGGCTTAAAAGCTGCCTCTACACTTTGCCCATGTCCAAAAGATCTACCTGGGCTGCTTCAGGGACTGCAGCAGTAGCAGGAGTTGTCACAGAGACTGGCTACTGGACACAGCTTCTGTAGCTGTGCACGTGATATGTCAGATATCTAATTTTAACTCAAGTATTGTTCAAACAAAAACATCTGGACAAAAAAAAAAAAAAAAAAAAAAAAAGATGACCTTATGAGAAAATACCTATCTTTCCTTCTCTTTTTAACCTACCAGTCAGCAGGAAACAGCAAATGTGAGCAAATAAAGTAGAAGAGACAGCTGTGAAAGAGGATTTAGAAAATTCAGAAATAGTACCTAAAAATGATAGCTTTGGTGTTTATTTGCAATATGCTGTTTAGCTCAATAGAGTCATACTAAAGATAAAGAAAAAATGTCAGAGTTATTCTTTAGAAGCTTTGCATTCCAAATAGATACATCAATATTTTGATGGTACTATGATGCCCTCACCATGAGGAAGGATTGCCTGTTATTAGATTCAGTACAGAATGATGGTTTCTGCCTCAGAGAGCTTATACTATAATAAGTTATTAACTTATGGAACAGGCAGGCCACAAAAATGCCAGAAGAGGGAATTATTTTGTTTTGCTTTGGAAAATTAGTTTATCATTCAAATATGCAATGTCTAGTCAATACTAGCAGCAAGTTTCAACTCTTTTGCCTGGATGAAGTCAAAGTTCTAGGAAGATTAAGAGAGAAAACAATTCTTCAGAAGGGCTTTTTTAGCTTGGTCCAATGACTACAGGCGAGTGGCTTATTTCTGGACTTTAGTGGGATTTCTTCACCTTTGGGGGAGAGAGGAGACAGGACTCTCTCTTGCAGTACTCCTGTGTCTTCCCTAAGAAGCAATTGTCCAATGGATGCGAACAAGAGTATAAGACTGTTGTTCTTATACCTGTCTTCTCCACTTTTAGGCCAGCTGTAACCTTAGAAACAAGTAAATGAAGCAGTCACAGACTCTAGTCTGACATAGGGACTGCAGTTATCACCAATTGTTCTGCCTGGAGAGGTAGAAGAAAGCTCCTCAGGCCATCTCTCTTTTTTGCTCACCTTTACATTACCTTGTGACAATCTGGGTTGTTGGAGTTGTTCCAGCTCTGTTGGAATGATTCACTCTGTTTCTAAGCAGAAACTTCAACGCATAGACATAGAGGAGAAGCTAATTTTTGTCCTCTGGTAGTGAGTGTGGTTCAGTACTTCGTCACATCATTTACAGCTATGTTCCCACCATTGCCCAGAGTATCTGTGCCGTGCTGTGAGGAGGCACTGGCAGAAACAATAGCTAGCAGTGCAACAGGATGGTCAACAAAAACAGCTTTTCTGAAACCAAACACAATTACTGAAGCCTGAAACTCTTGGAAACAAAAAAGGATGAATCTGCCCATGCATTTTGGTTTTGGAGAGTTGTATAGAAATTCTCACACTAAAAGATCACCTATATCACCTTCATTCAAGACCATAAGAAAGATAGGGAATCTACTAATAGTAACTGGTATTCAAGCTTTATGATCTTTTAGATGAGTCTCAGAGGCAAACAATAGGTACAGATTTCTTAAATAGGTCTGTTGATAGCCCTTTGTCTCCCTGTCCTTAGGTAGAAGTGCACTGTCTGGGTAAATACAGGCTAGCTCCTCCATGGTGCAAATTGTTGCAGCTTAAGCTTAATGGGAGAGAACAACCACTGTGAGTAAGTGTGACAGGTTTGTGAAATTGGGCTCCACAGACCACAGAACCTCCCCTAGAAGTCCTCTAGTCCTAGGCCCTTACCTCATGCAAAAAGGAAAAAAAAAATTTTTTCCCTCTTTTCATAGCAGGGTTGTCATTTTTCCATCCCAGCCAGATACGTTCACAATGCCTAAGCCATGTCTAAAAATGTTGGGGAAGGTGAACAGAACCTTTTTTGGGGGGGATACTCTCTAAGCCAAACAGTTTTGTATGACAAGAAAAGCCAGAAGGACTCAAGAGTTTTGGAGTCGTGCACCACCTTCCCAA
This sequence comes from Rhea pennata, assembly GCF_028389875.1. Lineage (NCBI taxonomy): Eukaryota > Metazoa > Chordata > Aves > Rheiformes > Rheidae > Rhea > Rhea pennata. The sequence goes on along the minus strand of NC_084664.1, from coordinate 99,380,614 downwards.
TGCAAATGTGGCAGCCCTTGATGTTTTATTTAGGCGTAGAGATCAGTTTGTGTCCTTGAGTAAGTAACTCTGCCAGGATGAAAAGGAACTTTAGGACAGACCAGAGTGTGAGACTGTCACTAGCTCTATGGCAGGAAAGGGAAGGACTCAAGCAAGAGCCCTGGCATTCTTGGTGTGAGGAAAAGGAAAAAAGCCACAAAGCTCTGAGAGATAACCTACAAAGAGAAATATGGACTCTGAATAAACACAGATACCTGCAGCAAGGCAATAACAGCAACATTTAGTTCATACGCTCCTACTGAGCTCCTTTCTTGAAATGTGATGTCTGCCACATTTCAGAAGTCTGATCAGAAATTGTTTTGGGGATGGCTCACTCCCTGAAGTGACCAAAGAATGACCATTTACGAAAGTATCTTCACATTTTTCTGCCAGGCAGCCACATTAGGTCCAAACACCTCCAGCCTGAGAAATGCAGATTGCAATATTGTGATTTACTGTGTTTTAATAGAAAAAAGTGTCCAGTATGAATGGGAAAGGCATTAACAGCTACATCCAACTGGGAGAGGGGGCTGCATGCCAGCCAGTGCAATTCATCTGCTATCCAATATGTAGTCTCTCACTAGTTAATACAGCTCATCTTTCTTTTCTTTAAACTTAACTGTCTTTCTTGCTGTGACCTATTTTCTATGAAACATATACCCAACTGATGCCAGTAGATCAAATCAAATCCAATCAAAACTGCAGCTACACTTCCTTTGAACAGAGGTACCTTCTTTGCATTTGAAAAAAAAATATCAGTTTCTTTCTGGCATGTTTCTAAATGGAAACACTAAATAAAGCTGATGGGAAGCCTAACTTAATCTGAGAATCAGTCTTCCTTATTACAAAAAGTACATCTGGATAACAGCAACAGAAGCCCATTCTTCATCAAAGCAAGCTGGGATACCTCTACAAGTAACTCAATTGCTACCTCTTATCCATAATACCCAATAAAAAGCAGACTGGAATAGCTCTGCTGATCCGATACATTTGTCCCGTGCTCTACCTCTGCAGATTTGCTTGATGCTTCTGAAGCCTGCTACACTTTCACCCAGTATATTAAATTATGAAGCTAAACCCAGGGACAGGGAAAATATTTTTATGGCTCTTCCCACAATTAGCTCAACACAACACATGCTCAGCTCTTCTTTAGCATCTGGTTACAGCTCATAAAACCCCGAAGGTATTCCAGAAGAATGGTCACTTCACTGCCCAGCAGCAGCCAGTGGCCCACACAAAATGTATATTCTGTATGCAGTACATACCCTGGGACGAGCAGCAGTTCATTTCAGCAGGCAACCCCAAGGAAGCATATGGAGGTGAGGACAGCACAGCATGCTCCCCCTCACTGTAGGAAAGTGGCCGAGTTCTTTGGTGGGAACTGCAAGGCCTGCACTGGCAGGGACCCCGCGGGAGCTGGGACCCTCTCTTCCCACAGGGACCAGCTTCTGCTGAGCAACACTGGCTTGCCTCTGTGAAATTTGGACTAGGGGGCTTAAAGCTTGTCTCCCTTTCACTGCCTCCAAGTTAAGTGGTCTCAATCATCCCCCCCTTTTTCAGAATATATTAATTCTCTGAGGGCTTAAGCCCTGAAATGGAGGCTGGCGTTCTGCAAGGGAGATTCAGCATGGTTTCTCACATATGAATCTTGGCAAATTTCACTCTGACAAATTCAAACGGTAGTATCTTTGGCTGTTGAGCTGCATCCTCTGCCATACGTTATAAAACTGATAGTACCAACCCTTAAAGGCTTTAACAGAGCAGGTTTTGTCATTACCTAACAGCTGCTCCTTGAGTTTCTGTCTGGCCTGTGCCTTTTAGGAGCCCAGTCTCCACAGTTTCTCTCGGAGGTTGTGGTTTTATGGGCATTATGCACATAGGAGTCCATCTCTCCAAACATTTGAAGTTATTTCAAAAATAGCTCCTTCCCTCTTCCCCCCCCCACCAGCCCACCACAAGAGCACTATAGATAGCCCATGGACTGCGCACACTGTAAGACAAAGCTATTACAGATAAAGACGTCAGAGCAAACCTGCCGGCTACAAAAGGTTCCATTAAGATTTTTTGTGTCATGAGCCCAGAGCCATATCTAAAGCTCTTCTCAAGTTAATGGGCACCTTTCCGTTTGCTTCGCTGAGGGCTGGATCAAAACCTTGGCTTTCGTCCAAAAGCCCTATGCTGTAAAGTGCACAAAATTTAATTTATATCTGCTGCAACTGGAAAAAGACTGAGTTGACCCTGCAAAGATTTGTAGCCACACTTTGGGGGGGGGGGGAATGTTGGCACATTGATGGACAAGAGCAGTCACACAATCACGTTCTCTATTAGCACTCTGTTCTTAAGCTCTGTAGATTTTTCTGCATGCCTATGGCTTCCTGATCCTATTTGCTTTTGGAGCTGCAATTTTTAAAATGTTTAATATTTATGAAATAGTCTGTAAAAAGCACATTTAAGTACTTTCTTTCTGGAAACTAATATTCCTTTCTTTGCCAGGGAAGAAAAGCCAGATCTTCCTGACCAGGCCAGCTAGCAAAGAAGCTGTTGCTTGAAGGTACATCTGTTCTATTCACTTGTCCAATGCCTTAAGAGCCTCTGCTCTCTGCGAATGACAGAAGAAGTGCTAGTTTTGATTGGCAACCATGAAAGTCCTGAGATTTTTTTCTTGTTTCCCTTCAGAGTTCTCTGCTTATATCCCCAAGGGGCTTGTCCAAAAGTGATAATCAGGGTTATGCTGGTTTTTTGTTTTTTGTTTTTTTTTTTTTTGTTTTTTTTTTTTTTTTTTTTTTTTTGTAGAAAGCAGGATTTCATTCACATGTGGAAGTAAAGAGGAAACTGAAAAATGTGTTGAGATTCAAGTAATCTCTTTCTAGCCAGAAGACAACATTATGCTCTGGATCACAACTCGACATGTGCTTGTACCAATTTTTCCAGGATTCCCAACTACTCAATATCACATACATCTTAAAAGACATGTTCTCCAAAAGGAAAAAGAGGGGACTTATTCCATCTTTTCACAAAATCTCCCAAACAAACCAGGGATACAAGAGTATCACATTTTGATACTCTTGAAGAACTTGATGCAATGAGTTTAACATACAGCTGCAGACATCCGTAGCAACCTTCCACAAGATTATGTTGATCTAGTGCTTCAGGGGTCAGCTTTCATTTCATTATAAGGAGCCTCATATTTAGAAAGTAGCAGTTCAGGACACAGTGGGATGAGTGTCAGATGGAGTGACAAATAAGAGAATGAAAAAATCCTCTCTATGTTCTGTGGTTTCACCTTGAGAAGACAAAATGACCTTCTAATAACCTGCTCCTGCCTCACAAGGAGTTCGGAGTGCAGCTTAACCAAAGAATGAGAAACTCAATTCCTTTGGGCTGGCATTCTTTTGAAATGAGAGAGATTTGATTCTGGAATTATGACTCAATTTTTCAGTGCAGTACTTTTCTAGAATAGGAACATCAATGTTTCAGAGGAGAGAGTAAGCCAAATGAAAGGATCTAGCCAAAGGAAATTCATTGCAATCACACAGCTGGCAGTAGTTCCTCTTGCAACAGAAAGGGATGGTGAGAAGGAACCAATCATAAATATTACTCGGACTTAAACTATACCTTGCAGAAATGCTTCTGGGCAGTAGCTCCACCTTTGTTATTGTGAAGGTGGCACAATCGCATTTTTTTTCTGGGACACCGCATGTCTTTCAAAGATAAAGTCAAAGGTATAAATGGTTATTTCATGCAGTAAAGGGGAAAAAATGAACAGAGCCAGCTTAACTGTAGCTGATAGAGACACATGCACAACTCATATTACATTCAGTGGAATAGTCTCCCTTTTCCCTATACACAATCTCTAGTTTCTGAGAGGAGCAGTGGGTCACAGCTTGTTCCCTCAAAGCTTAGTGCCTGTAGTCAAACCTATATAGCCACAGTCTGGCCGCCACACAGAGCAGCAGTGGCAAGAGCAGAACTAAATCTGGTTTGACTGCAGAGCAGTGCTCTACGGCTGCCAGTGATGTTAGAGATGACCAAAGCAGACATCTCTATTGAGTGATTAATGACATCAGTAAATATCTACCAAAAATCCTCCCCGTGAAGCAGCTGCTGCCTTGTGGGGAGAGCCCCTCAGCTGGCCGGTGGCTGCTGTGACTGCCAAGCATCTGTTGCAAGCTTTGCCCAGCTACTTGCTCCGCTAAAACCCATCCGTCAAAGCAAGTAGTTCCATAATTCTGCAGCACTGGTGGCAATACAGCAGCACACTGTTAAACATGAATATTGTATGGTGTTAAGCCACCAGCAGCTATAAATAGCAATAATCATTTTATTGGAATATAGTGGCCTAGAAATGTTTTACTTCAAGATTTGAATATTTATTGCCATTTGCAAGGTTTTACTGCTCAGTAAGCTCCCCTAAATGGTAGCTGCTTCTTGTATTAAAAACTCATTTTATTTTTTCCTAAATGCTGCAGAACTGTAGAAACTGCAAACAAAGAGACATCTGCACTTTGGACTTTGTTAGAGATCAAAAAAACCTCACTTTTTAAAAATATTAAGTCTTTATGTTTGGTGTATTTAGCTAAAAGGCTGATTTTTAAACAATAATTAAAAGAAGGATTTATAAAAATTAAGGAAATTTTTTAAAAAAAAATATTACTATAAACCTTTTGATAGTCTTGCCTGGAATATCAGTTAGTCCCCTGAGTGCTTTTATCAGTTTCCGTGAGATTCAACTGCACTCACCTTGAAATTTTGTTGACACTTGCTCAAAGAAAACAGTTCAGTATTAAAATGGTAAAGAGCCACAGTTAAACCTTGGGGAGGGGAGAACAAGAGAAATTACTGCTATGCTTAATTTCTAAGGTAGGATTTTTCTTCCCTGATCCGCTATCTTTCCCCTTTCTCTTTACTACAGCCAAGGCTTGCTGGAGAGGCAGGAATGGTTGACTGAAGGCAGCTGATTGTCAATTAACACTCACGATTAAAAAATTTTTGTAAAGGGTGGCCCAGGTATCCCCCAGCTCCTTATTCCAGGCTCCAAATATGTGCAGAGGCTCTGTGCTGGCTCTTTCAGAACAGCTTGCTAATTCGCCTTCTGCTTTTGTAGTGAAGGCTCCCTAAAATTTTTTACTGAGGGAATGAATTCCTCAATGACAGCCATGAGACCAAGGCTTACTTCAGGTTTGCTTCAGCCAGTTAACAAATGAAAATATACCTAGTCCATACTAAGACTTCTGTGTGTAGTAACGAAGAGGTTTAAAGCATGCCCTATATTCCTTCTGTAGATGTGGCCAATGCTATTTTGGGGTTCAACAAACCAAACCCTGCATAGAGTTGGTTGAAGAGCCTGAGGTACTTGCTAAAAGCACCAAGAGTTGCTTCCCTCCCAAAACTCTAGACTTCACACTTTAATTTTATTCTTTCCTCCAAATAAAATAGAGGAGCAATCCTGGACAGTGGGGAGAAGGCACATTTCCTTTCTTACACCACAAACTTACACAACCCAGGGTAGCAGCGTACTTTGCAACATAGCCAGTTACATACCCTTTAATACTCAAGAAACCACATAAATTGCAGTGCTTTCACCCCAGCAGAAAAGGAAAGCCACATTTCACAATAAGACAAAGGGTTAAGAATAACACCCATTTTTCTAATTTCACATTGGCTTTTACCTAGCTAGAATAGCCATTAGGGATACAACACGCATTTCCCCTGTCCTTAGCGTGTTGGCTTGTGTATTTGCTCTCTGCTGATTCTCGTTGCAAGAGCAGCCGTGTCCTAGTAACCATGGAAACCACTGAGTGGCAAATTCCATCAAAACACAAAAGCAGAAGGCTGGAAAGCAACAAATATTTTGAGAAGGTTGTACACAAAAAGCAAGAGAGCACCTTATCTTCCTAGAAGTGTTCATGATGGCTTGGGGATCATGCAGGAAAAGTGAAAAACATTGTTTCTTAACACTGGAGGGCTGGCTGTCAGGCTACTTACCTTCCTAATTGGAAAACCACTCAGAAGATTTTGTCTAAGACTATTCTTTAGCATCTTAGTTGTACTCTGAAGACTCACACCTATGCCATGTCAAAACTTCTCTAAACATTTATTTGATGGACCGAAGGACTCAACACTGGACTTCTGTGACACTGTATGATACCACTGTAAATCTGTAGGGCAGATGCACTCTGTGAAATAAAAACAGTAACTTAGATTCTTGTCTTCAAAAGGAAAAAGAAAGAAAGAAAAGCATGCCATTATGTAAAACTGTAACAACAGAGGAACAGCCACATTCAAGCAGACCACGGTCAAGAAGACCTAGTTCAGTCTTCTCTTTCCAACAGTGCCTGTAAATGGGGAAGAACAGGACTTGGTATTTCTACCCTGATACTCACCTCACCTCCAGCTGTCCCCAACACAGTGGACTTGCTGAGCCTATTGTGGTTTGTTTATTTAATAAACCTCAAAAATATTTTTTCTTTTCCAAATACTTTTCCAGACTCCTCTCCAACCCACATCTTTTTGCACCCACACTATCCTGAAGCAAGAAGTACAACAGGCCTCCTTCCCTCTACATGAACAACCACCTCCTTCTGTTTGTGTTGAACCTAACTCATACTGGCATCACTTGATGGTCCATTGACCTCATGCTACAAGAAACTATGAACAATCAATCTCTGTCTACTCTTTACGTACCATCACTCTTTACATGGCATCAGTCACTCTAATAAAAGATAATAACTATCTACTAATTCTGCCCCTTAAATGCAAATATGTATGAATATATGTATGCATATGCATTTTTAACTCAACTGGCTAAATTGTTTATCTTTAATCAGGTTCATTTATGTGCCTTTTCTAAAGTAAACACTGACAATAACAGAGTCAAATGAATTAAACTGAAAAGAAGCATCGTAATTTCCTCACTTTTAACCTTTAACTTTAGTCATCCATTTGAGTGTCCCTGAGTGGCTCTAAGGCTTTCTGAAGAAGAGATTCCATAAAGCTTCAATCCAGAGTTTGAAAAAAGATTATTAATAGTAGTAATTGCAACAGATCATAAGGTACTCTTCAGCATTGCAACTTAGGTTGAACTGGGATTTTGAATCCTGCTCCAAAGAGTTCCCAGGAAGGGTTTGGTATATACTCTGTAATACAAGACAGTTGATCTTAGTCAAAGCACAGATGCTGCTGCTGCTCCTTTGCACTTGGTGCTCTTAGCCCAGCAGTCTAGCCATAGCCACGACTGCCAGGACAGAAGCAGGTGCTCTCAGCCCAGGCCCAAAGGCATCGGCATTGCTCATCATATGCCACAGTCCTTGCTCCCAGGCCTTTGCCCTTCAATAGGTTCAATAGCACTTGACTGCACTGCATCTACAGAGAGAAAAACCAGGCCTTACCTTAAGTTTGCAGGGCGGTGGGTGAAAGTAGGCATCTACCCAGGGTGTCTGCATGCTGCATAGCGGAGCCAGCGCTGAGCCCGGTCCTGGTGCTAGCGTAGAGGCAGCTCATTGGCAGACAGCTTGCGTATCGAAGCACCACGCATCCACGAGCAGGCCAGAGAGACATTAGACTATTTTGAATCCTGGTCAGAGTAGCAATTGAATTCCACAGCTTTTTAAAAGTACGGTAACAGTCAGCTGGCAAGCTAAGGACATGGAAATAATTTCTCTGGTGGAAATGACCTGCGATCTAGAAAGGTGACTACAGAGCTTTAACTGCTCAGAGTAACACTTCTTGCCAATGGGCACCTCATACCTCTCCTTACCCACAAATCCAGCACTCACGAGCACTCTCTGTGTTTCTAAGCTGTAACTGTAGTCTCTGCTGCAGGCGTAGCTGGTGTGCAGCTATTTTTAGCACAATGGCCTGGAATCCCATTTAATGTGTGTTGTGTCAAAATCTGCTTCGCAGACCGGAACCGCGAGCACATCGCGCGCAGGGAGCACATTTTCCCTCTTCAGGCTAATTAAGTGTGTTCAGGGACATTCCTAAGTGGCAGCCTCTAACTGCATATAAAACATGAAAGATACCTATCTTCCTTTGGAGCTCTTAATGACTCACCATTTAGATGCCTAATAAATTTTCTCTTGAAATTCTAACTGCTTCCTTCTTCCCTCATTAACCTGGAGCGTTCTCCTGGTGAAAAATCTGTTATTCTAGGAGGTGCTGTAGTGTCTGATACTCCCTGATCAGTCTAAAACTCTGAATCACAATCTGCAATCTCAGAGCTGTCTAAAGTAATAATCCCGTCTCTTCTATTTATCACAGCCCTGGAACTGCTCCGCAATTCCCTCGTGACTCACAGAGCTATGTATTTCTCTGCTCTGTTGCTCGATTCGTAAAAATCCTGCCTGGCACTGTGGCTGTGTGGAAAATAATGTCTATTTTCCATGTAAACACTTCAGACAGCTTAAGCCAAAGCCCAGCGAGTTCATTATGTAGTGCTGTCGTACCTGTTACTATAGCCCTCAGCTGAGCTCTTGCTCCTGTTTTGCTAACATCTGCTTACACCCATTAGGAGGCAGCTTTTCCTCTCCTCAATCATATATCTAATCACCCATCTTCTACACTTCACTTTCCTCCTTCAGAATTTTTCAGGTTGTTGAGCACAAAGGAGATAAATTTGATTAATAACCCTTTACTGCCTAGAAAACACAGTTCAGTACATTTCAGTACGGATGGGTTAAATGTCCATATTGCCTCCTTGACTTAAGGAGTGGGACTCCCAGCCCTCTTAACCTTTCACAAACTCCCAAGGTATTATAATATTTTTCACCTGCACTTCAGTAGCAATTAAGTAGAAAGGAGATCAAATTTGTTAATTCTGGAAATTGTATTGCTTGCACATTTAGCAAGAACAATACTGGTAATGATTGCGCAAGCTCCACAGTGGAGTCTCACCAACACGCTAAAACTCTGACCTTTACAGACTATTTCTCAGGGGACACACACACTTTTCCTCCTGCAATCATCACATTTACCTTCTGGAGTCATTGGGTATATGGCCAACATGGGTCCCATTTTGTGCCTGCTGCGATGCCAGCTTCTTTGCTCGTATTGGATATTTACTGATTTCACAGGAGCTGCCCATTGATAAGGTAGCTACCAAAATGGACTGCAATTGAAAGAAAAACAGAGGCAGAGTTCCCAATAACTGATCACCACTCTCCAAGCCTACAGACTGATTATTTCTAGAAATTACATGTGAACATATTTCATCATTTCATTCTAAAAGCCAAAACCTCATTAATTTCTCCTAAATATCAATATCACATCAGTATTTTCTAACAGTTCAGCCATCAATCAGCTACCCTCTCCAAACCAAATTAGCTTTACTATTAACTCATGTTTTGTGCCAAAGACATATTCCCAAGCATACAGTCTCTTTAGACATCTCTGAGATGTGGTCCTATTTAATGGAAAAAATCATATTCCATATTGTTGACAAGTTCTTGCAAAGATCAGATTGTGCAGAATCAGCAAAGCAGAGGAAGTCACCGTGAGCAGAGAAACCCCCCCAAAAAAATTTTTTTGATCACCTATAGGAACATAGCAAGAAGAGTTTACATTTCCTATAGTGTCCATCATAGTTAGGCTCTTAATCGCATGCTTCAAGATGTTCCCAGAACTGAAAAAGTAAATAATGAAAATAATGTATACCAATGTAATTTGTGTAGTTTAGTGTCACTCTTATGGTATCTCAGCTGTGAAAAGAGGTATTTTTTTTTATCCGGGAACCAGGCCTTCAGTGCTGAAAAAAGGGCATCCACAGCTACTTCAAAAAATCACAGATGACATAATCAAAAAGATTACAAGGTATAAGTCAGATCCAAGGTCAATGCAGGAAAACTCTACTGCAGTTCAGGAGCAGGGCTGGAGACAGGCACAGCTCAGGCAGAGTCTGGGTGCCCACGGCTGAGTGGCAATGGGGCTCCAGGGCAACGAGCAGAATGCTGGGAGACCCACAGGGGACCACTCAGGGCAATTAAGACATATTAGTCCTAATAAGTCGTAACAGAAATGAAGCATGCAGCGAACAGTAACACAAGGGGCTAATTGAAATAGAAGCCAAAATAGCTAAATCCTTCATATTAGCTATGCAGGGCTTTTAAAAGGACAAACAGAAACAATTTTGTTGCTGCAAAAGGCCTATTTCTGAGAAGTTTAGCACATTTCTCTTATACAAGTGCTCCTGATCAGACACAGAAACCTCCTCCCTCTAACAAGAGCAACAGGGACTCGTATTTCTCCTGGTAGAGTAACTAGCTAGGAACAGGGCAATTCTGTGCCCAGACACTGCCAGCACAAGAGAAAACAAGCCCACACTCTCTGTGACAAAGATGACTTATCACAGCTTATGGTCTGAAAAGATCCCTGGAGTTCTCCTCTGTTTGCACTACAATCCTTCCCTTATTTCTCCATCGCTCTCCTTCCAAGGCATCCCTGCTCCTCCTCCCTCCTCCACATACACCCACAGCTTTCTTTTATAGCTGAAGGTCAGTTCAAGAACACTGAATTCATAATGTAGTATCACTTGCACCAGACCACTGAAGCCAGCTCCCATTAGACAGAAAGAAACTTGACACAAAGTTAAGGAAATTTCTATTTTGAAAAGAGCATATATTCATTCAGAAGTCATGGATTCTGTTCAATTTAATTTTAATACCACCAAGAGAAAAAATAACAGACAATGGTTGTTTTGCTGCTAGTGGTAGTACTTTTTTTTTTTTTCATTCTATATAGCAAAGTTGGCTTCTGATACATATAATTATTTCCATCTCCAGCATGCCTGGCACAAGGTGATACAGCTAAACACTAAATGAGAGATCATGATTACTTGCAGATGATTTCCAAACTAAGCTACATAGCTCAGCTAAGCAAATTCACTAATGTAAACTACTAAAACTATTTGAAGTCCCCCAGAGATTATGACACAGAGTTTTGTAAAAGGATGAATGCCTCCAAGAGCTGAGCGCCTCCTTTAAGACGCCAACATCTGACAGATGCTAACTGTCCTTTAAGATGCCAGAGGAGCCAGAAGTTCAGCATCTCAGAGACCTTATAAACATACGTGCTGTGACTGTGGCCAAGTATTGATTTTTACCAGGTTGTGCCAGAAATAGCCACGTAAGGACATGTAAAGTCTTACACAGAGCTTAAACATACACTATAGAAGGGTTTAGAGAATAGTCTATTTGTCTGCCTGTTGAGGTTCAGTTGAAAACACACACACACACAAACACCACTGTTGCTTGGATGCTATTAATTGAGAATCAATATTCACATTGGGGTTTTCTTCTTGCTGTTCTTTCCAGCAATAAGTCCCTGAATATTGTTTAAAGGTATGTAGGTATTAGAAGATGGGTGTTGAGGGCATCTCGAGGGCCTAGGGTGTGTGTGCGTGCATGTGTCTTTTCTGGTAATAACAGGCCCTTGTGCAGTTGAGAGTTGATCCAGAACCAACCAACTCTTCAGTTTTGTAATGTAGATAATCCTGACAGAGAGCAGAAACTGAGTTTAACTACCGTGCAAAGTTTGAAAGAGCATCTTTAGAGAATAAGGAGCTTTTGTCTAAATTCTTACCTGAGCAGGTTCCCTCAGTAGCAACCTTTCAATTGAAGAACAACAACCCCAGCCTCTGTAGGATCTCCTATGGCATGAGGCATCTGTCTGCTAGCAACAGGACAAAAACAAAGCACTGCAAAATCCTCTTGTAGCTATCTCTTAGTGACCCATCTTCCCACTGGTGATAGGGGAGTTCTAGCTATTCTCTATCTCAACAGAGCATTGTGGGTTATAGCTCTTGATTGCAAGAAGCACAGACACGTTAATGGGGCCTAGGAGACCCCAAGGAAGCCTGAATTCATACAATTACAATGTAAATGCATTGAATGTAAATTCTTGAGTTATTAAATCTAAATATATTAATATTACCTTGGTATTTTTCCCTTACCTAAATCCCTCGTTGTATATATTACTAAATATGTTAATTATTACGAGAATGATTTTACAGCAAGAAACAATTCTTTGACGACACTGAGAATGGGAATAGTTTGTGCTATAAAACTTGGAAACAGCACTTCAGGGTGTGAATATTTCCATAAGAAAGCAATTACACTGATGAGAGCTGTTCAATAAAATTGTCTGAATAATTTGTGTACATATGGGGAAAAAAGTTCAGAGATAGCTGACCGGTACAGGAATGAACATTATTATAGAAAACAATCAGAAAACATTAAGACAGCTCTTTAAAAGTTTGGTGCTGAGTTACAACCTACTGCTGCTAAAAAGAAGCCTTAGAATCCAAGACTGAGCTTTTTAAACATTCTCTATAACAACAAATTATAACAAAAAGATTAGTGGACAAGATGTAGAGAAATCTGATATCTTTTCTCTTCCTCTGTATTCTTAAGATCCAACAAAATTCTCTTAAGGTTTGACAATATTAAAATGCCAGCACATTCCATGACTAAAAAATAAAAAAGGATGATTTTGTCCTTGTTCCCTGGAGGCACATATCTCCTGCTCCTTCAGGAGGTACTAGCATACTTTGATTTTATTCTGCTCATGCAACTAATAGTAAGAACAGGTAGAAACTATTCCCACACAGCACAACAAAGGAAAAAGTAGAAGTGGCAGAGAAAAGAAAGACTGGATTTTTAACAACCCAGAATACATAGGAAATGGCTTTGCATTAAGGAAAGAGGTTTGGAGGTGGAATCATTATGTCACTCCTTTCTGTTGGAATAATCAGGAGCTAACTAATGAATACTGCTGAAAATTACATTTTCGTTGTTAGGTTTCTGAAGAAATACACTGCTGAGAATGGCAGCAATATGCATCTCTGGAGATATTTTCACAGGGTTCTGCAGATCCGGGCGGAGAATTTTGTCAGCTACATTGGGTTCACAGAGGAAGGTTCTTGTTTACAAATCTAAGAACTAAAATTTTATTCAGCTACATTTTTTTCAGATGATGAAAGATTGGTTTCTGGAACATAATAATGCAGCAATAATTGAATTCTGCAGCATATTTCATGTGCCCAGAATATCAGGGTACTGCTTGATTGTTTGCTGAAATGGAGAAGATTAGTATACTTCCAAAACCCACAGGAGAAAATGAGCCTTCAGTGTCAGGGCCTCAGAGGCACCTTCACCTTGCCCAGCCCAAGCCTTGACTTCAGCTGGGCCAGGGTCCATCAATCCCCGTCCCAGTAGCGGCAGGCTCCAGCCCTGCCTGGCCACAGGCCCTCTCAATACCTCTTGATCTCCACGACCATCTATAGCTTTTCTTCTCAGACCATTGATAACTCTTGATCTCCACTGCCATCTGCAGCTTTTGTTCTTGCACTGATTCTGCTCTTGGGATGCACCAATAACTATCAAAGTTGACAGTTCATAATATTGAGAGGCTGCACTGAGTATCAATTACCAGATATATCTACAGGAAACAACATCTATAGATATCTAGTCCAATCGATACACATTAATACTCTCAAATCTCCACAGGTACCTTTTGCTCTCGGATCAAGTTGGGTCTCAGTAGACATCAACAGCTATTGACACTCAATACCTCTTGATATCCATCCCTATCAATCTCTGTAACTATCAGTAAGTATTGATACCTTTCAATCTCCATAGGCTTCTATAGCTTTCTTACCAGGACTGGGTTTCCTCTCAAATGGCATCAACAACTAACAACATCAATACTTCTTGATGTCGATCCCCATCTGTGCCTATTGATTTCCACACTTGTTGACATGGATCAAAATTGATCAGTACCGATACCATTCAATACAGATCCCTATCAATAGCCATCAATACCTCTTGATCTCCACAGTCATCTATAACTTGGTAGGCATTGACCACTATCAACATCAATAGTCTCAATATCGACCTCTAATGATGCCTTTTGATTTCCATACCTATTGATAGGGATTGATATTGATTGGTATCAATACCTCTTGATATAGATCCCTATCAAAGGCATCAATACGTCTCTATCTCCACAGGCATCTCTAGCTTTTCTGCTCAGACCATCGATAACTTTTGATCTCGATTGGCATCTACAGCATTCATTCTCATATATCCCATCTCCTCCAGTCTATTGAGGTCCCTCTGAATGGCAGCACAGCCCTCTGGTCTATCAGCCACTCCTCCCAGCTTGGTATCATCGGCAAACTTGCTGAGGAGGCACTCTGTCCCTTCATCCAGGTCACTGATGAATAAGTTGAACAATACCAGACCCAGTACTGAGCCCTGGGGGGACACTGCTAGCTACAGGCCTCCAACCAGACTGTGCTGCTGAGCACAACTCTCTGAGCTCGGCCATTCAGCCAGTTTTCAATCCACCTTACTATCTGCTCCTCTAGCCCATGCTCCATCAGCTTGCCTATGAGGATATTATGGGAGACAGTGTCTACCTTGACTTCAGCTCGGCAGACAACATCCAGTGCTCTCCCCTTATCTGCCCAGCTAGTTGTCCCATCATAGAAAGCTATTAAGTTGGTTAAGCATGACTGTGCTTTTGTGCTCTTTGTGAATCCATGCCCACTACTGTTGATCACCTTCTTATTCTTCTTACGTTTGGAAGTGATGTCCAGGATGAGGTGCTCCACCACCTTTCTAGGGATGGAGGTGAGGCTGACTGGCATGCAGTTTCCTGGGTCCTGCTTCTTGCCCTTTTTGAAGACTGGAGTGACACTGGCTTTCTTTCAGTCCTCAGGCACCTCTTTCCATGACCCTTCAAAGATGATTGACAGTGGCCTTGCAAAGACATCTGCCAGCTCCCTCAGCACTTGTGGGGGTATCCTATTAGGGCACATGAATTTGTGGATGTCCAGTTTGCCTAAATGATCTCTAATCTGATCCTCCTCCACCACAGAAAAGTCTTCCTTTCTCCAGACTTTCTCCCTGGTCTCCAGAGTCTGGGATTCCTCAGGGATGGTCTTTCCAGTAAAGACTGAAACAAATAAGGCATTCAGTATCTCTGCCTTCTCCGTATCCTTCGTCATCAGGGCCTCTGCCCCATTCTGCAGTGGGCCCACATTCTCCCTAGTCTTCCTCTCCTTATTGATGTATTTAAAGAAGCTCTTATTGATCCCCTTGACATTCCTTGCCACATTCAACTCCACATAGGCCTTGGCCTTCCTAGACCTCTTTGCTCAACATCTTGCTCCTTGAGATACACCCTTCTTGAGCTTGAAGGAGGTGATCCTTGAATATCAACAAGCTTTCTTGGACCCTTCTTCCTTCTAGGGCCCCTCTGGGGATCCCCCCAGAGGGACTCTTAAGGGTTTAAATGGCACTAGATGACTTTTTCAAGATATTTGTATTTACTCTTGACCTCTAATTTATGGCAATAATTACGGTTGTATCTATTCTCAGAAATTAAATGGGCTCAGGAACATTTGTGGTCATTGACGTCAAGCAGTAAAAACTATCTGGGTCTACAATAATGAATTCTCTAAACTTCCAAAAAATGATAGGTGCACCTAAAATGTTCCTATGTATTGTGAGTGTGCTAGTTGATATGTACGAAAACTGGACCAGGAACAATTCTAACAGTTTACTGATATGGTTGACCAAGTTCAGAAGTCCCTCTAGGCATTGTCTAATTTTATAGCCATAGCCTAAACGTCTATACGAATCCAGCCTTGTGGAAATGCACAATCTCCCAGGACAATCTTTTTTGTTTCAGCCAGAGGGGGCTGGAGGGCTCAACCTGAGGCCTTGCCTGAGATCATGGTCCAGGTTAGGGTTAGGGTTCAGAGCAGGAGAAATGGCAGAGCCTCATACGGAGTTGGGCTGCAAAGAGCATGTCAAAGGAAATATGGGGCTGCACCAACATTGTTCCCAGCACAACTTTTTTGTTTCAGCCAGGAAGAGGACTGGAGGGCTCAGATTGAGGCCCCGTCTGAGATTAGGCTTTGGGTCAGGGTTAGGTTTAGTGTTATGTGGAATAAAGTCTATAGCCAGTTGACCGTTCACTATATCACAAGGCCTCCCTGAGAATCAATTACCAGACATATCATTAGGGAACACCATGAATACATACGCTATCGACAATGAATAGATGAATATGATGAACAGATACGCTATTGATAGGCGTCAATACCGCTCAATCTGCACACGCATCTCTGGCTTTCGCTTTTGGACAACTTTGCTCTTGGCAGGCATCAATAACTATCAACATGAATACCTCTCAACATCCAACCCTATCGACAGGGAACAATACTTCTTCTTGATCTCCACAATTATCTACAGCTTTTCCCCCTCAGACCATTGATAACTCTCCATCTCTACTAGCTTTTGAGCCTTTGTTCACACACTGATTCTGCTCTTGGGATGTACTGATGACTATCAAAATTGACCGTTCACCATATCAAGAGGTCTCACTGAGTACCCATTACCTGATGTATAGCTAGTGAATGAAATCAACATACACCTAGCCCTATACTGATACGCATCAATGCCTCTTGATCTCCCCAGCCATCTATAGCTCTCACTTTCAGACTGACTTTGCTCCCTATGGGCACGAACTGTTGACATCAATTTCTCTCGATATCCATCCGTATCAATGCCTACACATTTCCATACCTATCAATCAGCATCAATATTGCTCAGTATCCATATCTATTGATACTGATTGATAGGCATTGATCCCAATAGCCATCAACACCTCTTGATCACTACTGCCATCTGTAGATAGCTTTTCCCTTTGGACCATTGATAACTCTCAATTTCTAACTGATTCTGCTCTTTGGACACACTGATAACTATCAAAGTTGACCTTTCACAACTTAGAGAGGCCTTGCTGAATATCAGTTACTAGACATTTCACTAGTGAGCAATATCTATAGATAACTAGCCCTACTGAAATGCATCAATACTGCTTGAGCTCCAAAGCCATATATAGCTCTTGGACCAACTTTGCTCTCAGTAGAGCAACTACAACTATCAACACCAATAGCTCTTGATATCCATCCCTAGCAATGCCTATCATTATTGATAGGCATCAACACCAGTCCTTATCAATAGGCATCGATACCTCTCCATCTCCACAGCCATCTATAGCTTTTCTACTCAGATCATTGATAACTCTCCATCTCGACTGGCATCTATAGCCTGCACTCTCACACCGATTCTGCTCTCAGTATGCCCTAATGACCATCAAAGTTGACCATTCACAATACCAGGAGGCCTTGATGAGTATCAATTACCAGGTGTATTGCTAGGGAATGACATCTGTTGACACCCAGTCCTACTGATAGGCATCAATACCTCTCCACCTGCACAGATACCATAGCTTTTGCTCCTGGACCAAGTTTGCTCTTGGTAGGCATCAACGTCTGCCTCTGGTGCCCTGCTCACTCACAGGAGCATGTTGGCCCCTGGCAGCAAGGCCTGGCCCTGCCCCACCAGGAGTCCCCAACCCCCCACTGCTCCTGTCATTCAGTTTGAGAAACTTGAGAAGGAAATGCAGAAAATAAAGGAAGAAAATCCAGTATGTTCAAATAATCAGAGGGGAAAACAGTTCCCATAGCATACATTAAGCACTCTAGCAAAGGCTGCAAGTAATGTTTCTACAGATTGATTTATTTTTCTTTCCAGCAGCAGCTGCAGTTAGCCTTTTAAAACGGATCTCAACACGAGGCCTTCCTTCAGGCACCAAACCCGATATGAATTCAGGCTCTGCATTCCTTACTTTTGTAAACATTACACAAGGAAAAACTCAGGCACACGAAGATGAACTAGAATTACCCCAAAACAACATGGCAGGCTGACAACAGGGGCAGGAATTGAGATCAAATATTCCAATTCCCAATCCAACACATCTGTTTACTAGATACTGTTTCTACCCTGCCACAGTTCAACAAAAGCACAGACAGTTTAGAATCAAAACCGATAACATTAAAGAAAACCACAAAAAATAAAAAGGCTCAGAAAGTCTCTGCATGAGTAACAAGGACATTTCCCTTTCTACTCTACAAATTTAATAAATAAGAATATGTTTTACTCTCAAAAAGCCTAAGTGCCAGGTTTGATTTCACTCACAGTTGTGGAAATACAGGATTCCTCCATGAAACTTAATGGTATTAAGCCTTATAGACCTAGACACAAGATCAGCAGTCAGGCCAAGAAGTTTCGCATGAGTATGTATCACATCTGCAGTATGGTCAGCACATAGAGCTTGGAAAGAATTGCCAAAACTCAAATATGTTTCCAAAACTACTGGAAAAAGAAAGAGGATTTGACATGTTTGGGAAAACGTTCTCAAAGAAAAAAAATAAATGGAAGTCACTGTTTCAAGCTGCAAAGAGTATACCGAAGGTGAGTAATATTTTATTTCATTAAAATATATTTTAAAAACATACTGTGTAAAAGAATTAGGATTCTCAATAATTTATTATTTACATTAGCAAATCCTGTTTGTTATTCTACAGATAGGAATGAAAAGTCCGCAGAAGGAAGGGAGCTTTACCAACTTCTTCAGGCCCAAGCAAAGCCCCGGTACAAAGAAATAAGTCCAAAATCCCTTCTCATTTCAACCCCTTCAAATTCATTTTTGCATTAGATCACAAAAAGCTCAACGAAAGGTCATGATGTTTGAGTGTTGAGCATCTGCAATTAGAGCTGGGAGTTCAGAGCACTCAGCAAGAGAGACCTCCAGAAGAGATGTTAACGTTGCACTACTCAGTAGTAAAGAGACTGCAGGGTCCAGTTCTGCTCTTGCTCCCGCTGGCTTAACTCCACTGAAATCAATGGAATTACATGACCATGAAGCCTGCATTGAGCCCAACAGGCATTTCTCAGAAGGCTAGACACGCTCCTTCAGCCAGGTTGGCAAAGGAGAGAGTGTTTATCCTACCACTGTAGACACTCTGTAGCTTATCATTAATTTTCAGTCCAAACACATAATAAATCTCATTGGCTTCCTCCCCATCCTCTGGGGAGTAATAGACATAGGGAATTATCTCTCTGTTGTAAACAACTGTAAGCATCATTCTCATTTTCTGGTTCATGTGACAATATCCAAACACCTGTCATAGCCTGCACCGTTCATAGCAGGGCAACTCAGCTTTCCCATCAGCTTTCCAGAACTCTGAAATCATTTGGGTACCAAACACTATGCAAAGTCCATTGCAATGCCAGCTGCTGTCTGCTTTACTATTTCAGGAAAAGGTAGTCACCTCTCCAGTGATTATATAAGAGCCCATGTCTAAAAGAAGTAAAGCAGTCAGTTCAAGTCTTCTGTTTCCTGGAGGCACTCAATGGTATTTCTGACATCTCATGTAAGGCACCAGTCATCTGGTAGCTGAGTAAAAAGTGACCTGCCAGACCTGCATTAAGAAACTGCAGAGGGAACTGACAAAATTCAGCTGTTTTGTTCCATCTTCTCACTTGCACAGCATAAAAAGTGTGGTCACTACATCCTGGGAAGTTTCTGGTGGCATCCTAAAAGAGAAAGCCTCAACTTGCACTGCAAGTCAGGGAACATGGGTGACAGCAAACAGCAGCACAAGTTTTGATGGCTGTGTCTGTGTGACAGTTGCCATGGACGTTGTACAGATTTCCTTGAGCCCCAGAGGCCACTGCTGCCTTGCTTTCATAGAAAGGGAGTTTGTTGTCAGCAGTGAAGCAGTTGCCTCCTAACACGATGTCTCCTTAAAACACAGTGAAGGGCCAGACCACAAAGTCACCTTTGTGGCATCCTTGCTGCAACTTCTCTGCTCTTGGTCTTGCCTGTACAGCCTTATTCACGGAGATGCAACGCTGGAGACAGCAGAGGCTATGGACAAAGAGGTTAGCTGGATGCTAGTGGACAGGGTCACTGGGCAGCCTCAGTCCAGAATATCAGTTTCAAATGGGACCAGGTGGTAATATGTCAAATTGGTGACATAGGCTGTTGGATCATCACTGTCTTCTAGCTCTGAGGTGAAGTCACTAACACTTTCAAACCTAAGAAGAAAACAAAACAAAACAAAAAATAACAAAAAGGTATTAAGTCATTGATGTTCATTTTCAAAATTTGAGTCAAAGAAATAGGAAGAAAAGAACTGAGGAGGGGGAGAAGGCTAGAATATCTGAAGACTGATCCCTGGAAACTTTGAGAATAGATATTTGTGAGGGGGGTCACTTAGAAAAAAAGGGCTGCAGACAAGAATGCTTCTGTTGGCTTCTCAAGTTAAAGTTTGAGTAAATATAACATGTGGCCTTGATTCACACTACAGCAGTGTCACAGTAGAAATAGCTTTAATGCTGATTTGTAGCTTCAACTTTGTGAAGCTCTGCAAGACAAATTAGTCCCAATTCTTTTTCCAAAGCTTTAGTGTCTTTCTCACTCCCTATCTTGGCATCCTGAAATGCAAACCCATACCAAGTTGTCAAGGAAGATCCATGCAGATCAATTCTGAATCACAAAGCTATAGTATGTCTAACACCAGCCTACATTATGCTAAGGTAATCCATTGGAGACAGTAGCAATGGCATCTACTGCCACTTCCGTGAAACAGGACACAGTATTTATTGGAGGGTTGAGACATAAATGCAAATGATTGGTCTCCATGTCCTTAAATAAACACCAAACCACTTTCTTCTAACCCATTGAAACAAATGAGCTAAAGGGTTTATTTTCCGTAAAACAGGATGGCTATTCCCTTTTAAACCTGTGCTAAAACACAGCTGCATGGCAGACTAGGAGACCAAGTTCTCCATGTCTTTCATTAGTAGTCTTTAGTAAGAGGGACTTTTGTTGCACTTCTCTAGTAAGACAGTGACTGTTCACAGCTCTTGTCATTATAATGCCTGAACTTCAGTATCTCATGATATCTGGTTATCACATTGATTTGAAGATGACCTGGATCAAAAACATTATCAATTCATTTTCATTCCCAAAGGCTCTCCTCCTACTAATAAAAGAATGATTTTCTAGAACACAGCTTCTCTTGTCAGGCAACTCTGGATACCTCTAAAAGATTTTTATGAACCTTGAGGAGCTTTCACTGTGGTATATGAACAACTGCACAGAAAGTATTCAGAGCTGATCCCATCCAGCTCCTCAGCGCATACATGTATAGAAATAAACCACAGAACTATGAGAACTGTGGTATATACCAGTAAATCATCTTTTCCTTTCTGATTTTCAAAGTTACTAGTGATGAAGGAAGGAAGTAGTAAGTGAGCTCTGGAAAAGTGAGTCACACAGCTTAGGTCCACATTCTTCCATTTGGTTCTCACAGTATTTGGTAGCAACACGAAATACCTCTGTTCCCAGCCAAAAGGAGAACGGAAACTGCCTGTGTTCTGAGTCTGAACTCAGAACTCTCACCCTTTCACTTCATAGACACCATCTCTGCATTTGGCTTTTGTACAAGGCCAAATGTTTAACACAAATGGGAAACAATGACTGCAGTATCCTTCTTACGGATCCTTGTTGTCCTCCTCATGGTATTAGATTTAGATTTTGACAACCAGAGACCATCCAAATATTAAAAAACACTCCCAAATTTAGTTTCAGTTGCTTAAGTATTTTCCTCTCCACTCCTAGCTCTTGTGTTATAACCAGAACTTTTGCAAGGATTTCCCACTATATCATTCCCTCTCACAACCAGAAGACATCAGCTCATCAAAACCTACACTTTCCTCAGTAATACATAATCCAGTTTCAAGGAGACTAGAACTTCAGGTGTAAGAAAACACCTTTCTTCATCCCAGATAGCCTAGCAGTTAAAGGCAATCATTTCAGGCCAATGTTTAAATCTCGCTCAATCAAGGCAATAGACTTGAAGAACTGTCCATTTTTTCCCCTCTTGCACTCTGTAACATTTTGAAAGATCTTGGATTCATTCTCATATAGATTGAGAAAAAAAAATGGAAACCGAAAAACAGCACATTTTGAACAGAAATTCAAGGATTTTTTCCTGCACTGCCCTGGCCTCACTATTTACTCCCAAAGTACCTTGGTAGATACACTGTCCTTAATGAGAGCCTTCTTACTGCGCTGTAGGACAACCGTTCTTCCTCAGTTTCACTCTAATCCGTTCGCATTACTGTTCACGTTTGCAAGCAAGAAAAAGAAAACAAGGTACACAGATGCCAACTCCTCAGGAACACAACTCACAGGAGTGACTGCAGTGTAAACACAGTGTGAGACAGTGCAGCTCCTCTCATCAGCCTATGTAAGAGCAGCATCTGAGCAGAACTCCTTCCGTCTACAGCTAAGACTGTAGTACCCAGCAGCAGCATTTTCTTTTCCTGTCAAGACTACGGTTTTGTTTTCCTGGAAACATTCTGTATCTAACTGCACCACCTCTGCTCTGCTTTTCCCAGAGCTCATCTCCATCCATGCAAATCCCTCCTTTGGAACGCAAGATGCTGGTGACCAGGACCAGAGGAACTGGCCCTGTAGAGTTTCTTTCAGTGTATCGCTACAGCCTTGTGTTAAACTGCTGTTAGCAAGATCTAGGTTCACAACAGCAAGTGATAAAATCCTGGCTCTTTTAACAGTTAATGGAAAGACTTCAAGCAATTACAGTGGGGCCAGAGCTGCACTCCAGCCTCTGATAAAATCCCGTTAAATTCTAAACCTTTCTGCAAACTAGCAATGATCATATTTCAAATGTGGCAAGAAAGAGCTTTATGTTCAAAGATCAAACTTCCAAGTAGCTTTTGACTGCCCTCATGACAGAGTAGGTCAATGTTTCTCATTAAAACCATGTAAATCTTTAGTTACCTGAAACACATTGATGCTATTAAAGTGAAATATCAATCACTTGCCATGACAGAAATTTGTAGGAGCTGATTTCCATGAACACCCATTTGTCAACATTGACTTAAGACCTACATAAAAGCCTTATTGGTTACAGGTCTGTGACCCCAAAATACCTACGCATATAAGGAAGTAGAAGTTATAAAAAAGACTAGCCTAACTTCCCCCCTCCTTAATGCAATACATGCGCTTCACCATGTCGCAGCATGAGGAAGCACCAGGGCAGCGGCCCAGCTTCCTTCGATTAAGCTCAAGCCTGTGATTAAGCTCAAGCATCACCCTCTGAGGGTGGTGTTTCGCCTCCCAAACAAATTATTTCCATCTTAGTAAGATACTCCATTTGTAAGGATGTTTCAGATTTCCCCAAGGGACCCCTCATGACAATCACAAGAGAAAGAAAAAAAAATCCTCTAGTGTAATTCTTACCTGGCACGACCCCTAGGACAGCTATAGCTTTTTCCATACAGACAGGACCACACTCCTATGGTCACTGATTTTCACTGCAATGATTTTATTAGTTTTAACAGAAAGAGCGGTGAAGCCTTATCAATCAGGACCTCTAACCAGTCAGAATGACCACAACACCAACCTTGCTCCTATACAACGATCAACATCTTGCTAGGGAAAAAGAAAGTTATAGTATATCTTAAGCTGACCAAATTGGTCATGAACAAACTTTACTTACAAGTGTTCTGCTGAATCTACATCCAGGTGCTTTTCTTTTCCATTGGGTATACTGTGGTCAATGACTATTGTTTCAGTGTTTGCTAAACAAAATCCATTTGATCGCATGATTTCTGTGAGGAAAAGAAAGGAAAAAAGATTTAAATGCTGGAAGCTCAAAATATGCTCTAAAAAGTTGGACAGTAAGTGTATATCATATGTAAATGACATGGTTATGAACAGGAATGTACACATAATATTAAAAAACTGTACAGGACTGCTGAAATGAAGAGTTGGGCCCCCACACTGGTTTCATAGCTTTTTACATCTGCAACCTGCCAGATCTTAAGCAATTTTATTTGCATCATCAATTCATGACACAGAGATTACACTGTGGAACACCACACATATCTCCATTGAAGCAAAGCCCCATTTCAGTCCCATTAATGCCAGTGGCAAGATTCCTATCGCCTTTAGCAGAATGGCAGCTGGTCCATAAAGTGGCACAAAAGTAAACACAAAAGTGATGGGTGATTCCTAAGAACTTGCCCCAGATGGATAAATTTCAACTATACAGTTGAATAACGTGAATTCAGCTTTCATCTAAGAGAGAGATCCCCTTCTCCCTTCCCCATCACCCACCACTCGGAGCACGACCGTGTTGGGGACAATTTGTTGTTCTGGAGAATACAAAATAGTTTTACTGTTACTGTTACTCTGCAGGTTACCTAAAAAGCTGCACCACGACCAACATGAATGCCACAGTGCTTTCTTAGCGTCCTTGCTATGACTTAAAACGAACAGCATTTCAATGCAGTGTGAACTGCTTTAGGAGTTAACACTTACTGCCATCTACTGACACTGCTGTGAGACATTGAAGCCATTTCCAGCATGCAACATCCACGTGAGGCAAATATCAACTGCCATCAGATTCCAAATTGCCGTTTCTAACTAATGCAACTCCAAAGATACTTTCCTTGATATTTGCTTGCTTGCAAAAGTAGCAATGTATCAGATGACAGTAGCCATGCTTTTAAACATTTTTATAGCATATAGTTTGAGGGCACTTCATTTCATAACTGACAGCCCTTGTTATCAGATTATTTCACATGGAAACCACTGAATATACCCTCGAGGGTCAGTGCTGAGAGCACATTCAGGCACTTAGAAGCACTGAGAGTAAACCATGTTCAGTCTTTGCTTTTGGAATGACACTAAGAACCTGCACGTGAGAAATTTTACCTGTAATTTCTACATCAACCTGGACATCATCCAAACCGCTCTAGTCACAGATGGGGCAAGACCTTTGCAGTAGGGCACTAAGGGCTCCTCTTTACAGGCACTATGCTCATGGCAGCCTGCACTCATGGGCTGGCTAAACCACCTCTCCCTAACACTCTGCATTTAAAAGTATCTTTCCAAATAGTTACTAGTGGGCTAGCATGCCTTTTATAATCTAATTTTAAAAATAGTTATTTAATATCATTAAAGATGACTAGTTTGCTCAAAATTAGAGCTCAGGATTGGCTACAAAAGTCTACCCCATGGCTAAGATTGATCTTTAAGATCATTTATATCTTTAGCATGTAAGCATATTGGCTGGCCATTAACTAATATACCATCAGTACCTATGAAAATTGTCCAGTATTTTTTGCTAAACACTTCATGTACCTCGGAAGACCATGTTGCATTTTACTCTCTGAAATAACTCTCTTTTGTTGACGCAAAAAACAGCCACTCCATTGGATAACTCCAAAACTGCAAGCTCTTAAGGAGAAGTCTAAAGTTCCTTTTAGGCCAAAAAGAAACTTTTCAATATAGAAATACAAAACTAGGCACATCAGAAGTCTACACACCTGCCAGCAATGGTCAGTAGTGGATTCAGAGCGGAAACACTAAAATAGTGCAAGTATAAAACTCCTCGCCACTATACCCGTCAGCAATGCGTTCCTTAGAAACTTTGAATCTCCACCAGAGACAGGTCTCTGCACATTTCTTCCACTTACTTGTCCAATTCCTTTTTGAAGTCATTTATACTTTTGGTTCCACAATATCCTGTTCCGGCACTTAACTGTTGTGTATGACTAGAAAACAAAACTATAACTTTTCTTTTGTTTAATACCTATTGTCTGACAATGTTAATGGATAACCTGTAGTTCCTGTGTTTGGAGGTGTGCAGGGCAATGGACTCCTGCCGTGCAGTTTTATATCCCCAGCTCTGTCACTTCTTCTCAAAGCTGAAGTGTCCTTCTCTATTTAACCTTTTTCACAGAGAAGCTGTTCCTCAGCTTGAAACCTTGTCCTTTTGTACTTTTTTTTTTTTTTTTTAATTCTATTATATCCTTTCTGAGAGGAAGAGACCAGAAGAGCACACTGTGCTCAGACAAGATGGGGAAGGTTGCACTCCTTTCATCTTTGGCTCTCCCCTCCTTTCCTAATAATGTCTAATATCCTAACTGCTGTTTATGATCTCTGCTTGGCACTAAGCTTACATTTACATAAACCTGTATCCTCAAACCAGTAACCTCAAAATCTCTCTCCTGAGTGGTAATAGTACTATCATGTGTGACTTCAGCGAAGGCTGCATTTTCCCCATGCCCATTTGTTTGCATTTATCAGTCTTGAATTTCACCTGCCATTTCATTTGCCTGAATGTGTGCTGCATAGTTGTCATTGCTGACTATATGTTCTATGCTATAAAACAGACTGTGGAGGACCTTCTGAATTGCTGGTAGAGAAAGAATGAGGGGAACAAAAAATAAAGCAATTTTCATTACGTAATTCTTGTGTTGACTGTAGGAAGCTAACCACTCTTACCTGATATTTTAACCGGACTTTGAAAGCTTGGCTGAATTTTATGGACATTGTCATTCTTTAGAACTTGATCCAATGGAGATCTCTCAAAGAACGTGAGGACAACTTCAGATCTTGAATACTGAAAAAGAGACAAAGAAACAGACACTTGTTTTTCACCAACAGTTTTCTTTGTTCACTTCCTCCTTTCCAACTCTTCTTGTTAGGATAGAAAGACTTACCACAAGCAATTGCCTGGACCTATCATTACATAGACCTGGCACTCAGCACTTCTCCAAGTTATTCAGTAAACTGCTGCTTCTCTCAGAGTCTAGAGGAGCCCACCACTTTCTAATCTGCACGAGTGCGCATTTCACCATCAAGGAGGAGTCAAAAGCCGGGCTGAATGTGAAGCTGGGCATACTCACCTTCCATGGCATGTTTATAATGGTCTTCAGAAGCTTTTCCACTTCATTAAGTCTAGCTTCTATATCATGGGCTTCTTTTATTGTGATCAGTCCTAGAAACAAAGTAAACAGATTGTGAACAAAGACAAAAGCATACTTCCATGTGCATGTACACATCAGCACCCAGAAGCAGCTGCTCAAAAAGATGTGGAATGACCAGAAAAATCATGGGTCCCAGAGGTAAATATTTTAACCCGTACTGATGATAAACCGTGTATCCCAAACTAAGGTGGGCGTACTTACAAGCATGGATGCAGGCCTGACACAAATTCATCTGTCTGATTGTACTTAGGAGTTGCAAGACAAGCAGAAGTGGAACCACCTACTCCCTCACCCACAGCTGCACTGCACAGCATTCCCAGCAATGATAACCAAACTGTCTGTTTTCTGCTTCCAAAAGCCATGATTCATCCTTTTTCTGTCAGTAAAAGGAAAAAAAAAACACACACACACAGATAAGAGGAAAAGAATAAACACAAACTAAACAAAAGTTTTCAAGAACAGTCTTGTATTTCTCTGAATGTAAACCCCAGAGGGTGGTCAAAGGATGATTTCTCAGTACCACGTTCTTTAAGTGCAAAACAAAATTTGGGGGTTTGTTTGGTTTTTTTAAATCATAGAATTATCACAGAGCTGCAGAAGGGATTGTAACGGAAATTTTGCAGGATGATGCAGTATACTGCTCCTAATTTTGAAGAGCTCAATATGGGGATCTTCTACTGTAATACTATATTTCATATGTATAATTTATAGGAAATCTGTAGCTTCACTCTCCTCTAAGAGATTTAAGGAGATGTAACATAGGTTACATGCATATATGGGTAATATGAGGAGAACCTAGCTCTAAAGCCTCCTATCCCTCTAATGCCCTTCTATTTGCCTCTGCATTTGTGTGGCTTTTCCAAGGAACAGTAGATGCATGAAAATATAACAAGCTTCATAACTGAAATAAAAAAAAAGAAGAAAAAGAAAGAAATTCAAACAGCTGCAGAAGAAAAAGACCTAATAAATCAAAATTGTCTAAATAAAAACCGAAACTAAAAATCTCTAAAAATAGAGTCTCCGAGAAACCACTTCAATATACTAAAATTGCAAGTGCTAAACACTTCTCAGAGCCCTCCTTTAAGTGCACCGGCACCTCCCTGCGTAAGAGGTTAATGCACTGCTGTGAAACACACAGAACGCAGGAGGAAACAAAATGTTTCAGTCTCCACAAATCCTTCGTGTTTGTTACTTGTGTGACATGGGCACATACAAACTTTCCAGACAAAGGTGTGACTTTTAAGCTGTCAGCTTTCCTCCAGTTATGGCTTTAAATAAAAGCAGAGATTGTCTCCAGAGTAACCCAGTTTATTTGACTCTTGTCCCCCACAAAAATAGCCTTGCTGTGCACTTCCATGATTCCCTCATTTTGCCTTCTTTTGCCAGCTTCACTACCACTCCTTTCTCCCATACAACTCTTCTGCCAGAAGACCAGAGCACACCAACAGGCATATATGCAAGGTAGCAGGGTGTCCTCTTATCGCCTGCTGTATACTGCAGTTGAGTAGCTTTGCATGGAAGTTCTCTGAAATCAAATTATCTGCATGGGCCAACTAATACAGCCTGTATGAGCTGGGCTTTGCCTTGGCATTACAGACCTGAATCATAGTCTGGTGCCCTTCATCTTCCTAACTGCTGGGCGTGAGTAGGCCTGGGTGGGACTGCTTCACCTCTCCACAAATACGCTCCCATCCCACATCAGAACAAACTTCAAACCTTTCAATGAAGAGTTTTCATCTTCCTAGAAAAAACTGCCAAACTCCTCATGGCTCAGGCACCCACCTATGATATTAGAGACACGCTGTCGCTCTGTCATAGCCCACATCAGAGACACCCCAGCTAACCACCAGCTACTGCAGGGTGCCACTGCTTCTCCTGCTAGTCCTGCCCCAGTTTGTACAAATACTGAAACACTCAGAGCAGAAACTACCAGGCTGCAGCTCCCATGCTCCAAACACCCTCACCACTGACCCACCAGGAATTTGGCACCAAACTGCTCTCTCTCAAATCTACCCTGGACCTCAGACCTTTTCCCAAATTAACATGTGTTGTTGAAACTAGTATTTTACAAGGAAGAGCGGTACTTTCAACCAAACAAGTATACTCAGAGCAGCAAAGAAAAAGGCTAAGAAAAAAATCCCTATTCCGCCAACAACACTGAGCACTCATAATATAGAAAAACTGCCAAGCAGTTAAGGTTTTCTCTCATTAGTAACCAGGGAAAGCAT
The DNA here is from genome assembly GCF_028389875.1 of Rhea pennata. Taxonomy (NCBI): domain Eukaryota; kingdom Metazoa; phylum Chordata; class Aves; order Rheiformes; family Rheidae; genus Rhea; species Rhea pennata. Next base: position 99,351,621 of record NC_084664.1, on the reverse strand, counting down.
CTGCAGCTCCACATGGCCTTTTTATGTTTTAGCAAGAGAAATTCAGACAAGACCATCAGTCTGTGGCACTTCCACAGATCGCCCAGGAGGAGGTTTTATAGCTTCTTGTATTCACCAGGAACTTCCACCCCTTGATATTGCTCTTTCTAGTTCTTGGAAAGGAACCAGTCATGCAAACCCTCACTCCTACTTGGAAATTGGCACAGAAAACACATAATATCTGACACAACAAAGACTGCTTCTTACTGAAACTTTTAGTAATATCAGAAACAAAAGGCAGACAGTGTAGGAAGAGGTGCGAATGATGCATCTGCCTGGACAAATTCCCATGTATGTGCTTAATGATTACAGAAGCACAGCTTGGGGACATAAAGCTGATGACCTTACACAGTTAGTCACCAGGAATTCAATTTGGTTGGGTTAAAGCCTTCCTCTTCATACATCTAACAATTCACATACATGGAAACCACTTCACTGGCTATATATATATATGTGTGTATATATATATATATATATATATATATATATACACATACACACACAAATAAGCACTGTAATTTCTTCCACAATAGCCACAAAGTTTGTAAGGCCCCTATTTATCATCATTTAAAAGTCTCTAACAGTTAACAGATGCCCTCGTGGTTTCCAGTTAGTCATAGGCTATGATCCAACAACCCGTGGAATCACTGACAACCCAGCCTCTGCCCTAATCCGTGCAAGATGCTGCCTGCCTACCCAGCCAGGAGCAGCGGAGCCCTCAGCCACTCATTTCACTCTCTCTCAGCGCTTGCTAACTTGTTGCTGCTAATGACCACAGCAACATACACATGCATGAGTAACACCGTGGCTTCACGAGGTGAAGTCTCCAGTGGCAATACCAGTTTCAGGTGCTCTCAGCCACCCCTCCTGCTCATTTCCTCTCTCGCACCGTAACACCCCCCCTCCCTCAGTTTTGCCAGCATAATCAGTTGAGCAGTGAGAAATACCTCAAACTGGTATTGTCAAAGATTTTACCTCAGAAAACCCCAGCCTTAGCAGAAGAAGCAAGACTGCAGGCTAGGACACTTGCTTCGAACTCCTTTCTCACCTAGGCACTAGAATTGCACCCAAGCTTTCCATCTCTATTATCCACACTTTCTAACAACTTGCTCATACACAGAGACTCCCCTTCATGGGGGGGTTCCCCCCATCTATCTTTTTTTTTCTGTTAAAAAGCTTTGATGAAGAGGGGAAAAAATGGAAAAAAAAAAGGCCAGAGACTTTGTAGGATCTCATGACACCACAAGGCCTCCCAAATAGCCATGACACGTGCACCAGCTGACTCTGTAGATAATCAGTCCACCGCAATTCATGAATCCTGAGATGACAGCAACACAGGCTGGACGCATCCAGAGTGCACTGGATTTACTGCCCATGCACTGGCCCCATGTATAGCATCTGTATGGTAGGTATGATGGGTCCTGAAGCCTTTGTCTCCCACAGCATGGGCCATGAATATGTGCCTGTCTTTCCACTGGAGCTCGTAGACCCCATGAACCCTTATTCAGACAGTTGGCCCTAAAAGCAAAGACGCTAATAAAACAACCAGTAGCCAGGAACCAGTTGTGCTTTCTTCCACATGTTCAGGCATGCAACAGAGCTGAGTGCAGAGCCGGGAAATCTCTCAGTGAGGTCATGGTGAAACGCTGTTCTCATGCCTTTTCCTCTGCCCTGACTGCTGTCTGACTGCTAATTGAAAACATGTGCAAACTCCTCCCAGGAAACTTTGCTCTCTGTCTTATTACGCATACTGCACTTGGACAATTAACTATCATTTCAAGCAATTTAAATGGTATAAACACCTATGTTTATAGGGCTTGAGGTAAACTGGAGCCCCTCTGGCTCCTTCTTTACCCACAAGACCTTTTGCCAAATACCACAGACTTCTAAGATTTCCTCACTCTGAGCACAAGGGAGCCTACACACTGGGTCATGGGAGGGACAGCATAGGCGCACTGTATAAATGGAGGTGGTGCCTGTCTATATGGGGGATATTTGCTTTTAGTAGGCTTCTGCTCTGCACACAACTCCCATAGCCAATGAGCTAATTTTAAGAAAGGAGGAGAAAATTCCTTTGGCATCTCTGTCCTTTTCCTGACTGAGAGCCTCAAGTAAATTCCTTCAGTCTGGATGAATACTATTTGCTCACAGTTTGAGACCATGCATACATAGCAACCTTACACATAACAATATATCTCTGGAAAACCGCAGCACAAACAACAATATAGGTCTGCAGAGTCCCTCCTGCTCTGGGACTCCTGTGTTGGAGACAGCTGCAGGAGAATCGGTGATCAGGCAACCAGCTGTACCTGACAGGCTGGGTCATGGCGTGGGAGAGAGGCCCAGAGCTGAAAATAAGCAAGAAACAAGCTCAGCAGAGGAGGAGAATAAACTAGGAGCCAACTATTGATGTCATCGCACAAGCCTTGATGGGTCTGTAATATTCCTGCGATGTGAGCCATCAAATCTGCAACTAATGACAATCTGGCAATCACATGCTCTGATGCTGTATGCTTGTACTAAATGAAGGAATGCTCCGCGCATGCTCCACGGCTTGTAATGAAATCACAGTGCAATCTTGATGACCGATGTTCATGATGAGCAAATTGTCTCATTAATCCTCTAGTGTCTTCCAAGGAAGAGGGAGTTTATGACTAAGGCAGGTACATCTCACACACTGCCTCTCAATGATGACACAAAGAAGTCTGTTTTTCTAGTGATGTGTTGCTGTGTGCAAATCGTTAGGTATACGTGACCTCAAAGTGTGGGCAAACCCTGTTCCTTCAGTCTGAAGGACTCCTAGTCAGAAGAGAAACAAAGAATGTCAAAAATCTCCTATTTTCTCAATATTAATTAAATAACTATGTGCTGAGGGAGCACAGAGGCTGAAGTGTACTATCAGGAGATGTGCAAGATGGAGTGGGATTACTATTAAATACTATGTACTGTAAGATGTATATGAAGATTAAAATATTGAATTGAGCCCTCCTCACCTAATCCTGTCTTCATGATCTATGAAGAAGCCCACAGAACAGATACCAAAGTGAAAAAAGGAATAGTAGATAAATCTAGGAAGAAATCATACCACATTTTGCTAAACCCATACTGCAAGAAAGATTTAAGGCCTATAGATTCAGATCTTGAGCCCATCCTCGCTCAACTTCTTTTTTTAATCTTCTACCCTCCTTCTTCTCCTCAGATATGTTCTAACACATGTACACCAGCACAACTCAGGATGAGGACAGAACAATAGCAGGAAGATCCCAGCCATGAGAAGGTATACACAAAAATCACAGAATAATGTACACTGGAAGGGAGGTCAAGTTGTCATTTGATTCAATCCCTACCTCAAAGGAGGGCCAATATCAAAATCAGGCTGCTCAGGGTCTTGTCCAGTCAAATTTTGAACATCACAAGGATGGAAATTCCACAATATAATGCAGGAACTGAAGCTACTGAGTTGGGACAGGGATGACGTCTGAATGGTGGCAGCTCAGCTCAATCGTTCCTCCTGTTTTACTCCCCTGCATTGCTTCCCATTTCCTCCCCTCTGCTGAACTGAGCTCTTTTCAATACCATTTTAGCTACCTTGCTTCATGGCCACTTTGCCTCTCTCTTCCCAGCAGTTGTCCTAGTAACATCCCTTCCTTCCACACACATACATTTCCTGAACCTTGCTGTTCTGGAAACTATAGCATTAGCAGTCTTAGACTGGACTCTTAGGAGGACAAAACAGCTCCCACCTATTACTGCCTTGCCTCTGCATGGACAGGAAGAGGATCTATAAAGGTTGTTACAAGGACAAAGGACATCTAAAGGTAAGATATTCAAAAAGAATTGTTTCACACAACTTTTCTTCAATAATTCTGCAACACCACAGGAATCTCTTAAGTCCAAAAACTGAGATGATCCAGAGAAGAATAGAAAATTACAGACAACCAGGGATATCAGATCTCCAGTCACTAGAGACCACGATCATCACTTTTCTGTTCTCTGCCAGTTATTTACACTGTCTTCTGGAGCATTAGGTTCTCATCACTAGAGATAGGATCCTAGAGCTACCTATGGCCTAATCTGACTTAATTTGGTGACTCTGGCTCTGGCAAATCCTTTTCTATCTCTTATTCTATGATATTAGGATTTTCTAATTCTGTGACACCCCTCTCTTGAAGCAGATATTCTTGTCCCTTCCCCTCATGGGGAAATCCATCCATCTTGTGTGTCCCTACAGTCCCTAAGCCATTATGAAAGGTTTACTATTCATGCAATATCACTAACAAGACCTACCTTGGTGGCATTTCCTAGGGAAAAGGTATGATACAGCTGAAAAGATACACAGAGGGTATGGGTTTTTGAAATTTGTTGCATGTTGTGCTGGCCTTCTTAAACTTGATTGTTGAGGGAGAAATTAGGAACAGAAGCAAAAATATGGATGAAAGAAGGTACTATTGGAACAACCGTCCAACTGAAATTCCCCAAAGCAGGGGTTACAAAGCAGAGTAACCACAGAGTGAAAGGAAGTGACTGTGACTACTTAAGAAGTGGCGTGCCCAAGTAATCATGCAAAGCACGGGAAGCAAGTTAAAAGCAGAAAAGTCCAGGCCTTCAGCTGATGGACATGCATTATTAGTTATGAGACCTCCCAGGAGCTCTTTAGGGAGAATGGCACCTGCCACGGACAGCATTTGACAGACAGACTTTCCCAACACAGCCCCCTGTTTTGATGCCTGATGCAAAAACAACAGAAACATGTCAAAGAAGCTTGAGATAAAAGTGAACAAAACAGTCAGAACTTGACGAAAAATACAAGCTCCTACAACCATTCGTAGTGATGGTTTTTAATCACCTGAGAACTATCAGGATAAAAATAACTCACTTCCTTTCCTCTCCACCAACATCCTCCAAGACATGTTGCCTCAGTCCATCACAAAGACAGCTTGTGCCTGTCATTACAATGACACAAAAAGTTTAATTTATCTTCAGTGTTAAGATGAACCATGAAACTCAACCAATTAAAAAAAAAAAAACACAACCCAGAAGCCCCATACTTAATTTCAGTTAAACAGTGCTGCTGGAGTCTGATAACTAAGAGCTGCATCCTTTGTCTGCCAGACAGAAGCTCTGAGCAAGCTCCACTAATGAACTGTTGACAATGTCAACAATGGAGAGAGCACAATAGATGTCGTGTATTTATCTTACTGTCACAGCACTAAAACAGCTGCTGTCCGTGGAAACCACTATGTTGCCTCTGTGGAGCTCCCACTTCTCATAAATCCAACTCCCAGATGGTCTTGTAAACAACAACAACAGCAGTATACTGTAGCATATATAATAAGTTAGGAATACAACATCCACAGCAAAATGTGCAGAAAACACAGCATTCCTGGGCTGAATCTTTTCTTCGGGAACTGCCTTATGTTTCATGAAAGTTCTTCAAGCTGCAGCCCTGGAGGAGCTGCCCTTGTGCTTCATGGTGCACAGGAACCCTGATACAGAAAACAGCTGATCATCTGCTTCCCACAGCAGGCAACCAAGCTGGAGGGCAGACACAATCCACAGAGCTAGAGTTCAGCATTAGTCATCTGTGAAGGGTCTGCTACAGGTGAAGAGTGAATTCCTCTAAGCCATGAGGCAAGCTACAATGCAAAGTTTCTACAGAAAATCTCCACTGCCACGGGGTAACTTTTACAGGCTGAAAGAGGTTGAGAACCAGTACAGCAGAAGATTATAAAAAAGTTCTCATGAGCCATGGATAAGCAGGGATGCCAGCAGTCTGGGGAGAGAAACCTGAAGGCAAAGAAAAAGGAACAGAAAGCAGTTCAGGGAAAACAACTTGGGGGGGGGGGAGAAAAAAAAAAACAGAGATAAAATAACAAAAAGAGAATAAAGAAAGGTTAAAAAAAAAAACAAAGGGAAACAAAACACAGAGCAAAGTGAGTCAGGGGAGAGATAGAAAGAAGGAAGGGGGAGGGAAACAGCAGTTTGGAAAGAGAAGTCTCATCTGGTAAAATAACCTTGTAGGACTGAGGAGAAATTCTGATTTGACAGCTTGGTGTATCTGAGCAGCATCAGGCACTACATGCAGGTACAACACAAGCAGCCACACTGGAAGAGCATCTGAGCTTTCAAAAGGCAACATAACATTATTATCAGACAGTGAAATCCTAGCAGACTAGTATTGCCAGAAAACACCCTACCTGTCTAAGGGAAAACTTGAAAAGATGAGCTCTTCTGGCTTCCTTCTTCAGCATTTAAGGGTCTGATCCTGCCCACACTGAAGTAAGAGGAAGGCATTTGATTGTATGAATTGGATCAAGCTCTAAGAGAAATCTTAACCAAGAAGTTCTGAGAAGTAATATTTATCAGGAGAAACAGAAATGAGAACTTTTCCAGGTTTTTATTTCATTTCCAATATCTATTGGGCCTCTTGCAACTCTTTCTACACCACCAAATTTAAGCCAGCTCCTCAGCCCATAGCGCTGCCTTTCTCATGAAGAGTTATTTAAATACAAAAGTCATTCATTTCAAAGACACAGAAGCAGGCAGATTAGTAACAATTAGGCTGTGTTCTAGCTCTGTTAATAGTGAACCAGCCTGTGTTCTTCCATGATCCTCTTTGGTGCATTTGCCTAGGCCAAGGGATGGGCACATTTCAGACAAATAAAATACTGTAACATCACAGTGAATCATACTTAATCACCCTGAAGGTATGCATATATCTAACCTTGTTTACCACCTTACTAGTGAGATAATTTGAGTTGTTGAATGTCCTTGGCCTTTACCATCATAATACACTCCAGATGCACACATGCAGTGCGCTCTGCCATGTGCTGTTATTAACATATTCAAGAGCAGATTGTGTGAAAGCCATAATCTGCTGAAACCAACAATAATTGCAACAGCCAACTATTACTAATATTGCTGACGTAGTAAAAATGTCCATCTTAAGAAGTTAATAACATCAAATAGCTCAAGCTTTCACTTCTCAAACATATCCATTAAATGTTACATACTGTAGTTTGACTAAGCTGTAGGAAAATTCTAGTTCCTTTAATGGTATTTAATCAAATCTGTAGGAATTTTGGATTCCTTCAATGCAATGCAAATTTGGTTTGCAATGTTTCACCACTTCCTCCAGATAAAAGGCACAACTAATATTCAGTTACTTTCAGAAAGCCTAAGGTAAGCACACATACACACATATATAGTGTGTGTATATACATATATATGTATATGTATACATACAGAAATATTCACACACATGAATGCGTATGACTGAAAGCTAAGACACACAAGAGTGTGAGATTGTCAAGTGTCCTTGTTGGGCTAAATACACTGAGCTTTAGTGTGGGCAGTAAGCCCTCTGCTGTAAAAGAGAACATTAAGAAATTGTACTTACCCCAAAAGTTTTCTAAAGATAGGACATGCTCTATGCAATCTCTACTTCTAGCCAAAGCTTTGCTTAGGTGTCATTTGGTTAAATGAGATTTTTTATGTATCCACTAAAAGGCTGCAGCCAGTCATCTTAAAATGTTGGTATGATTAAATGTTCTGTATGCAAAGAAGCACATCTATGTCCCATCCCTGCAAAATAATTTTCTTTAGAGCAGCTTAATTTTAAATAGAGTATTACTGAAACTGTGAATTGCACCATGACTGCTTAGAAATTACTCCTGACTTTCATTCCATCTTTGTTGCAAGCTTAACCTCCACCTCCCAACCAAACTGAATAGATCATGATCTCCTTATATTAGGTTTCAATTTCTCAAATCCTGGACGGATGTTTTGCTCATTCCAGATTCTACCGAAGTTGGTACGTCTATTCCTGGAGACAAGGATAAGGGAAGGTTACTGGCTCAAGGTTTTATGAAGGAATTGAGTCTAGCAGGCGGAGGATGCTTAGTGTTTCTAGCTGTTCATGCACAAATAGTGTATGCTATCTGGGACTGTCAAGCAAAGCTATCAGTATTCCAGTGCAAGTGATTATAATCCTATCCGGCTGCATCTGCACAAACAAAGCCTCAGAGATACATGAAAACAGTTCAATATTTTGCAAAAGCTGCAACACATTCTGAAGCAGGGGAGGAACCACGCCGACTGGCGACACTAAGGAATGCAAATGGATTTAGGGAGCGCAGGGCCTCCTCTGCCTTCAGCAGTGTGGAGGGGCAGGAGAGCAGGGCCAGCAAGGACTCAGTTACTGAGCTGAGTTTATCTCTGGCCAGACTCAGCTCACACTCCAGCTACAAAACTATTTTTCAAAAGCCCAGAAAGTCAGCATGTGCAAGCATTACTTGTGCTCCGGGAAGCTCAAATTTTAGTGATCCTGGCAGTTGTGCCCTGCTGTTCTGGTCCCACTGGACACCCTCTAAAGCAAAGGTCCAGGTGCCACACACACTTCAAGGCACTGCTGCTCAGCATTACCCCAGCTCCCGCCTGCACCCAGGTGGGGGTGACAGTCCCCCTTGGGCATACAGCTCCTCAAGGCTTGCCCGACCCTCCAGCCTAGAGCAGCAGCAGATCCCAGGTTGTCATTCCCCTTAAGCAGTGTATTCCTGCTGTCTGCAGAGGGCACTCAGGGCTTGCAAGTGTTAGCAGAATTCACCAGCTATCAGCTGAGAAGAGATGCCACATCCAAGGAATGAGAATGAGCAAGAGCAACCCGAATGAGTCATTTTCCATTACCAGCGGGTGAAAGGACAGCGACTCCTACGACCACGGAGCACAGCAGAAAGAAGGTTAGGAGAGGAAAAGATATAAATATGTTTAAACCAAACAAAAAAGAGACACCATCAGAGGTTAGTGATGTGGTAGGAGAAAAGAAGCAACTGCAAGTGACAGAGCCCACAAAACATGTCTCACTTTAAATACCTGTCAGAAAACACACTTGGCTACTTAACCTGGGAAACACCCTCTCAATGCTACCTTCTGTCTCAAGCAACAGAAGCTGCTTCCATAAAAGTAAGTCTCAGAAATAAATCCGGTGGATTTATATCGGTATCAGCCCCTAAAATTTCAAAACTCAGTTGCTTTGCAAAGGGGTTCACGTTTGCAAGGTTTAAAGAGAAACTGAGAGCAGCAGAGAATTTCCCCATTCTCCCAGAGGAAAAAAAAAATGTACACAACATATTGGCTTCTCCCTGTTCCCGTTTAATCAAATCATTTAAATGGTTACTCAGACAAGTGGAGAGACTGGAAATGATAAGCACACATCAGGTTTTAGATAAGCAGATCCTCCACACCATCTTATATGCTTGAAATATTTCAGAACAAAACCCATGAGATGAACCTAAAAGAAAGATCCCCAAAGCACCAAGCAAATTAAAACCAAATCCCACAAAGATTAACAGGTACATTTTGCCTCTGCACCCATGGGCCTGAGCATGAGTGATATCCCTTGAACTTGGTTCTTTGGAAGCTAATACAGAAGAGGAATATGGCTTTAACTGCTGGTGCAATTCCTCTGTTTTCAAGAAAGTTATGTGAGGAATTATTTTAGCTCCCTGAGTTGCTCCATCCACTGGCAAGCGCTGCAGCTTTTTTTTTTTTTCCTCCTTGTGGCAAACAACATACATACCAATGCGCAGAGATTTTTCAGCTCCAGCCCTGCTCCCGCCACCAAAATCCCCCCTCACACATCCCTGGGGAAACGTCGGGGAGATGCTGACAGCAAGGAGGGCAGCAACAAGGCCCCCTTTGACCCCCCAAAACACAGCCCACGCCACCACATCCCCTCGCAGATGGGGACACCCGGGGGGGGGGGTGTCTGGGCCACCTTCCTGCGGGAACCCCGACTTCCCCTCTTCTGTGGGGGCTCACCCCCGGGACTGCAGGGCAGCCTTTCACCTCCGCTTTGCATTTATTAAAAAAAAATAGTAAAATAAAGCCCCAAGAGGGACTTCCAAGCCCAAAACGCCTCCGTGGCTTTCCTGCCCCCCGCCCCGCGCGCCCGGTGCCGTCCCACAGGCGGAGGCTATTCGGGCCCCGCTCTCCCCACGCGGGGTGGGGGGCAGCCGCCCGGCCGCCTCCACCCGCCCCGGGCAGAGGCAGCGGCCGAAAGCAAGCACGCAAAAGGGGAAAGAAAGAAAGCAAAGAAGAAAGAAAGAAAGAAAAAGAAATAAAAAAAAAAGGAGAAGAAGAAGAAGCGGGGCTCGGCCCCCGGGGGTGCTCAAACCTTGGAGCAAGGGGGACCGGGACAGCTCGGGCCGGTCCTCGGGGAAGGAGTCCAGGAGGCGCTTGAAGAGGCGGCCCAGGTCGGAGTAGCTGCGGTGCAGGTAGAGGACGTTGCGGTCCGACCACTCCGTGCGGATCTCGTAAAACTCCTCCTCGTCGCCCCGCCGGCTGATGATGAGCCGCCGGATGCCGTTCACCCAGCAGCCCCGCACGTACATGTTCACCAGCGAGGTGCCCTCAAACACGGCCGAGGCCATCCCGCCGCCGCCGCCGGCGGAGGGCGAAGCGCACCGCCCCGCGCTGCCGGGGCGCTCCCAAGTTAAGAGGAGGAGGAGGAGGAGGAGGAGGAGGAGGAAGGCGGGACGGCGGTGCCACCCCCCTGCCGCTGCCACTGCCCGCCGCGGCCGAGCCGCCTCCCGGCGCTGGAGGCAGGGCCCGGCGGCGGCGGCCCGCAGACGGCGGCGGCCCCGCGGCCGCCCCCTCTCCCCCGGCGGGGCCCGGGCGCCCCCGCCGCCGCCGCCCCCGGGAAGGCGGAGCCCCGACGGGGCTGCGCCCCCCGCCCCGCCGAGGGGCCGCGGGACCCTCCTCTTCCTCCTCGGGACCACTTCGCCGACGCCACGCACACGACGAGGTCCCCCCCCCCCCCAGTGACCTTAGAAGTTGTTTCTTTTTCTTTCTTTTTTTTTTTTTAAAAAAAAAAAAAAAAAAAAAAAAAAAAAAAACTTCCAGCTCGGCCAGCTGAGGAAGGAAGGGAGGGAGAAAAACAAAACAGTTTATGCTGCCTCTAGCTTCTTCATGGGAGACTGTCAGCCCCCAGCACTCTACGCAGTCTAAAGGCAGTTCTCTGTGCTGTGAGGTTCCTACAGGGAGACCCCAGCAGCAGAGCCAGCACCTCCCGAGAAAGCGGGCTTAGGGGGGGCTGCAGCAGGGGCAGAGCCTTGGAGCAGGGCTGTCCCGGGACTGGAAGCTCATCCGTCACCTACCGGAAAAGCAAGCGGAAGAGCAGAAGTTGCTGATGGCTGGGATATGCTTGGCCTTTTCTGAACAGGCCTGTGGGACAACATCCCCGAGGAAGACTGCAGCTGTGTCGCTTTCGAGCGGGAGGCCTGCGCTCGCAAGCACTTGCCCTCCTTCCAACGCAGACTCCAAGCAGGGTCTTAACAGATACGGGGTGTGCGGAGAGCTCGCCAGGGCTGCCACCGGCTGGCTGCACCTGAAGCAGTCAAAGCCAGTCATCTGTCAAAGCTAGAGAGAGGGGGGCATTTTACAGCAAGGAAGTGTGGAGGAGACACCTGGATGTCTGAAAACCTCTAAAAGTTGCAAAGTTAAGATACAATTACTGAACATGAAGTAAATGACAGCACAGAGCTGTAGGATGCATCCCCCAGGACTGGCCTCCACTTGCAGGTTGGGGCCTCTGGCACTGAGCTTTGCGCTTTGCTGGGGCTTGGCCGTGCTGGCGGCGACTTTCCTGGCTTATTCATTCAGTGGTTGAGGACGGAAGAGATCCTTCCTGTTGGGGTGTTTTTGAGAGGCTGGAGGTTGTTGTACTCACACTCTGCGTTATCGAAATAAAGCTGGTTTGCCAGCGTGACATCTGCAGGTCCTGAGGCCAGGAATTCACACGGTAATGGTTCAGTTACTGTTTAACAACTCAGAAAAATCAGCAGAGCCCACAGACAAGAGCCCTGTTACAGATACCAACCAGCCAAGTGGTACTGGGAAAACACCCCAGCTGGATCAGCTTGGGACAGTACAAATAAGCACAAGCTGCGTGAGGCAGGGGATATACAGAGGGGAAAGATGTTTAACAGCTTTTGGAAAGTGCAGGGAATAGCTGAATCATACACTTTTCATTGTATAGGATATTGCTGATAATTGGCTAAATCATTCTGAAGCCTCATGACATGATGATAAATCAATGCCAAACCAAAGAATAGTAACATGCCCCAGTCTCCCTATTCAAATAATTGCATTTTAGTTCACTTTGAAGCGTAATCATATGGTAAGAAAACAAACAACTGAGCCATACTATTCCAAACAGAAATGCACTTGTCTGTTTACTATTTTCCCACTCTACAACATTGGCAGACTTTTCATTAGAAGAGAAATCTAAATTTTTTAAAACAGGTTCAGTGATACTGAAGCTGTTGAACCGGGACCTGAAGCATGCTGAGCCGATTCCCACCAAACTGACTTCACTGAAAACAGGATTGGGCCTGTAGCTACTACATAGAAGTAAACTAAATAGACGACCTAAAGGCATATGCAGAGCAGAATAATATACTCTGGCATGGAGTAAAACGTGGGTAAGTGCTCACCCACTTCACCTTGGCTCACCACAAAAGGGTTTGCACAACACCAGCAGGCTAGACACCTCTTGTGTACTGGGTATTAGCTGTTCAGGGTATTCAGTGTGGTTTCACAGGAGAGGAATTGCTTTGCAGCGTAAGAAGATCTCAACACAGTTCTTTTTGTTCGAGAGAGGCCTTGGTAATCTCTCCTCTTGTTCCAGTACATGGTGGTCTCCCTGGTTCTTCCATGTAAAAACAAAACAAGAAAATAAGATGCCTTCTCTTCTAACAGTCACTGTGGTAGCCCAAAATAACCACACGTCCTAAGGAAGTGAAACTTCTCGGAAGAGAACTGCAAGACTAACTCCCCCCCTTTTTTTGGTTTTGTTTTGTTTAAGATGCCAGCCTTGTGTTACTTATAACTGTTTAAGCAGCGAAAACACTTGACTTGTGAGCGTTATTCACTCCTACTGGTATTTTTCTCCTTCACAATAGAATGAATTTTGCCATTGTCAGTCTGCCCATGTGTAACTCAGCAGACCTCAAAGGCTCTCAGCAGCTTGGAAGAGCTCATGCTACGGCCTGATTCTGCAAGATCTTGGTCAGGGGTCCTCAGCTTCGGCTGGGTTATGGGTGGCATCCACCATCCTATAAGCTTAGGCCAGCTCCAGTATTAAATATTTGATTCTGTTTTTCAGTATTGGTGCTGCCCTTCCAACTGAATTAAAATATTCAAATCACACAGATCCTATGTGCCTGTCACTGCCTGCTCCTGGAAAATGAGCCTGTGCCAAAAATTTTGCATCTAAAGTGCTTGACGCTGACAAACTGACGCCAGCTCCTGATTTTTAGAAGTACAAAAGGTAGAAGTACTCACATGCCTAATGCCTCACAGGTACACAAGCATTTGCTGGATGGGTTCCTTATTCCCCAGTGACTACGGTATTGCTGCAGAAAAAGGAATCTTAATCCAGTAAGTGCATGAAGCATGAGATACCCTTTTCAGAGTGCAAGGATAAACTGTGGCAGAGCTGTAAAACCTATCACAGACCACTTCTGCCATGGCCACCTTGTTGCCTGCGGCCTGGTTGATGACCACTGTAATTTAATCTTGTTCTCAGCTCAAGCAGCTGGATACATCCTTCTACCTACCAGGTACACTCTTGAGCCTCTCTATCACAGCATTGTGGTCCAAGCCAGCCACTGAATCTGGGTAAAACTGCTGTACCTGAAGGCTGGCTTAGTAATAACTCTGTTACTGATTGGCTGCATAAAAGTTCTGCTGGAAAATGTTCACACACAGAAAATAAATATTTGCAGTAGAGCACTGGTCCAAAGAGCAAGGCAGGTCTCACAAGATTATCTGCACCATGGGATGGAAAATGGATATTTGCAAGGATGGATAATCACAAGGGACACAAACATTTTGCAAATAAAAATATCTCTTACTATCAGCACCTTCTATTGTTGCTATTCAAATTGTATTTGTTGTGCACTTTTAAAAGTAAATAGAGAGTGGTCATTTGCATTGGGCTAGTCTTTCATGTATATGCAGCATGGGCAGAGACACTACATCTGCTCTTCATCAGAAAATGGGAAACATATTTGTCTTTTCTTTAAAAATGGCTTTTATTAGAAGACATGCATATTCCTTTGTGTGTGACATGTAGGTTACTATTTTCAATTTTAACTGTAGAGACAAAAATAATTAATAGCAATTGCACCTTAGAGATTAAAGATGGCAGCTAAGTATGCATTTTATCCCCTGTATTGTTGCGATCTTATTTGCTTGTTACATTCAAAAAATACTACTGGAATATATGTATTTTCTTGGCCAGTTATTATTTTAATTTCTACCCAAAATGTTTCCAGTTTTGCATTTTACTATCACATACTGGTAATCAGTTTCATGCATTTAAAACACATGCACCATACCTACCACCCATAATGTTAATTTGTTAAATGGGTTGCTAAAATGATCCAGGCCCTGCGAAGATTACTCTAGCCACAAATTGACTTTCAAATCTTCAAATGATGAAAACAAAAAGTGGTGCAGCAAAATTACCTAAATTGCAGAAAAGACTTGGGCCAAATCTCCATCTTTGGCCTGGGTTACAGAGGTGAGAGGTGTTGCAGAGTGTCTCTGGAGATAGTTCTCATGGAAGAGCCAAGACTGAGCTCAAGAACAGAGAAAGGCTGTGACTTGAAAGCAGCCTGATTTTGGCAGCACTATTAGGAGATCCTTCTGCACCACAGTAACTGCTCCGGTGCATATGGCTGCTGGGATCTGGGTAAAAACCACAGTGTTGTGGCATGGAGCAGAAGTGAGGAGCCAGGGGCAGATAGGTACTCCTTCAGCTGCTACTGCCACCTCAGCTGGACTTTGGGGAAAAGCTGACTTGAGGAAGGAGTCTAAATAGCTGAGATGCATGACCCTGGGAACAGGCTAGAGGTGAGGTGAGGATAATGCCTGTGATGGGGAAAAGAGGTTTTTCTGGTTGTTAAAGTTTTCATTTGCTCAAGGAAGCCGACTTTACACATTCTTGAAAATAACCAAAAATTGCATCCAGGGAGTCTGGCTCCATCACTAATTTCTCATTCTAACTGGAATGGACATTCAAGACTCAAATATTTTAGCAAGCCACTTAAGTCAAAAAGCAGTAGCAGCTCCTGTGCCTGGAGTCACCAGAGATCTTCTGCCTCTCCTGCGGTTTTGGAAGATCATTCCTGCTGTGAAAAAATGCACAGTGAAGAATATTTCTAGGACTCCCTCCTCCAGCAGATTTGTAAACACAGGAGACCTGAACCTTTGCAAAGAGAGTCAGTTAATCTCATTCTGCTCTGCTGTCACTGCAGTACTGAAACAATTGAAAAAAAATTCACCTATTCCTCATGTTCTACAGTACCAAAAGATCATTTGGAAAGCCACAGGGACTGAAGCTTTATCCACTTACACAAATAGTGAAAAGAAGATAATGAGCTTTAAAAGGCAGTGCATGTAATACCTGCAAACAAGTGGGTGCTCATATTCAGTTCTCCCATGATGGGCACCCTTTTATTATTATTATTATTATTATTATTATTATTTACATGCAATCCCAAGGCAAGGCAGCCTCCGTTTTAGTCTTAAGTTCGTATGTCAAGATCTTCCCTCCTGAATGCCTCTGGTGAAAGGGAGCCCTGGATTAAACAAGCTAGTGACTGAAAAATCCTTTCACACTCCTGTGGGGTGGTTTGACTGCGAAAGGTTTGAATGCACCGTCAGAGCACATTCTCACTTTGTTCTCTTCCTCACTCCTCCAGGCTGATTCTGTGAAGTACTGAGTCCTCAGGAGCCAATGGGAGTTTAAAAAGTGCTCAATATCCTTCTAACTCTGGCTACCTCATAATGTAGCCATTAATGTAAGCACAACCTATTTTTAGAATCCATAACATGTTTTCTGGGTAAAAAAAAATGCTTGAAATACTCTTTTCTCTCCCTCAGAGTTGACATTGATTTTGATTTAATAGAAGAGCCTGAAATTCTTTCCATTAAAAAGTGTATTATAAATGCTCAAGGAGCTGTAACTGTATTTGAAGCTAGGTATATTCCTGCCAAAGGGGTAAACTAGCTTCGTCTAACAGGAAAATATTTCTAGTTCAACAATTTACCCTTTATGAACCTTTTTCCTTGAGACAACACAGAACATATATCTTCACTATGTTTCTGGCAGAGAAAATAAATTAAATCTACCTACAGATTACTAAAAATCAGTGGCATAAAAACTATCTACATATTTGAACTCTTAGCCTAATATAGTCTACCAACTGGGTGCTGAAAGGTCCACAGTACTGAGTTTCAGTACTGTTTGAAAAGATCCCTCATACAGCTTGACACTGCCAATTCGTACTACACATTAGAATAGGAAGCCCTGAAGTGTACTACAGAGACAAGCATCGGTATCTGGAGTCTACAGAAGGGGAGGCAGAGCCACAGAGCAGAGAAAGCAACTTGCCTAAGACTGCAAAAAGATGCTGTCCTAAAGGTCATATTCTCAGCATTTGGCATATGGACATGTATACAACCTCCAGAAAACATACTTTTTCACAGGGGAAAAAAATCACATTGCATATGTCCCTTAGCTCCTTAAATATGCAACAAAGCAACATGCACACACTGTGTTTTGAAAATCATGATGCTGCTCTGATGTTCTTCCATTTTTTTTTTCTCATTAGTGTGAAGAAAAATCACTCAGTTTAAAAATAGTAGGCTGAAAATAATAACTTCAGATAAGGTATTTTGTTGCTACTGTTGTTAATAACTGGCAGTGCTTCCTTTTCTCTCCGTACATGACCCTGGAATAAGCAGTTGGCCTTATTTTAGACCTTCAGAAAACTGGCTCCATCCTAATCAATGATCGTCTCACATAAAGTACACAAGCAGTCCAGCTGAACTGCAGTAGGCTATTCTTGCACATCAAATCAAGGGCACATGTTAAATGCTTTACTGTGTGAATATGGAGCCCTTCAGCATCTGCACATGGTGAGGAAAAGTTCTCAGTGAAAGAAATACATGAAGAAGCCACAGCAACAGGAATGTGGAGTATGAAAGAAATGCACGATCGCACCCTGAGCCTGAAGAACAAGTATTACTTAGTTGCATTCATTCACATAGCTGCATCCATACGATACAGCTCAACTATGTTTGCTGCTTCAAATTCTTTAAGTCAAAACAAGCATGAGTGATTTGATGTGTCTACATGGCATAATTAAAGATGTAAACAATGACTGCCATAGGAGAAACTGGAGCAATATGCTAAGTAATTACCTGAGTTATTTCAGTCTAGCTATATTCTGCATCATTAGTAATAATTACAGGAATTAAATTCAGGCCGAGCGTACCTTTCATAGTTCAACTTGTGCATAACAACCTGTCCTCAGTTTTTAGGATGTTTCCTCCATCGGCAGGGTGGCCCTTGCTCTCTCCCATTTTTAATTATCTGAGCCATAAAGGAAAGACCCATTAACCAAAACAAGGTTAATTATACTTTTATCAGAAAAGTTTCAGAAAAGATTTCTTCTAAAAAACAGCAGGGTGAGGAGTCCATTCATTCTATCCCCTCTTCCTCTAAAAAATAAAATAAAACCAGACACTGAATGTCTCTATTTACATTTCAGAGTTCTTTTCATCCCTGGTATGTCTATGTGAATGTATCAGATACGAATGAAGCGTGAATAATATGCAACTACTTTTTCCTTTTTTTCCTATTTTGCTCAGAGCTCTATTTTTCTAACTCTTCCCAAAAGCAAGAAGGAAACCATTTCCCTGCCCCCTTCTTCTTTGTTTCTTTTCCTTCTTTTTCAGGAAGAGGCTTGTAGTGAATCTGTTAGAACTACTGTGCTATACTCATCAGTTCTACTTAGCGCAGCTCCTGTGTGAATCCAGGCTCTTTTCTCTGTGAGAAAAGATATTTCCCTTTATACTGTTCTAAGTCAATTACTATGTTGGCTTTATGTACTTTTTCTCCAAGCCAGACATATGATAAGTATTTTCCCTACAGCTCTTCTTATTATTTGTCATATTATAAAGATGGGAGTACCTTAAACATACATATGGTTTGGTTCATATACACATTACACAAATTGAGTGAGAAAGGTCACAAAAGGTAACATAGCACCTTCTCCTTATGAATAAAGATCAAGATCTGGTGGGCAAGTCTTACTGCACTCGATATAAGGAGGTTATTAAAGCATCTACAATTTTTTTTGTGTTTGCATGGGATAGAGATGATTTCTGCCTTAACAAAGTCAGTTACTTCAACCAACAGTTGAATCTTACTCAGATATGCTGCGAAGCCTCAGAGGAACATGAACAATGAAGCAAGAGACATGCGATGGTTTCAGTACGGATGAATGTTGGAAAGACAACCTCTAAGTACAGTAAAAGCCGTTGGTCTTGATTGTTCAGCAGCTCCAAACACAAACATACACAGGGTTTCAACATTAGCGATTTGCTGTGGATTTCTTTTGGAAGAAAGTGGGACACAAAGTCAGTGGGAACTGCCATGCTTTTGTTTCTGTACGATTCAGGTCTAAAGCTCATTATATGCTTCTGATAATCCCACTATCCACCAGCTTAAGTTTCAAGTGCAGTGAGGCCCCTGTTAGACCAACTAAAAGAACCTACAGAAGCCACCTGGTATCAGTGTCTTCACATCCCCTGGAGCAAACCAACAAAAATTACAGCACCAATCCAAATCATCTTGTGAGAGAGCGAGGGTCTTTACAGTCAGTGTTAGAAGTATAAGCCCTCAAAATCTTCTGCACACAAAGGCTATGCTAATGCAGAATCCTACTGCACAGTTACTCTAAGCTATTTTTCTTAGGCCTCCCCAGCACTGTTTAACCATTACTCATCACTACACAAGCCTAATGCAGTCCTCCATTCAAGACCATGACGTCTTTTGTTCCATTGAAACAAATAGAAATTAATTGTATTAGAAGATTCCAGTTGTGCATATGATTGTTGACCCCAGAAAATAGCTGGAAATCGAGAGAGTTCAAGGAGCCCTCCCGCAAAGAGATGTTTTAATGGTAATAGTTAAAATAAATTTGACTTAAAAGTTTTAAAGATGCAATGCAATAAGTACGGAATGATGCAATACGTATCACATCATGGGAAATTCATGTTATGAATAGCTACCAAATGAGAACAAAAATTAATTTAAGAAGAAATAATAGCTATTTGAAGATAAAGCAAAAGCTATTATGAAGTACTCAGGTAGTGGATTTATCAGCTAGAGTTGAAAACCTTAAATTTGAAGACTAAGTGTCAAAGAGATCACAACATCCATAGATGGGAATCTCTGCATAAACAGAGAGTCATGCGGAAGAAACACCATTTTGCTGCTGGGCACTTCTTTCAGCTAGACACTAATAGTTTAATCGTTTAACATAAAATGATTTACTTATATAAAGCAAAGGGATAAAACAATACAATTGTATCTTAATCTAAATATGGTAAAAATGTATCTACTGGTTAGTTTGTTGGTCAAGCTGGTTCTCTCAGTTGTTGTCTGGAAAAAACTTCAGCTTGTTTTTCTCTCCTGATGCTTAGGTTTCTTGGTAATCAAATTTCCCGTTAGTCTAACTCAAGCTAAGTTGACAAAAACTGCCTAGAACAGTTACTTGTAGATGCTAAACTAGAATTCTGATTTTTTCACTTCCTATGGCTGATGAACATCATATCCTAGTTCTTATGTTATTTCATGGTAACTGCTACACATAGGCCTAAAAAGTTAAGATTAAATGAGAGTCATAGGCAATGAGCTGGATGTTTCTTCACTGAACAAGAGATGTAAATTCCACTGTCATGTGCAAGTCTCCTTAAGATGTATTTATTTCTGGAAAGCTGACAAACAGTGAAGAAACAGCCTTAGAAAAGCATGTGCTCTGGTTCAAAAAATTATAGTACTGCTTTCACAAGAATAAGTTCTTACTGAGTTTCAGTTGCCTTCATATAGCATTTGTGAACCAAAAAGCACAAGGCTGTGCTTGTGTAGCAAAGCTCCCCGACAAAATGGATCTGGAAATATAAGCACCATTAATATTAGTTTACTCAGAGGATCCCAAATGCAAAGTAAGATTCATTAGTTGCTGCAAGAATTTTCTTGTCATTCAGCTTGCAGGAGCGGATGGGAATAGAGGGATAACAATCTTTGTGAGGACAAATGGCAGCAGAAGCTGCCTTCTCCCCCAGCTCTAGTAATGCCCTCCATAAGCACTGGAAGGTTCACTGCATCTGAGAGCTTTATCAGTGCAAATCACTAAGGAGCTCTGGCTGCACCCATGTCAAACCCCTCTGCCAACATAGCTAAATAAAGGTGCCAATAAGGCACACGAAGAAGTAGGCATAGATTCAGAGCATTATACTAAAATCCTTCAATAGGGCAAAGATTTGAAATTTCCTTTCTAGAGAGGAGGAACCAGGAAGAATCTAGGGAAGACAGAGGCATCTGCATAGCTGAAAAGGAAATGAGAGACTTAGGGAAGACCTACGGGGAATAAGAAGACTGACAGCCCAAAGCTTCAAAAGCACAGCAGCATTCTTGTCTTTTTTAGCTGCACAGAAAAATCAATGCTAGGGCTCTGTAGCATCCTATTCTGAAAGGAAGCAAGAAACACAAAGGCAAAAGGCATAAATATCAGCCATCTGCTTGCAGGGAGCTGTCAGTTGCATGGTTTCCAATCAGTGCTGGACTGAAGCAAGCCCTTCCTTCTGGCAGGTGGGGTAGGGACTAGCTTTTGTTCTTGCCTTGGCTTGATTCAGAAGTGCTATGCTCTCTTGAACAAGAAGTTCAGCAACTTCTCTCTTTAGAGTGGCTGAATTCTTATCACATGCCATAAAAAAGTTTTTATATATATTCAGGCCTATACACAGCAGCTCAGTAAAACAAGGGAAACTAAATTTTGACTTCCTCTCCTCCACAGTTTTAATTTCAAAAAGTGGGTGTCAAGGGGAGATTCATCTGCCTCCTAATTGTTCCCCAGCTTCCTGTCAAAAAAATCCAGACCTAAATCCCAGGAAACTTCTCACTCCCTGTCTGAGTCAGAACTCAGCAGAACAATAGCTGGCTACAATCAATCGTGCTGCAGCAGAGATTTGCTAAAATAGACATTTGCATTCCTACGTGCTACTGAGAAGTTTCAACATATAATAGCAGCACACAACAGTTACAGCACAAATGTATTAGTAATTCTAAGTGCTGAAAATCACCAACTAATTTATCTTTTAGCTTCTCTGATGCCTGCTAACAAGAATTATCTCCCTTTAATAAGAAAACCAGATGGATGAAATAAAAAGATCTCCAAAGAAATTTGCTACAGTACAGAGCAAAACCATGGCATAGTCTTGTTTAAAATGTAAGAGTTCATTTTCCCCAACAGCATTATTTTTCATCTTGATGTCAGTTCCCAAGACTGATGATTCCATAATGCCTGGGATGGTGAAATTGGTTGGCCCTAAAGTCATTATTTTTCAGATCCTTCTTGATGCTGTATCACAACTTTCCAAATTGATTAGCAGTTTCTTTCAGTGCAAGCTCAAAAATTGCGTATCTCAAAACCCTAAAAGTACTTTTGCAAAGCCATAATTGATACCCAAATAAACTGGCTGAATTTCCCAGCAAAAGCAGCACTTCTTTCCTTTCTGGAGTAATGACAAACCTGTCTAGCATGGAAGACAGAGCATGTGCTGCTAACTCCTTCACATGGTTGCCAGGATCAGACAAGAGATCCCGCCATGACTGAGGGAAAAAAAATTAGGATACATAACAGACTGTCCTTCTATAAAGTCTCAGTCTTATTACCTACCATTGTCAGCATAAAACTAGTAAAAATTACATATTTTATTCCAGGTTGCTTCAGTAAACCTGAAAAGATTTCCCCTCTAAATGTCTCCCTCTTCAAATCCTGCTAAGGCTTCCTCTAATAGCAGGGGACACAAAAAGAAAAGCAAATTTGAGGCTGACTTCTTTGAGAAGGTGAAGTGTCACCCCTTATATTTCTCTTGCATTGCTGACAGTCATTGAGTCTCATGCTCAACACTGGGAACATCCAAAGTATCAGCTCTTCCAATTGATCTAGAAACTTGAAAAATCAATTCTGAAAACAATGAACTGGACTGGAGACCCAAATTGTGCTTGTCTGGCATTAAGAGAGAGCAACACCATGAATCAGTCCTTCTGGTCCTACAGTCTGAAAAAGAAAAAAAGGCAAAAAAGCAGCGCAGATGCGATTGTATAAACATCAGTGGCTTGCTTAGGGAGATCCAGTCAGACCACAGCACATCAGGTAAATTAAGAGGCCAAGTACAGCACAACTTTTTCTGTCCTTTTGAGGACTGGGAATATCAATGATCAAACTCTCTGAAAATCAGACTACTTAGTAAGAGCATCTCTGCATATGCGTCTGTTGCCTACCCACGGGCAATCAGGCTTGACCAACTCATACAGCCTAAAAATGCCAAGTTCACCTAGGAATTCTGTGAAAAAACAGGAATAAAACCCTTATTGTCCTATCACAACAAGGCTTTCTTTCTTCCTTTGTTAGAGTAATGCATTTTGTACAGATTTAACAAGCTAAATCTTAAAGTCCTTCCTAAAACATCATTTGCAGTCCTTCCTAAAACATTTGCATCCAAGCTATACTGCCTGTTAACTAGTATAACCAAAATAAGAATCTGGACTTCCATTCTTCTTCATCCCTTACTAGATAGCCTCCTGTCTCCTTCAAAATAAAGTGTATTTCTCAATTACAGAATTAAGTTTGTCTCTACATGAGTAATTAAGAGGATATGTTTGCAATACTTTTTGCTTTAATAATAGCAGTATGGTATGTTTGAAAAGTAGTGGTGGCTGTTACTACTAACGACCATTTTAGTAATGGCAGTATCGCTTCATTTGGCTTTTCCTATTAGAATCCTGCGTATGCAGTAGAAGCCCCTGAGCACATCTCAGTCTCCTGTGGAGATCATTACCAGCACGCACGTTTTTCATGGACGCATCATCACCACCTTACTACTTCAGTGGACAGAAAAGACTGCTGTAATGCAGTCATAACAATTACTAGACCACAGGTTGCATGTACTGAGAAAGGATCATTGAGATCTTACCTCCTTAAAGAGATGATCATCAGAAAGCTCAAGGGCCTGCTTCTAACCTGGAGAGGATAACCTCTGGTCACAGTATAGGCTGGGGGCAGTCCAGCCAGGGAGTAGCACTGCTGAGAGGGTACTGGAGTGGTGGTGGGCAGCGAGCTGGGGAGGAGCCAGCAGTGAGCCCTGGCAGCCAGGCAGGACAACAGCCTGGCTTGTCATCCTGGAGGCTTTGGAGGGATTTAATAGAGGTCCAGCACCTCCGGGAAGATTACAGAAAAGGTGGAGACAGGCACTTTATGGAGGTGCACAGCAGAAGAACAAAAGATGATGGTTGCAAATTGAAGCAGGGGAGGTTCCAAGTAGATATAAGGGTTTAAAAATAAATAAATAAATAAATAAATAAATAAATAAATAAATAAATAAATAACGCATGAGGACAGTTAAGCAATGAAGCAAGTTGCCCAGAGACTGTGCAGTCCCTGTACTTGAAGGTTTTCAAGACCTGACTGGACAAAGCCCTGAGCAACCTGGTCTGATCTCATTACTAACCCTGCTTTGAGCAGAGCATTGGGACTAGAGACCTACTGAAGCCACTTCTAACCTGAACGAGTCTATAAAAAACTCTGAGGCAATAAAAGATGCAAGATACCTATACATACAGAAAACATTCACCCCTTGTCACAGTAGAGCTGCAAAATTTTAGGAAGCTGGATTCTTCAGATGTGATGTAAAAACCAAAAACAATAACCCCTTTCTTCCTCAAAAACATGTAATATTGAGCCATTATACTACAATCTACTGCAGATATCACTCTCTGATCAATCTTTTTGGAGATTTGTTCTGATCAGTCTCTTTGGAGATAATGAGTATGAGATTCAGAAGAAAGAATTCCTTTCCTTTCTTCTGGCAGATATTCAATGGTAAAGCAAAGAAGGGAGTGTACTATTAAAGCTTAGCTGCTGTTTAAGCTTTTGAAATAAGTCTTCTGCCTGTCTCTTCCAAGAAAATCCCTCTTACCTGCTCTACAAACATAAAACCAAACTAAATCCACTAGTGTTGTCCAGGGGGATTCTTACCTTGTTTACATTGGGCTAAGCCTGAACAACTCCCCAAGAAAGAAATTCCACTTGATACACACCACAGGGTCTGAGAAATAAAATACTAAACTCATACAATGCCTTTTCAAAAACCAGTCCTTCAAAAAGTGACATTTTCATCTGTTCAGGTGGTAGAAAGCCCTGTCCATGAATTTTCCCTGCTTTGAAGTCGCAGCATTTCTGCAAAATAGGAAAAATTGAATCTGGAACATAGGGACTCTAATCATACTCCATCATTCAAAGTAAGAGGGAATAAAAAGCACATGCTTTCTTGAATCTTAAAGCTATAATGGCCATGACCATGGAGGAGATAGTAGAGTCTCAGGACAGAATTCCAGCTTTACTGAAGCTGACAAGGGCTCTCCACAAGACTTCACTCTGAGAGCTTGAATGTGGCCTTGTGCTGGTGCAGCTCTGCTAGTTTTAATGACAGTGTGCAATGACACACGATTCTCAAATTTCAAAAGGAAAACATCTGGACCAAAACTCTTCCTCTGCCTCACACACAGATGAAAAAGCATCCAAGTCTTTTGTTCAGTAAATGATATATAGAATTTTGAATAAATAAAAAAGATTTTTGTGTGTTCAAGAACAAATTTCAGTTCTAGGTAATATTTAGCAGCCTGTAATTACAAGAAATTTATGAAGCTTTTCTTCAAAAACGTGAGGGAGATTTTTTTCTTCCTTCAGAGAAAATGTGGTATCATTCAGACCAAACCAAATTTACGTATGTGGCTGAAGAAGAATTTTATTACATGTATGGATATACAAATTCTTTTCAGAAAGGTGCTGTGTATATTTAATATGCCCCTGTGTACAGGGAAATACCACCTTCCAGGAAGGGGTATAGTGTTTATAATGGGGGAAGGTAAATTATCACGAAAGATTGCATAAAACAAAGACTAAAAATAGGTACTTTTACATGGTATAATGTCAGAGAAAATGTAAGAAGGAACTATTAGAACGCAGAGGGTTAAGTTCTTCTCTGTGTTACGTTCCTAGTGAGAATTTTTGGAGTTCCTACTAATAATCAGTGTCAGAAAGAAGATTAGAAAGGAAAACCCATTCCTCAATTTTGCTTGTCTATGGAGGAAACAAAGGAAGACAGAGGTGGCTGAAAGAGCAAGAGAGTGCTTCTCTACTAGTGGTGGGAACCTGAAGAGAACTTGCGAGGTTCTTGCTGGCAACCTCCTGGGCGCAGTCCCGGAGCACTACGCAGCAGCAGTCCTAAGCTGGCTTTCTCTGTTAGGGGCAATTTCACCTTCACTGTGCTGATCCACGATAAGTGAAACCTTTAATAAACTGTGCCTCATTGCAACACGCTGTTGTGCCCAAGCAGCATCATGTGTGATAATATACTAAAGATCAGTGAATCAGATCAGACGTGATAAATACTTACCACTCAGTTCATACCTGTCATCATCATCCAGTAACTAAAGGAAGCACATTTTAACACTCCTGCTATGTAGTCTTATTATAAACTTCTTGTTAGTCATTCATTCCTTTCTTGCAAATTTTGTTTTGCATCATGTTTGTAACCCTGTTATTCTGGTTGGATTAGATCCCCTGCCATGGATTGTTACCAAGACCTGCTCAGAAGTCCTACAGTCATAAAGCTGTTATAGAAGTTTCACAAATTGTTCCTAGTTACCTCTTCTTAGTTCTGTTACAGGACTATAACTACAACCCAAAAGCATCTACTGGCATATGGCATGTCATATAATACAATATATTCCATCTGGCACATAATTTACTTACTGCTTTGCAACAGGTAATAGTTCTATTATGTCTTGGGTAAACTTTGGCAAGATACTACAAACATTTCAATATTAGATTTATCCTTAAAGACATTCTCCTTGGGAAGTTCTCATGCCCCATAATTTACCTTCATTTTAATCTATTTTTAAGGATGAAATCCCAGGTGTCTTTGTTGTACCCAGAGAGAATTAAATATAATGGAAATGCTAAAGCCTGTAATATCATCTTCTCTTTTGCCATGTTTATGGTCATTCCCCGTCCTTCGATATATGAAGCAGTCATTTCTCTTAAAGCCTAATTAGGAAAGTATAAAAGGAAACAGACTTTCTTAAACCATTGTTTTGCCTTAAATGATGCAAAACACTTATGGTCATTGACTATGAGTAACCAAGTTGTCATTTAAGTGGCCGTAAGCCCTATTTTGGGACTAGGTTAACTTTTATGTGCTTAGACTAATAAATGAAGTAAGACCTTTCCCTCGTTTCTATTCTCAATAAGGAGAGATCAAATTATTTTAGAAAGGTACAATTTAATATTATTACAGAATGTAATAATGCTTCCAAACTCATGTTGACCTCTCCCTTTGCTGCTCTAGTGCTCTTAGGGGAGATATCTAGGACAAAAGCTTTGGCATAAAATCTTCTACCATATAGAATACATCCACATAGTCTTACAAAGAATCTCACAAAGTCTGACAATGAGTTCAAGCACTTCAAAATTTTACAGTAGTTTGAAATTAAATAGTCCTTATACCAGATAGTCCTGCTACTATGCTGGCAGAACAAATGTAGTCCAAAAGAAATTAGGAGAAGATAATCATCTACTGAATGTTCCATGTTGTTGTTTTCATTCAGAGGACTTATTATTTGTCTCACTGTAGGGCTTAGACACTCCAGGAGGGAAAAAAAAAAAAAATTAGGGTCTAAAGAAAGACAGAAGAAGATAGTTCTTTTTCTGTGTGCCTATTAGAAGATAAAAGATTTTGGTTCATGTTTTTTTTAAATTCTGCCTGAAGAAAGATACTCTGCTGACCAGGATCTAAACTGTTCAGAAGGCAACACTGAGGGCCTAACAATAATAGAATTATCACTATTTTGTAATTAAGGAAATGAAAACAGCAAGGCTGAAGGTGCTATGGAACCCCAAAGCCACCTTGGTATCACCTCAGACATCCACTGTTGTGTGCTTCAGGCAAATACAACTAGAAAAACTCTCTGCCCCAAAAAGTTTACTTGTCCAGTACTGTGCTATGTAAGATTTTAAGTTATTGCTATTCATCTATTTCTAGAGTGTAAACTCTCTAGTGCAGTAATATTATTCCTTAGGTGGTACGCTGCTTATTACGTACACTTAGGACATAAATCACGCACTTATTTTCTGCTTAGGATTTATAGTTTTCCTCAAATTTCTCCATGATAATTTCACATGGTTCAGTTGTACTCTGTCCAAGAACACAATTTCAGCAATTTTTTTAGATCATTGGAGTAGGAAAGCGTTCTGCTTTTCTTCACCGTAAGTATGGAGTCTAATTAGCCTGTTTCTCCAACTTAATTTAGTCAATCATAACTACTGGAGAGGAATATGACATCTGACTCACTTCCACAGTAATTAATTGTGATTTCATAAAAGCATCATTATGTTATTGATTCAGATAGAAGGAAGTCAAAATAGATAAATAATAGTTAACAATTACACATGTACTATAATCATGCTGTGTACTTGTAAAACCCTTCAGTCAAGGAATTCAGTTACACAACCTCTGATTAAATGCAATAGAAGAAGATACATAGAAAGCATACACAACTGCTCTGGAGCAGGGGCAAGTGTTCGTACTTGCAAGTATACCACAGACAGGCTGTCAAAAAGCTTCATTCAGAATGAAACACTGAACTAGGGTCAAGGAGATCCATCTCTAACTCAACACCAAAATTCTGAAACTTTGAACAAGTCTCTTCTAATTAACATTTAGTGGGAAATTGTTTTCTTTGGTCTAAGAAACTCTAGTATTTTAGCAATTTTCCCTATTTTGTGTCACCATCAAAGGCTCTTTTCTGAGTTAGCAGAGACCAGACTTGAAGGCCTTGATACAGATGAAGAACTTGAATCTCATCTTGGTGGGCTTACGCACACCACCATGAAGTACACATTTAGCTGTACTGAGGCAAAACCCTCCGTAAACCAGCATGTTCAGGATCCCAAGAATACAGCACCATTTACGCTGCCTCCAGAACAAAGCCAAGTTTAGTATGTTATGGTCCTTTCTTACCCACAAAAAGCAATTAATTACCCTGTAAGTTGTCCTAATGAAACTATTGTGGGACCAGTCCACACTGCAAACTGGATGAGGTAAAAGAAGCCTCATGTTTGTAAAAAGGTGGTTTCATCTTTCTCATTCCATAGCATGGCCCCACAAGTAATTGTTCTGATGAAAATAGGAAGGCAGTAGAAAGAAACCACATTCTAATTTAGTAGCTCCATTATTGAGACTATTTCCATACTCTAGTTCAATTTTAGACAGTAGCAAATCTTGAATTTACTGTATCTTAGGTCTATGCATGTTTGCTTCTATTTGTCACTTCAAAAGCTCAGTTTGTCATAGCAGGTTCTTACGCTGAGTTTCCCTACAGCATTTTAAATGATGTCTGTCTAGACACTACTTCTGTATATTAGGTCAAAATTATTATCCCAGTTGTGCTTAGTTCTGGGCAATAACTCCCTCCTATGTGTTAGATGCTACAAAGACCTTCCCCTTCAAAAACTGAAGGGAGGATAAAAGGGGTATTTTACTCACACAGAAGTAGGCCACTCCTTATTAAGCCCAAAGAAAAGTGTTTAAAAATGAATTTTCATTGCATTTTTTCCACATTCATTTATCTACATTTTCATGTGGAGATATCTTACAGAAAGAAGCAGAAGAACAAGTTCTTGTATTTGGGTGTTTGTTTTGAAATCCATCAATTTTTTTTTCCTCCTCAGTTTCACATCCAAATAGATTTTCCAGGAAAATAACATAAAAAGTAATAGACTAAAACCACTGTTTCTCTCCCTTCCACTATGGGGAAAAAAAATCTAAGAGGAAATTATGGGCTCTCTACACACATATATACACTAACTCTTTCATCTTCTCCATTAGAAATCTAGCATATTTAAGAGTTTTTTACTACCTGAACTACATTTCCCTTCATTATTGTATTGATGTTTGCAGAAAATGGAGTCTATTTTCAGTCAGCATTCCATAAGAGCATAAACATTTTAAAGGCTGGTTTGGTAGAACACCTTATCAGAACTTGTTCCTGTTCCATAGGAGTCAAACAAAAAATTCCCAGGCACAGAACTAGCTTGTCCTGTAAACAGCTAAGTAAAGAAAGTGAGTTACGACTTTGTCCATGAGCTCTCCTTAAAATATAATTAACTGAAGAGTTGAAATTTCAAGAGCTGGTATGCGTTCAGCAAAGATTAATGGGTTATGTTCTGCCTTAGGCAGCAATGAGTTAACTCCACCCTAGATGAGCATGATAGTTATTGACAGTATAAAGGAGCCTGGAACACCTTCAAAGGCAGATTCAGCCCTTGGCTCACTGATGCAAATGCAGAGAAATTCCTTGTATCTATGGAATCGCATTAATGTCATTAATGTCCCATGCTAGAGGACCAGATTTGGCCCGCGTATTTCAGTGAAACAGTTCTCAAGTCCAAACTTTGCTAGTTGGGACTGTAAAGCTATTTGGGTAGATCAGGAAGCCAGCACAGCACCAGCCTGTGCATGACTGAGATGTAATGAATGCCTCTGTGAGGGGGAGAGGAAAAGTAAATTCTTTGCCCGTATACAAATGGAATTTTTGTCATTTGAAAAGAGTTCTTTTAAGGACATTCAGTGAGGACAGGTTCTGTGGGTTTTTGATAGCTGCTATGTCACTTCCTTCTTTTCTAGAAAGATGAATTGATGCTTTTTGACATACTCATGCTCACAGCTCAGATAATTCCTAGCCAGCCATCACATACCATACCATTTAAAACAGCACAAAATAAAGTAAAGTCAAAGGTTTAGGGGTTTTAAGAACAACCTTTTATAATTTCAGCTAAAACTTGCTGCCACCAAAAAGGGTTGGTGCTCTGGGGCTTGCAACAGTAACACACTTAGCTTACAGTTCTGGACGCTTGATCCAAAAAGAGCTAACACACAGGTCAGTTCTTTGAAAGTCTAAGAGGAATGGTAGAGGACACTATTACCTATACTCTCTTGTATTTGCAGTTATAAGCTATTTTTTTGCTAGGGAATACTGGAAAATATCCTCACTGGGCTTGCTTGGAGAATGCTGAAAATCTGAATGAGGAAAAAAGATAAAAAAGATCTCTTTGTACAACTGCAAATTGTCCTGCTGCTTTGGGTGTGTTCTGCAGACTGCAGAACTGCAAACCCCATCAACTGCAAACCTGGACTTAATGGACTCAGTAATGGAAGGCAGCAACAGAGAGTTGCACTGTAAGAAAGAAGATCTATAGAAAAAAAAAGACATAGAGGTCTAAGCACAACCCAACAAAAAGTCATTCTTGGTACCTGAACATTCCATGGGAGAGTTTAATTAGAGGCTGCAAGAAAAAGACCATGCCTTCTCTGAAAATCCTTACTTTACTAAAAGTGAAGCATTTATTTTAACGTGTTCAGCATATCCTTTTGAGATCCTATTCTCCACATGCATTACATTGTTACTGCTGTGTTAAAACCATCAATACCCCAGATATATCAAGTGCTGTAGCCTGAATAAAATGAGAGCTATTGATACAGAAAGGGCCACAGAAACAAACTTCATATGTTCAACCTGACGGTTTGTGGCATTTTGTCTTCTGACAGGGCTGAATATCATCACTTCTGACATCTTACGGAAAGTTAGAGATGTCCATGGGCAGAAATCTATTGATCTGGGTTGGCACAGGTATCGTTCCCTCCCCAACAAGTACAAGATATGGAATCACTAGTACCTGGTTAGCAGGCTCAGACAGATTTGCAGTGGTACACAGATCATGGAACGGCAGGCGTTAATACTCCACTCTGCCACCGCTCCCTCCCTTAACCTCAGCTCTGCTTATCTCCTGGCACATACCCTGAAATGTCAAATGAGGTAGGGAAAAACTGGGCAGTCTGGGGCTCACCAGAAACTCCTGGCAGAAAGGAGCAGGGTAGTGAGGAAAGAGGCAGTCAGACAGAAAACACACGCACCCCAGAGAGCAAAGAGGAAGTTGCTCCACAGCAAAGGACAGTACTCGCGCAGCCCCTGCCAAGCAGCTGAAGGACACATGCTCTGAAAAGGAGGGTGGTGAGATACACATGAAGTTTGTAGTCACAGGAAGCACTGGAATGCAAAAGTCCTCACAAATGCAATCAAATACAGCCCATGGCAGCAACAAAGCGGGTAACATTGTAGTTCAAATTCAAGCCAAGTTATGCCACTTCTCACTAGGCGACCACTTAGATGTGTGTACACATGCATAACAAGATGAGACAGTTGTGTGCAAAGGAAAAGCCAGCGCCACTGATCCAATATAAAGAGACAAGTATTTTCAAAATAATGGTATTGTTTCAGATGAGATTAACAGGCTTTTAGGGCAAACTGTTGCAGTCCCTCTGATTGCACAATGGCCATAGAGGTGTAGAGCTGGAAACTATGAATTAAATCTGAATATGGCTCTAGCTCAATTTTAACAAAAGTTTCCAGAAAATACTTCAAAGTGACAACAGCCACTCTGAGAAGAGTTCCAGGGTTGTACAAGGTTCTTCCCAGTTCCCACCCCACCTGATAAAATACATGCATATATGCAGCAGGGAGAAGCACAGTGCACAACTCCAACTTCTCTCCAGGGGAAAGGAAAATAGCAAGAGGCAAGACAAGTAAGAGATTCCATGTAAAATCATGAGGAGGTGGTTGCAATAAGTGTATCTGCCCATGAACAACACTTCCCAGCTTGGAAGCAATAGGACTGCTATTGCTTTAGCAGTGTTAGCAAGATCTAAGGAGTGAGAAAGTCAGAAAGGTTAACTGCCAAGAGGAAAAACACCAGATGTGAAGCCTCTGCTCATGAAATCACATGAGTTCTGCCATTGATTTCATGAGCAGCTAAGCTTTTGCTGTAGGATCCTTTAAGGAGAGCTATGGTAATTTCCTTAAGCTGTAAAGGAAAGTGTGGAATTCCTTCCCCTTTCCCTCCCTTGAGGCATTTTCAAGTTTACTGAATAAGGTATCATGAGGCCTGTGCATAAGCCAGGGTAAAACAGCCTTTACGAAACTTCCTCTGAATCTGCTGGAATCCCATTCACACCAGAGTTAACTTTGGCCCATAATCCCAACAGATGTCTCGCTAATGTTGGCAGTCCCTAGCAGTGTTTGTTCCTGTTGCAATGCATTATCTAGAAATCTCAGGTCTCTGTTAAAGCCTGACTTCCAAACATCTCTTACGTCAAATTCGTTATTCTGCAGAGTACAGCCACATCATTTTAAAACTGTCCTTTCCATGATAAATGATCTGTCCGGATAAAGAGTGAAGTGCCGCAACCCCTATTTTTCATAATTTCTCCACTTGTTACATCTTTATCAGGGCACTTTCCCCACAGTTCTGGTTTCAAACTGGAAATCCTATATTTTCTTCATAGGAAAATCAAAAATAATTCTTTGCTCTTGAACAGCTCACAGGAGCCTGAACATAGCTTCTCCAACAGAGAGAGATCAATACTTTAACAGAGAAGGAAAATAATGGTCAGATTAACACTGTGACTAGTACTCAAAGATACTGATCAGTGAATAACATCCAACATTCTTCTAGACAGAAATGAAATCTAAATGAATCTCTTGTTTTATCTCCCCAAAATTCATAATCCATGCACAACAATGAAGGCACAGATCTAGAAAGAATTCTCATGGCCACTTTCTGTAGGGAAATCACATTATTTTCCCTGCAGGTTCTCAGAAGACCTGTAAATTGCCTGTTTGTACTATAGCAAAGGATAGTAAGTGCTACATTTGGGACTGTTGTCTTAGTTGAATCTTTATTGTACTGATTCTACTTTCTTACTTAATGTGCTTGTTTGTTCAAAACATGAACTTGTGAGAAGAGAAGCTTGCTGGCTACTATTATATTATTTCCTGCAGTGTCTACAGAGCATATTACAATGTTGATAATTATAATTTTAGATTATAACAGCAGCAATTCTGGTAATTGAAAAAGAGACAGAGGGGAGTACTACAACAAAAACTAGCAGCAGAAATTCCTGATTAAGCCAAGCTGAATTTTCTCAACTTCATAAGGACTTTGAAGAACACTGCAGAAAGGATTTTGAGAGATACTTGGTTTTAAATTGTTTACATTGACCTGAAATCAGCTAAATCACTGTTTATACTATTAGAAAATTCACCTGACGCATAGACAATTTTTTCAGCCTGATAATTTCAAACCTTTTTTGCCTTTTTTATACTTGCTATGTCTCTCACCTGGAGTTCATATAAGTTTTAAAGAATTCCATCCCTCACTTGAAGCTTTCAGGTGAAGAGAAAACGTCATGATCACATTACTCTTCTTTGGGTTGCAGCTGCCAAGTAAAGAAAAATGGCTTCTGTTTTAAAATATTTTCCTTTCCCAGATGTTCTCAATGAATATCAGTAACTCAGTGCTAAGTAGTTACTCTAGAAGGCTCATCAGGATGCAGCACTCACATGACAAATTCTTAGGGGACAAAAAGAAAAAAGAAATTATGAAAGACTATCTCCAGTGGGCGTTACTGCTACTCAGTCAACAGTGGGGAATCAAAGTGTCTTCTTCTTACCTGGAGGCTTAAATAATTGTATTGTGCCATCTTCTTTGCCTCTGCCAGCTCACAGAAATAATAACCCAGAGCTGCTCCTGCACTCTGCCATGATCTCAGGCTTGCTCAGGATCCCAAGCAAGCTCCTGTTTTGACTCACGTGGCATAGTGTTAAGCACCAGTCTTCATCCTCTGCACTGACTGTGAAGCAGATGGAAAACAACAAAAACTCATCACTTATTAAAGGGTTCCCTTTCACTTTAGATTGCAACGCTTGGAGTTAAGTTTTATTGCTATCATATCAACATGGGAAGCCTTTGGTCTATTAAATCATTTATCCTCCCAGCATTTTCCCTCTTGGATTTATGTCCTTTAGCCAAGCCAATCTTACAAGTATTTCACAATGCTGCAATTATCAGTGTCTCCTAACATCAAAGCAAATGCACAGTGAAGAAGCCTGTGTTGCTAACCACAGGAATAGCTTAGGAGAGTTGGGAGAGTCAAATTTGGCAAGCAGCACTGAATGACATTACCTCCTGCTTCTTGGAGGGGTTCAGCTGGCTTCCCAGCCTGCACACCTTTCCTTCAGGCAAAAAGGAGGAGTCATCAGTAAGTGCTATCTACTCCTGCTACTATTTATGATCCTAATACACACTTTGAGGTAGTTTCATAATTTACACAGAGAACTTATATTAAGTTCCAGTGTATCTACTTACAGGAAAGAGCACTGGGCACAAAAGTAGAAAAAAGCACCACAGTCTAGATTTTTAAAGGTAATTAGATGATATTCATTAGCACTGAGAGGCCTAAATGTCACTTTCAGGAGTAACTTTGGTCTGTGGAACAAAGTCTCAAGGACATTCAAGGGCCACTGAGTCAAAGATTGAACTGAACTTTAGCTGCCCACATACGCTTTGCAAAAAGTGGAATGACACCCCATTACCTGTAAAATATGAGTCTAGGCCCTTCATTCATTTCCAGCACTACCAATCTTAGCAATCTACCGTTTAGTTCTTTTCAAAGAAAGAGATTCACTCATTTACTCTTCATAGTACTGGGAACAAATTACTGATTAATGGATGAGCCTACTAGATGACACGCCTGGCTAATCATCTGATGATCTATCAGATTCAATTTGTTTTAAAATATACAGGCATTCTGTTCTTTTCAAATTATGAGCCAATTAGTAATAATACAAAATATCTATTTTGGAGCTATGGGTATTTGGAAGGGGAATGGGATTTATCTACAGATCTTTACTCTATTGTCTCCAAAGACCCCTCAGAAAGCATTCCTTTATGTGTCTGGATCAAAGGAAAAAAAGGGTGCATAAAAAATCATTTAGTCACTTGGGTGAATAGAGGCCATTCAATAGTACATGAAACATTAATGACACAAGTTCTGCAACATAAAGAAAGTCTGAATGTTTAAGAAAAACTGTAAGTAAAAAACTGTTCTTGGGAGCATCAAAAATGGCTGAAGCATGTGATTTGTAGTAACAGATTCTCAAAATTGTTTTCAGACTGCATCTCATTAAAAAACTCAGATTACAGAACAGTTTGCTACCTCTGTGGACAAACTAGGTCCTGATTTCCAGAAGCATTGCTTTCACTAGAGTCACAACTTCATGGCTGTTCTACTGTAGATCATACAGAAAGAGCAAGAAATAAGATGAAATGTTCCCTTCAAGTTTCCCAAGAATGTTATGAAATACTTGAAAACTGCCCACAGTTTGTCAGTGGAAGCCTGGGCCCCTGGCAGTCTTTTATATGAAAAGCCTGCTAAAACAGACTATAAAAAAGCACTCATGCTTTACAAAAGGCCTGGCCCTGTCAGATACAAGCTATCACCTAAGAGGAACACTCCTAGGCAAGGACATCCAGCAGGGTACAGGAGCAACCCATAAGCAGGAAAACATTGGACTGTAATGAAGTACAAGAACCAGATAATACGCTTTTGCTACAGTTTCTCATAAAGGCCCTAGGCCCTTTCCAAAACACCCTGTTCCTTTAAGCATATGCCCAAAGCCTTTTCCTGAATTAAGGCCATCTGAGGCAATGAAGTAGATCCTGGTAATGGAAGCGACATGAGGAGAAGGAAACAGAAAAACCAAACAATACCCATGAAAACTGAAACCACTAGAATACCATTTATTTCCCCCCAAAAGTAAATTCTGTGCATGCTCCGAAGATTCTGTGCATCTCCCCAGCCCAAAGACAGCCAGTTCCTATATGGCACAAGGGCCAGATCAAAATAATCACACTCACAAAACTGCTCTGGTCCTGCAAGTTCTGCCAATGTTAATCTGGGTATAGACTTTCCTATAAAATACACTCCTTCCACACATAGTTGGGTTCATTTGCAGGCTAGCAAGCATTTCCAGGGGGTCAGATAAGACCTATGGGATAAGGCTCACAACCTAGAGCCAGCCCCATAATGCTAGTAACTTGGATCACATGCATTTTCTCTTGAAGACAGACTTCTGGCTACAGGCAGTGATTATGTAGACCAGTGCATCCAAGCAAATGTCACATCTGAGGTAGGAACTGGGAACTGTTGTAGGTAACAAGAAGGGATGGAGCTGATCTGTGACGCATCTACCCATTATGGAGGTTATTTCTGCAGCTGGTGAAAAAGCTCTTGGATACACTGAAGAACAACAATGATGCCACACTCCTCCTTCGCAGGGGCATCAGTATATCATGGTCACTTAGTGATAAAAAACGACTTTAGAACTTAGACAGCTGCAAAACATTTCTAGAAAGGTCTGTATTGTTGTAATAGTCATAACTGCATTGGGGACACAGGTTCTGTAGGCTCACAAGGCCTCCAGTGTATTTTTATAGGAAGTGCTGAATGTTTCACAGATGCCTGGAGAGAAAATAAATGGTTCTGAGCCAAAGATAGTACACAGGAGTCAGGAGCTTCAGTGAAGTTTCCAACTCATTGCCTTTCAGATCCCTTTTCTGTAAACTAAGAGTGAAGTTTCTCTAATTCACGTGTGTTTTGAGAACAAGCTAATGTTTATGAAATGCTTTGAAAGCAGAATAGTCTAAGTATTATTTTATTAAATTCATCTTCTCAGTTCCCGGGAATCATTGCGTTGTAACAAGCTCTCTCACTTACTTTCATTCTCTGAACAACTGTTGCTTTACTACTGCCTAACTGTTCAAAACAGACGCATATGTGAATTCTTGCTAATCAAGAAAGATCAAAGGTTGTGGCCAGATCTTCATCTAGACCATTAAATGGCAACTATTTCAGGCAAAAATCTTGATGCACCCATAGCCCTCCATTATTTTAATCTATGGCTCGAACTGTGTCCATGGACATGCTATAGCATCTGCACACAGAGCAGGAAAAATGTCCTCTGAATGCTCCTGGGAACTGACTGCAGAAGAAGTAATGAAACAAACCACAAACAAAAATATGTCTGAGTCTTTGCTCACAGAAATGATCCCTAGGGTCTGTTACAGGTGTTTCTGCTGCTGAGAAGAATCTTAGGTTTAGGGCATCTGAGCAGGTCATCCACCCTTCAGGTTCAAGCAGACACTACACATCATACACAGGAAGCAAAAATAGACTTTCTAGGAATATAGAGAGTGTCTACAGGAGCTGTTGGAATGAAACTGAAGCTATCATAGCTAATAGCTAATGAAAAATCGATAATGCTTTTACAAAATAAAAACCCACAACAGAGAAAACACATTATAGTCACATACTATGACTTTTCATACATGTGAAAAAAAAGGCAAAACTCACTCATTGCCAGCCAATGCACCTAAGTAGAAATCTTTTTCCTCTCCCACACAACTAATTAAAAATAGACATCGTGTTGTGGGACATCTGTAATTGGCCTTGTGTTGAAGCTTTGTATTCCACTGGTAATTAAAATTATTCTCTTACTGCAACTGACTTCAGCTTCACTAAATCATCTATTTATTTTCTCAGCTGCCAGGGTCATGGCTGAAAACACAAGAACTATTCAACTTCCATCCTCCTCTTTCACACTGTATTATACAAGAAACATCTACATATTCTTCCTTTTATTCCTTTAACTTAGAGGAAATTTCCTCCAACAATGTGCACATTCAAGGCAAAATCCAGCACCTTCTGGATGGCAGGCTTTAAATGCAAAATAATTCTTTGCTTTTTTCCCATAGTTACATCTCTCCTTTCAAAGTGTTACTGGAACAAACCCCAAGGTGCAACATGAAATGCCACTGAAAATGTCCAGACCCCACATCAAGCTGCAGTCTTTAACACAGGTTGGGCTTTCAGCCCCTGTCAGAGCTTGGCAGTTTCACACGAGATTCATAGTAACAAAAACTTGCATTGCTCTGCTTTTAAGGACTTCCTTCAAAACAGATTTTTGCAGACGGAGTTCTAAATTTGGCTTCAGTGCAAGTCAAATTCACCAGAAGTGACCTTATTTATTATTCCTCACAGAAAAGAAAAAAGCCTGCAACTCTTTGTAAAGTCATTCAATTGCAGGGGAAGTGACAGACTTTTAAAGCAAAGGACCAAGACACTTGTTCCTGGGGATTTTGCTGGCGAAGATTTTTTGTGAGGAGGAAAAAAATAGTACACGGAGGATTGTATAGGAATCTGAATTCCTATTGAGAAAAGAGTGACTAAAAAGGAAGCGAGACAATGCTGCTTGTTCACACCAGGATCTAGGCACATTTTAGGGGTAAAGTCATCAAAATACAGTAAAATAATATACTGTATTAACCAAAATATTATATAAAATGCACAAAATATTCAATTAACAAAAATATCACTGAAAACGCAGTTTGGGGGAAGGAGAAGTGACTTGAAAATTTGGAACAAAATCAAAGATTATTTTAAGTAAAAAGAAAAAAGGAATGAAAAAGTAAGAGAGCAAAAAATGTATTTTGACATCCTCAAATAACTTTTCTTTCCATTTTGAAAATTGACCAAATATAACTTTAAAAGGGAATCAAAGACAGTTCAACCAAATTTAAATGCCTCAAAAAAACTTGGATGCTACCAAAATATTTTATCCAGTCAAAAGAGTTGGTTTTGTTTTCTCAAGAGAAAATGGGCAATTGGGAAGAACTTGCTTTCGTTCGTGCTTCCCACATATGAAAATAAGCAGTTTTCAGTGTGGTGTTGGAGTCACCAGTTAATGTCACGTCTTGTGACTTGACGTGACTAACCCGCACAAGGTCTAGTGGCTTGTGGCTAGCTGCTACTGCTGTGGGAGCACTCACCAGCCCCCCCGTGCAAACCCTCTGAACCAGCAAGGAAAACTATTCCTCCTCCGACGCATGAAACCATGCGCCCTTGCAGCACCGGGGTTCAGCCTTGCGCTCGCAGCATTGCTGTAATCTGAATTCATGCCTACAATGACAAAATATAAGGCTTTAATTAAGTTGTTTTTAAACACTCGCCCTTCCTGAGATTTCCTCCCAGTGAATTTCTGGTCTATTTTAGCACCCCTGCTGCAGCCGTGCCTGCAGCGGTGGCACTGGAGCTGCTAGCAGGGCAGGGACTAGTGTGGACCGTCACCTGTCCACCAAAAAAGATGGTGTTTGTTACGCTTTCTGTGCAGCTTCTTCCTTCCTCTCTGAAGCACGACACAGAGGCAAAACAAGGCAACGTCATGGCTGGGCTTGCAAGTGGCACAGGGCAGAGGCTCAGGAGCCCACGGCCCTCGGCGATGGGAGCGTTGTGCCAGGAAAGGGACAATGTGGATGTGACCAGCCACAGGAGGGGCAAAGGACTCAGTCCAGAAACAAGTGCTGGTCGGCGGCATTACTGAGGGAGGCAAAGCAGTAAAACACAGCGACCTCCCCGTCGAGGTTTTCTTCTGCAAGAGGTCGCAGAGGCTGCCTCGGCGATGGTAGGACCTTGGCACCAACCAGCTTTCTCAAAGACACTGGGCAGGCAGAGCCAGAGAGGTTTGTTGGCCAAAATAAACACATTTCTTCTTAGCCTCCTCACCTGCAGCAGCAGGGCAACGAAAGGAGCTCTGTTGCTGCTGTCCTGGCCGAGGCTGCTGGCACAGCTTACTCCAGCCAACTGGTGGCCGCAGCTCACCATCTGCAAGCCATCACCACCTCGCCCTGAAAAGCGTGGCACGCAGCCGGCCGGCGCCATTTCTCCCACTCCTTCCTCAGTTGTTCTTTTCTTTTTTTCTAATGCGTGCTATGATTATCACTGCCTGCTTCTGCCCTTTCTTCTTCCTCCTGACTCGGTTCCACAGCTGTGCCATTCACATTACAGCTGACCTTCCCGGCCGCTCCGCGGCGGCTGCTTCCCTTCCGGCAATGCTGGGCCACGCAGCCCCACGCCCTAAGTTAGAGCGGCCAGAGGCTGCTTCGCTTTACGCACTGCTTGCACATACTGCAAATGAGCACAGTTAGGAAGGAAGCTCGCGTGCCAGAAGAGTAGTCTCACTGACTACGTCTCTTCTTTCAAATACCTTTTCCTACACTATGCTCCCCTCCAGTGCAATATGCGGAGCCTGGAAGAGCGACCTGCCTTATAGTCAAAATGACGGTAGCAACCCAGGTCTCTTTGGAGCACATACCCTCTTTTGCCCCGGCATGATTTGTCTGTGGTCCAGATTTCGCTCTTTCTAGAACAGAGCTGAACACCTGAGCCACACTGCAGAGACCAAAACTGGGATTTTTTCAGTTATTTTATCAAGAAGATCATAATGTAAGTAAAAGAATCAATGTGCTTTTGTAAAATATTTTCTACATTTTGAGCCTATCATTTCAGAAAATGGCTTTCCACCAGCTTGCCACAAGGTATATCTTTTCAGATGGCTCTACTAAGCCAGTAAAACATTGCTACTAACATTAAATAAGTGCATTCCCTAAAAACTGGACACATTGGACCTGAATAAGCAAATAAAACAGCAATAGTGCTGATACCCCATAAATTTATACAAACCAAGTTTAAAAGACCAGCTTTGAAATTAGTACATATTTAAGTATGTACTAATACATACTATCACTTAGGCAGTGATAACTTAAGTTTGTTCTCCACCAGAATAACTCTATCAGTTTTATCCTGGAACATGTAAGAAGAATCAGGCACTATCAATAATTTTTAATTTATGCTTATATTGTAGCAGCTGCATTGTCCTAAGTGCAATCTACTGAGCTGAACTGAAGCATGAAGTAGATTTCACAAAGTTTTATCAGCCAAACTACTGAGTGGGCTTTAAGCGAAAGATCTAATTTGAAAGGAAAATATGTCAATGCAAGCATTTTGCTTTTCCACCTAATGTCTTCTGAAGTACCAGAAACACAATCTCAGGAACCCAAGGATAAAGGATCTCAGGCTGTAAAGAGTAACTGGCAGCTTCCTTGTCATTATTCGGGGAAAAAAAAAAAAAGATAAATTCTGTGCTAGTTTTGTGCTTACAGAGTTCCCAGGACTTGTTGCCTAGGTATAACCCCTATTTTTAAGAAAGGAAAAAATAAGATCCAGCCAATCAAACCTGCATCTGCAATCAGCTAAGAAATGTAAAGAAGTTTAAATACTCCTTACAATATTAAATACTCCTTACTGTTTATAAATTTTTTTACAGATACATAATCATCCCTGTTCAGATGGGATTTTTCTCCAATACTTTCACCTATTTCTCTTGATATAATTCACGTATCCATATCTTCCACTTGACTAGTCGTTACTGATAAACCTTACAAGACTATGTCTGGTGTTATTCTGCAAGCCTGCCAAGGAACTGAACTGCTTCTGCCTCCAAGAATCACTTGGCAACACTTCTGGCAGCAAGGGCTGCGTTTTCCAAGGCCTGGGACAGGATGCCGAAGCGCTGAGGTCATTCGCCTGAACTGCCAGGCCCTTCTTTTCCTGTTTCTCTTCTCTCAACAAACTCCTGAATCATT
Organism: Rhea pennata; assembly: GCF_028389875.1. Lineage (NCBI taxonomy): Eukaryota > Metazoa > Chordata > Aves > Rheiformes > Rheidae > Rhea > Rhea pennata. The sequence continues at coordinate 99,309,943 of NC_084664.1, read as the reverse complement.
CCAGCTCCACCATGTGACTCAGACCTTGTTCCATAAATAATTGGAAGTAGGAGGGAGCTGAGAGCAATAAGAACAGAACCAAAAAGTGGTGGAATGAGATTGGTTGCCTTGGTGTTGTGGGGCATTTTTTTTCCTTTCCATAAGGAAATCTGCTCTTTAAAAAGGAAAAGTCATCTGTTTTATTTAGCAAGAGCTAGCAATACACGCTTTGTTCCCTGCAAGAGGCCAAGCTGATGTCACCAGCAGCAGCAGCTGGCTGATAAATATTTTTCAACATAGCTTCAGGTATTCCACAAATCCTTATATTGAAGTTGTGATGAGACGATTCCAAGTTGACTGGGCTGAATATGAGCCAAAGGAAAAAGCTCCTCCGATGGCTTCATTCTGTGCTATTGAAGGTATTCAGTAGGCATCCAGTACCCCACTTACAATAGCGGTAAGGCCTCATAATCCCCTAGCATCTTGCAGCCAATACTCAGCAAATATCAATTACATTAACCTTCAAACACTCATGTAAAGTAAAGCAAAATCTTTATCTATCTTGTCCCAAATTTAAACAGAAGAGAATGAAGTAAGGGCAAGAACAGACTTTTATGCATACATATCCAATAAACCTGCTCTAAAAATATGAGTAGAATAAAAGGACAGGATTTTCTTATCCATCACATAATGCATATTAAACTGAAAAGGACTTTATTAGGCAGATTGGATGAATTACACAATGTTATCTAAGCACATGGAGCAAGGAGAGGTATCACAGAATTTGGACATATCATAAAAACAAACAATCATCTCCAACTCATTTACAACACGAAGGTTTTATTGATTATATACTGGTATTACATGTACACCCAAAATTGGCCTATATTCATTTCTTGAGACATTGTTGATTTGTGTGGGCAGTTTCTACTCGACAGATCACATCTGAATGTACCCTATAATCTGTTCTAAAACTCTGTTCTCTTACTAGTTTCTGTTTTGCCAAATTAATTTGGCTGACCCACAGCCTATGGCAGATTTACAATACGTGCAAGCATGAAAACTCTGCTTCAAGTCTGGCAGGCCTGCATTTGTACAGCAGAAATGTTGTTACTGTGGGAGCATGCTGTGCAAAGCAGCTGTGTTTGTAGATGGCTGTACGTGAGGTGCCCATTTCCTTTTGAACACCTCCAAATCGCCTCTGCAATTATCCATTCATCTAAGATTGCAAGCTGTGTTACCCATTATTATAGATTCATGAGCAAAATCAAAACTGGTGTCAGAGTACTGGCAAATCTCTGCTAGGAAAGGGACAAAGTCATCCCTTGATGACTTGAAGTCATCACAAGAAAAAAAATCAAAAATATATAAAAATAATCATGAAGCAGGAACAGAAATAAAACAGTAAAAATTCTCCACAGTTTTCATTTGTGTGTCATGGAGAACTATTCTTCAGTGTTTCTGCCACTGAGTGCTTTAAGGCATTTCTTCCACCTCCAACACTGAACAATGTTCAGAGGATCAGCCATACAGGTCGGTAGGGTCTCACCTTCTCATGGCCTGGGTATTACTCATGAGTTAGACCAGCTCCATCTTCCACAGAAAGGCACTAGTCTCTCCATTTTCTTCGAAGTCTATTTTTTCTGCCAAACTCTGCCGCTGACATCCTCTGGGCATGATTCAGCCAATCCTTTCATTGAACCTGACTCTACATCAAGAGGATAATTTCTCCTCACAGCTTCTGGGAACATCAATTGAAATTGGAAAGTCAGTTACTGGACCCCATTTTTCTTATTTTTAGGGCAGCCTAAGTCTAGAGCACACTGCATCTGCTTTCTTTTCATTTCTCTCAGCCTGCATCAACTCACTCTTTTCCACTGGTTTTCTTCTACAAAATAATCTGCTTTGTCCTACTATATGGCTAGAAAGCCACCAGCATGGTTTGATCTGCAGAGTCATCCCAAATTTTTTTTGTGTGGAATTCTTCAGGTGCACAAACAAACTGCTTTTATGCAGATACCACTGCCTGGGCCCTTTAATAATTCTGCTTGCTGAAAACTCTGCAGGAAAATACCAGTATTAGAGCAGATGGGTTTTGCAGGCTCTGTAAGCCAGGAATGTCTGGTCAAACTGTATTCTAGGATAGGTAGGCTCCTTCACACCCGTTTTACTTCTCCTCTGCAGTTGCACCCTCCACAGTGGCAGAGCAGCTTCTTTAACTCTGCAAAAGGAATTGAAAAAGTTTTCCAAGCGTCCCTCCCACAAAAATCTTCATGGGATCCAGGTCCTGAATCTGACTTCCTTAGGATGTTTGAGGTCCTCTATAGAGAAGGCAGATAAGAGCTATCCTCAACATGCATCATCTCTAGAAACATTAGGAATCTTTACCTAAGGAAATGGTCAAATCAGGAGATACTGCAGTCCATAGCAAAAGAAGATTTAAAATTAGGGGGAGAAGCTCTAGCTAAAGGAAGGGATCTGCTGATGTGTATCTCACTGTCATCACAGTATAATCTCCAAAACAGTTTTTCTGCACAGTGATGGCAGGAGCACAGAACTCGCAGGGACCTGCTGAGTCGCTCTATCTAGCTCACTGCTATTACAAGCACCATACCGCCCTTCCCCATTCGTAACCACAGCAAGAGCCATCTTAAAAGCAATCATGAATCCCATTTGTGGGGCTACTGTTCTAATGCCTAGAAACGGTTTTCAAATTTCAGCTTAAATTTATTCCTAGTCATTTGTATTCTAAAGCATCAGTGGCCTCTTTCCTCCTCACTAGTATTTATCCGCCTGATGTATTTCCAGACAGCAAACATATCCTACTTCTGCTTTTGTTTTGCAAGATTAAACAAATCATTCCCTTCAATTTCCTGCTGTAAAGCAGGACTCCCATTCTGCTGATCTTTTCAGTGCTCTTTTATGCATCTGCCTGTTCCAGTTCAGCTTTCTTCAAAAAGAGTGATCAGAACTGAATGTGATGTTCAAGGTGCCCCCCCTCCCAGGTCACTCTCCCCTCACCTAACCCCATACCCCCATTTTAGCCCTGCCCAGGACCATCAGTTCCTGTCCTGCAACACAGCAGCTCTACCAGCACCAGCTCCACCACAGCCCTTGCCCTGCCTGGCCGTGGGCCTCGTCAGATTCAACCCACGGGCCAACTGCCTGGCCTGGCCTCAGCCTGGCCCCATCACCATGGATTTGCCTGGCCCTCATCAGACCTGATGCAAACCACAGCCTGTGGATTGACTGCCCAGCTTGACCTTGGAGCTGCTTCACCAATGTGATATTGCCTTATAATCCGGACTTCTGTTTGGACCTGGCAACTATCCACAGTATCCCATTCAGATACTGTGGGACCAGCACTGGCTGGTGAAGCCCCAGCCCTGCTGGCAACATTATCCCCCTCGGCTCCCCATTCCTTAGGGACCAGCCAGCCTGTGCTGCACCCTCATACAGCGAATCAGAGTGGATTGCTTCAAAGTCTTTTTGTTTGGAGATACTTGGAATATACAGGTATCTTGCAGTAAACATCTGATGGCCTTACCCAGACATCAATGAAACCAAAGAGAGGTCACAATTTGAAAGAAAATCAGTTGGATAGGAAGGCTGTGAGTGTTGGTACTATTTTCCTGCAGAAGAAAATGTGTCTGTACACATCTTTATTGATGAGCAGAATAATAACAGAAGGCAGAAATCTAACTGAGTTTAAAATTTGTTTACTACTCTTTTCTTGACCTAAGGTCCATCTTACTGGCAATTACTAGAAAGAAAAGCACTAAAGTCGTAGTAACTACAAAAATTCTGGTGGAAGGATAGAAGCCAACTCATAAGGCTAAGCCTTTCCCTCAAGAAGTCTATAGCAGTCTAGTACTGGGAGCAGGATTTGAGTCATCTAACAGTACTTAGTGCTTCACAAATAGATCCTTAGCCTCCACTCCGGTTTCTCATTCTCATTAGAAGGATCTACTAATTCAACTGCCTTAGACAAGAAAGCTCCACTAGTAAATTCAAGTATGCTCACTGTTTGGCATGCACTTCACCAAATCGGTAAGGTTGGAAGGGACCTCGGGAGATCATCTAGTCCAACCTCCCTGCTCAAGCAGAGTCATGGTAGGCAGGGTTGCGTCCAGGTGAGCTTTGAATATCTCCAGAGAAGGAGACTGCACAACCTCTCTGGGCGACCTGTTCCAGTGCTCTGTCACTCACAGTTAAAGAAATTCCTCCTCACATTCAGGCAGAACTTCCTGAGTTTCAGTTTTTGTCCTTTGCCTCTTGTCCTGTCACACAGGACAACTGAAAAGAGTTTGTCCCCGTCCCCTTGACACCCTCCCTTCAGGTACTTGTACACATTGATAAGATCCCCCCTCAGTCTTCCCTTCCCCAGGCTGAAGAGGCCCAGCTCTCGCAGCCGTTCCTCATAGGGCAGATGCTCAAGCCCTTTGATCATCTTCGTACCGCTATGCTGGACTCTCTCCAGTAGCTCCATGTCTGTCTTGTACTGGGGAGCCCAGAACTGGACACAGTACTTGAGATGAGGCCTCACCAGGGCTGAGTAGAGGGGCAGGATAACATTGGCCTTCCTGGCACATTGCTGCCTCATAGTCAACTTGTCATCCACCAGCATTACCAGGTCTTTCTCTGCAGAGCTGCTTTCCAGCAGGTCAGCCCCCAGCTTGTACTGGTGCATGGAGTTATTCCTCCCTAAGTGCAGAACCCTGCACCTGCTCTTGTTGAACCTCATGAGGTTCCTCTCTGCGCAGCTCTCCAGCCTGTCCAGGTCTCTCTGAATAGCAGCACAGCCCTCAGGTGTGTCAGGCACTCCTCCCAGCTTGGCATCATCAGCAAACTCGCTGAGGAGGAACTCTGTCCCTTCGCCCAGGTCATTGATAAGTAAGTTGAACAGGATGGGACCTGGAGAACTCCACTAGCCACAGGCCTCCAACTGGACTCTGTGCCACTGATGACAACCTTAACCACTGGAACATGGTTACCTATGCTAATAAAATGTGAGAGAGTTCCCTTACAGGAATGTAACCCATTCCAGCTAGTGCTTCCCAAACAACTTCTGGACCTGTTCTGGTACCTGGAGTGTGCCAGGAGCCATGCACAAGCATTTTGCTTGCAGCCATCAAACCCAGTTCACCAGCATAGATACAGACTGTTCCATGCCAGTCTGCCTCAGTAGCTGGGATTGTTCCCAGGCACATTTAATTTAGTAGTATAAACTGAGTCTGTCTTCTTCAGTCCTTCTACAAAATTACAAAGCCAAATCAAATTGTCACTGAAAAGCTGTTACACACATTGTATTAATAGCACACTATTTTGTAAGTGTTTGGCATATTATGGGCTCACTACACTAATAGCATGCTCCAGTTATACACTGCTACAATTTTACAGTTAACAGTGGAGCTATTGTGACACAGAATTCCAAAAAGGCTGTGATGAATTAAGTCCTTCAGAACAACAGGTGTTGAAAAACACTCTCTAAAGTCAGTTCTGACCATGACCTAAGTTGCTATTAGGAAAACCTTTCTACATGTGACAACCTCATGATAATTCTTTGCTGTGTCATTACAAATGGCTCCCACAACCTCCAACAGCTAGGCACCACATGAAACAATTTTAAGAAGGCAACTGCTCTCCTGTTGTAAGATAGTAGAGTTGTAAACACAGCTGTGATTGAGGTCTGACAATCTAAAGTGTATTATTTTTTTTTAAGTCCAGTCACAAGATTTAGGGTCTCATTAAATTTCTGAAATAAAGGTAATACCTTATTTTCTTCAAATACAACATATAATCATTCAGGTTGGAAGGGACCTCCAGAGATCTCTAGTCCAATCTGCTGCTCAAAACAGATCCAATTAAAGTAGGTTGCTCAGGGTCTTGTCCAGTTGCACTTTGAACATTCCCAAGGGCGGAGAGCACACAGCTTCTCTGGAAATCCATTTGAACACATTAATGGTAAAAAAAAAAAAAAAAAAAAAAAAAAAAACCATATATGAAGTCAGAATTTCCCATGTTCCAGTGAGTGTCCATTGCCTCTCATCCTGCCATGCTGTACCTCCAAGCACAGTCTGGCCCAACCTTCTCTGTAACATCCTGTTAGCTAGTTGCAGACTAGTAAGGACAGTAAGATCTCACCTCAGCCTTCTCTTCCCCATGTGGGACAAACCACAGTCTCTCAGTCTGTCCTTATACATCTTGGGCTCCAGACCTCTAATCATCTTGGTGACCCTCCACTGAACTCTCTTCAGTGTGTCAATATCCATCTTTTAGAGGGAGCCCAAAACTGCACATAATACTCCAGATATGGTCTCACAAGTTCCTTCCCAGGGACTCAGATGTTTCTGACCAACCCGTAGCACCCTGGTTTGTCCTTTTTTCCCTTGTTGAAGGTGGGTTTGATGTTTGCCTTTTCCCAGTCACCAGGATCCTACCCTAATCGCTATGACCTTTCAAAGATGGTAGAGAGCAGTCTCACAATGACATAAATGTGTCACCTCCCACACTCTTGGGTGTATTTCATCTGGTCCCACAGACTTCCATATGTCTGATTGCCTTAGTACTCCCTACTGTATCTTCTTCTACGACTGTAGCAACATTTGCACATTCCCACAAATGCTATTATACACAGGACTCAGGGAACTAGGAAGAAAAAAATTAGATGGTTCTGGTCTCTGTTACCTTTTAAATATACATCTGATCTGACACATGCACTGAAATTTTAAGAGTTCTGTGAAGGAATTGTATGTGGCCACGTCAAGAAAGACTTTATTCTACTTTCTGTCCAAATGGGCCAAATTCAGATTGCACAGCAATCTAATTCTTGTTTTTCTTAGTTTCCAAAAGCTAGATTTTGGCAAAGCTTTTTCAGTGCAGGATTTAGTATGTATTTGTAATACAAAGAATTCAAGATCGAATATCCAAAGCTATAAAGCTGAAAGCCTGTCTCTCACACTGTCTTACAAATTAGAGACACACATAAGCAAGGCCAAATAAATCTTCTTCTTTTTTATGTTTATGTGCACATACACGATTCTGGTTGTTTAGGCATTCACCAATAAACACTAATGAAAATGTGAAGTATTCTTTAGCAGAGGAGCTTTATGAGATTCGATTTGGCCTTTAAAACATTTGGCCCTGGGCTTTCACAGTAAGGACAGCTCAGCTCAGTTTGGTTCACTGTGACTAAAGATAATCCTGATTGCTTCCATTAACAGGCTTGCTACAGTATGAAGAAAAAAAAATGCCTTTACTTGGAGAACTCATATCATATACCATGTAATAAAACACAAACCCACCAGACATGTCTACTGCCTCCATTAAAACACTTTGCTGGCAGGGCTGGAGATGATAACACCATTCACTGACAATTCAGGCCAGCGTAGGCATGTTCCATCAAATGATTTGGCCCAAAGCGTAACATCAAAGATTAATTACGAGATTTCTTTTTAACAAAGATTCAAAACCTTGTGATAGAAGATAATACTGTATCCTGACTGCTATTGAATTTATTTCTGTATAGACTGCTAATGGACTTTCTTATTTAGCCTACATCTTCAGCAGTGACTCATTTTGTGAGACATTTGTCTGGGGAACACTCATATATACAGAAATACATGCATAGGACAAACAGGCACAGTATTAAAAAGGAAGGTCAAATTATGATTCCATTAACCTTGAGAGCATCTTTTGAAAAGGAGACGAAAACCAAAAACAACAACCAACCAAACCAAACCTCCAGTTAAAAATAGAAGCTCTTCAGTTGAGTTCTTTTGTACTGGAGCAAATATTTACAGGTTGCTCAGAAATCCTGAATAATGGGGGTTTTAATGAACACTGACATGTTCTTAGCTAAAATGGTGCTAACGGATACCATCATAAGGGTTCTGTACCCTTTAACAATCGCTAAAACCATGCATAATTCAGGCTACAAAATGACTGCTCAGAGTAAAGCAGATGATCCTTCCTGCAGCTAAACCGCAAAGTAAGTAAATAAATAAAACCTATAGCTTTCAGATTTTTGTCCCATTAACCAGAAAAATCTCAAAGTAAAATGCAGAGAGAAGGAATTGTTAAAAACAAAAGTACAAAAATAGCGTGTTTTTGACTGGTATGCATCTGCAACTGGAATTAATGAGGAGTTTGGGCAGAGGGAATGGCTCACTGCAACTCCAAAAACTGTCAAGAAATGAGCAAGAGACCTGCAAAGTTTAAATCAAGATCTGAGCTTCTGCAGAAATTCAGACTATGCCATAGAAATGGTCTACAGTTTGCCTTTAGCCCATTGCAGAGACAGGAGCTGCAGCATTGCTAGTAACGTACCTTCACCATGCAATTTTGGCCTGTTCTTACAGGAGGATGCATTACCCAAACTGTTAAATTCAGCAGTGTGGCCAAAGTGAAACGCTCAAAGGCCAAGGTAAATGCACTTTTACCACCTCTAATGGAGGCAAAATAAGCCTGCCATTCACTGACCTGCAGAGAGCACCAAACTGGCAAGTTTATTGCCAGTCCTTTAATTTGTCTCTGGGTAAGAAGGCTCTCACCCTTCCACTACCATTCCCAGGTGATAGGGCAGAGTTTTGAGAGTGGAGCTCTTATACCCTCCAGCGTCTTTCCACCATACATTAAAAATATAGCTTCGTCCAGCCCTCGGGCGAGTTCCTCTGACAACAGTAGACAACTTTGAGTGTGTTTAAACAACTCAGAAGCTAAATCCCATGGAAAAATTATGGGTTCTATTTCCTGCTAGTAGCATTAATAAACCATTTCCTATTCCTTCCTTGCAACCCAGTCCTGACTCTTTTTTTAGGGCACAAGATGTCCCAGGGGCCAACTACGTAATTCAGGTCTCAACGTCAATCCAAAGGTCTGAGCTACTAGAGTTTAGATCTGGCTAATTATACAGAGACGAGATAGCAACAAGGACAAGAACCAGGTCTAAACCTGGATATCTTCAGGATTCAGCATGCCCACAGTCCAGATCTAGAATACCTGTTCACTTCCATTTCTACAGAAGATACTGGAGTCTGTTTTAGAGAGTAATTAACAGTTACAGATACAGAAGATCTGGTATTAATACCTCCTATTAAATTTATCCACCCATTTCAGACTGATTTTGTTTATGATACTATCACCAAGATAATTTTGGAAGGTTTTATTCTAGTGATTCCAAAGCATTCCTTTGCTCTTGTGAAAACATTAGTAATTCAATGACAAATTTCTGTCCTTTGGGTGTGGAATATAACTTGGATATAAATTTTGGCTAGGGGCTAAAAGTAACTAAGAAGAGTGTGAATGAAATTTTCCAATAATGACCTTTCTTATTCCCCTCAATAATTACTGTGAACATCTTAGATTCTAAATTTTGAAATAATACAGACTAAAATATGTGCTAAAAGGCTAAAAAGTACATTGAAAAGTACGGCTCCTTCCAATACTGGCTTTAGAAAAGTTCGCTACAAGAAACTGGCTTTAAACCAGTAAGTAAATAATGCCTTTTGTTTTGTTTTGTATCAGAAAGGTGGAGAGGGTAGCTGAATGACAGTTCAAAACCTGACAAAATCAAGTCCACTATTCCTTTTAGCTTAATAAACAAGCTTTAACCATTTCATCCTCTTGATAATAGCTTCAAAATAATGATTGCTTGAGGAATTCACTGCCTTTAAACACGACACCTCATTGACTTTGCCTATCATTAAATTTTCTCTGAGTGTCAGTCATAGTAACAATATGTACCAGCTACTGTCCTTCTCACAAGTGACTGCCTTCCAGTAACTCCGGCTATATTCAACTTATAGAGTGTGTGAGGAATTTGGAGAATGAAAAATCTCCAGCAGATTACTTTGCACTGGTCTGTATCAGAAGTTTGAGACTTACCCCTGCATTTCCTAATTCACAGAAATACAGAAATACTTATATTTTTGGCCTCTGTATAGTATGCAACACCTAAAATTCATCTAGACCATGGCTCCTGGGCATCTGTTTTAGTAGCAGTGCTCATGTGAACCTCCATCAACCTCCATCCTCGTCAAAATTGTTCATTTGCACTACTCCCCATCCCCCTTAGTGGTGCCAGAGACTTGTTGGTTTAAAAACTCTTATTTCAACAAACCTCAGGTGGTATCATTTTACTCTAAAGGAACACTTATTCAGGATGGGGTTATATAACTCAGCTATAAACATGACAAGGTGAACTGATCCAAGAATGGATCCAGTTTTAAATAGGGCTATTTTTAAGCTAAATTGGTTTCCTGATCTGATCCACCAATATAACTAAAGAAAGGAATGAGACAAAAAATGAGGCAACAGGTGGTGTCAAGGCTGGCACCAGCATCAAGAGAAAAGTTCATAGATGTCTCAAATTCTCTTTTTATGCCTACAACCCTCTACCAAGCTGCTTTATTGGAGGTCTTAATTCCTTTTTCCCATCTGCTTATGGACCACTTTGATTCCTCTGTAGACCAAGAAATAAACTTAAATGCAGCTTTCCAAGCAAGAACAAGGAAGGCAGTCAAGGAGTCAAACCTTTGCCACTGACACTAGGTTCAGATGATAATGTGATGATCATGAGTAGTGTTATGCCTCCTCCCATGCCCAGCATGTCACCAGACAGCCATCCCTCTGGCTGCCAGTGATCATGAACTGGATAAAGTAGATGGGAAAGACTCCAGAGCATATCTCAGGCTCTAGCACTTCAGTACAGTACAAGTGAAGGATTCACACAGTCTAAATTTAAGCTGCTTGTGTAGTGAATGGCTTCCTCATCTAGGCACTCCAACCACTCTCTGGAGATCCCACTGGCTGCATATGATGCCTGCAATTTTATATTAGGCCCATAAGCTAGATGAGTATAGTTGGACAGTGTGAATATTCTATATATGTCTTTGTACTTACCTTGTTCTTGTCACTTTGAAGGCTAAACAAAATTAACAGAGGTGCACGTACACATGCACCCTAACATTGCAGATGGTTTAAGTTCCCCCAAAGCTATTTACAAATCTGTATTTGCAAAAACCATCAAACAGCAGTATGTAACAAATTGTTCTGAACAAGAAAACCTTCACTTAGTTGTAGAAAATTAGGTCTTTGACTGTTCTCTTATAGCAGTTTTTCGTATGATCACTGGACATCTGTAATTTCACCTGGACACCATACAAGCATGATTTCCATCTTCCTTACATTCATTCTGTACTTTGTCATATACAGAGTTCATCTGGATCCCAGCGTGAATTTTGTACCTTACACCTCTTTCTGTTAAGACTGCAGACATTACAGATAATCCACAGGTGTTAAGATTTCCAGCCCATTCTAGCAGAATGTTACAATTCTGAAACTTTTTTTTTCCTCAGTCAAATCTCCCATTAACTGAATAGAGCGAGGATACATACCTCCGAGTTTGGTCCTCTGTAAACACACTCATTTTCTTTTTCGTCAAAGATGCAGTTAAGAAAACTAGCTTCTTAAACAGCTGAGGAAGGCGAACAATTTCAGCAACCATGATTATGAAGTGCAACAGTCAGAGGTTCTTACCTGTGGGATAACAGGGTCCACCTACACCACAGTTTTATAAACTACACTAAAATCTTTCTTTGTCATTCTGTCTTAACAGTATAAAGCAGGGGTGCCTTAACGCATCAGAGCTAGCTTGTGAAAAAGAGGTACCATGCAATAAATTTTCATACATTTTGTTTATTTATTAATGCTTTAATGTCATGCTTTCTGCACCTGTGCAGCAGGCCTTAGTAAGGATTTTGATGGGTATCCCAAAGTCAGAGACAGGCACGTGGCAACTTGGGCTGAGCACAAAAAGGAACACATAGGAAAGAGTTACAAGGTCTTTAAATGTTAATGGTCATTTTTTTCTGTTTTGCAATGTGTAACTCATCTTGTTAGTACAATCTCAGTAATAAATAACCTAGACTGTTTTTTTCTTTCATATTGCTCTCCTAAATCTCCATTGCATTACACTTGCATGCACACACATTCTGAAGCTACTGCAAAATTTTCTGTTCTGATTCCACAAGCTAAGAAGCATCAGAGCCACCGATACCAGCAGAGAAGGGAAGGAAGTACAGCTTATTTTTTAAGAGTGATGTTAAACAAGTTATTAATTAGAATTTGTTATGATCAGCTTCATTCCAGAACCCTAAAATTTTATTGAAGACATATTAGAAGTCTGTCCTTTCTAAAATATTTTCTCCTGTAAGACATACATTCATGCAGAATGCAAATGTACATTTATGGTTTGTTGCTTTTCAATAAATAAGTGGCCACTACAATTAAAAATTAACAACATGGAGAAAGCAACAGATGTGAACCCAGTTTCTAAGAAAACAAAAGGAATTTTCCTGCTATGAGGATATAACACTTGAACAGAACATCTGTTGTGTATAATCTGATAGCAGTTTAGTTTTTGTGGTGCACAAAGAGACCACAATGTCTCTTTAACCACAACGCAGATGTGTGGTTAAAGACTGTGCACAGGATGGTACCCATCCTGTTCTATACTCTCTTGTTAGACAGAAGAATAAAACCTTGCTCCTGCCAGAGCCTGGACTCACTGTCAGTCCATGTTTGGACAGCCAAACCCGAAGGCTTGTTTATGGAGTACTAGTCTTGTATCAGTCAACCTGAGCCTTTGTCCTTGTGAAATCATGTCAAAAACTGCTAGGGCTAGGGACAGATGTTCTTTGTTCCAGAACAGATGCGTCCTTGCTTTGTCCACTTTCTTTCATGGTCTCCTGGCTGGAACTGCAATGGCATCCCGTCCCCTAATGTACCGTGTCTGACATCTGCCATAGCTGTAAAGGAGACATTCTTGCCTAGATTTATAGCAGCTGTGTAAGCTGTAACAGCACTGCTGTCACACAACTCACTCACTGCTGCCTGTGTACGTGGGTGCAAGAGGGGCTGTTTGCCTTTGCATCTGTGTTTCCTGACTGCAGCAGGTGCCAAGTCAGTGAATGCTTGTGATTCAAACTAGTGATATTAGCGTCAAGGATATAAAGCAGCAAAACATGGGGAAACATTAGAATCACTACAGCTGAGTCAGCAAGCCCCAGCCACTCTTGTACCAGTCTATCTTTTAGCAGTCTGTGCAAAAAGACCATTATACCACACTTGCTCAGTACATCAGAAGAGTGCATTCAAATGACCTCCATTCTCTGAAAGCAGAACAAATTATGTTAGTTTACAGCTATAAGCTAGCTATTTCTTCTCTGTTCTTGGCAAGGCAGAACTTCACTTGAATTTCATCCTTTACAGGACCTCCAAGACATTCTTAGAGAACTCATCAATGTAGACAAAAACAAAAAAAAAACTAATTCTATTTCCCAGTAGAGTTCAGATCTTTTTATCATCATCTGGAAACAAACTGTCCTCACAACTCTTAAAAAATCCCTATCCAATGGTTAGTATGGAATCGCTATGGCTGTGTCTAACCTTACTTTCAGCACATTGCAGCATTCTGTCTTGTCCAGATTTTCTATCTTTTGTAGACTGTCTCCCTTATCTTACTACCTTATCTTGTCTACCTTATCTTTTATGTTAGCATTAAGTGCTATGACAACCAAAAACTGAGCCAGCTCAAAGAGCTAAAAATCAATCTTTTACTTTTTTGCTAAACTGTTGTTTTGGTCATATCAACCCCAGGAACCACTCCACTGCTTGGTAATAGTACCTGGGGTAGGAAGGAGCATCATCTGCTGGCTGGTTGGATTTGGACTGGTTTCAGTCACTGTTAAACTAAGGAGATCTCAGTCAAGGCGTGATTCACACAATGATCTGGAAGGATTAAGAAATATGTGGTGAGTGACAGCAGTAAAGTCTTGGCATAGAAAAAAGGAGGAAGGAAGAGCAATACTCAATGAAGTAAGGTGTTGCAGTTCCTGAGTTCTGCTGTGTGGCCAACCCACTTGATGGGGCATGTTGTGTCTCTCTCTTCACACACACAGTGGGTCAGTTCCTTGATGACTGAGAACTGAGCTTTCTAATTTCTAAACTCTGCCTAGTGTGACAAGGACTTGCTAGATACACCTTTTGCAAGGAGTTTAGGAAGCTCTTGGTATTACATGGTCTGTGCACCCAACCACAGTCACATCTATGAAGCTCAAACAGAGAAATATCTTAAGATACCAGGAGGAAGAAGAGCTTCCTGTGAAAGATGGGACAGCTAAATGCTCATGGAATTGAAGAGAGAGGATCTGAGTCTGTCCTGAAAGAGTGGGGAGAAAATACCACCATTTTCATAGAGAAAATATCTTAACGTACTTCCATCGCAGCCCTGGAGTTGAAAACTGTGGAGTGATTTGAAAGGCATTGGTGAGGGGGGGGAAGGAAGAACATGTCTCTGATCGCAACTGTTCTCCTGAAGCACATATGGTTGTTCTGCTTTTGATGTTTGTATCACATCTTTAGGTCTTAAGCTGCAAGTTGTGGTAAATGAGGGCAAACGAAGACAATATTCTCTGGCTCTTATGGCATCTGAAATAACTTCCATCTTGGAAAAAAGAACATTAGATTGAAGTGCTCTTGCTTCCTCAGAGGCCTAACTTACACAGCAAATTCTTTGGATCCTCCTACTTGTAATGGTGACAACAGGAGTTTCAAAATTACAGAATCACAGAATGGTTGAGGTTGGAAGGGACCTCTGGAGATCATCTAGTTCAACCCCCCTGCTCAAGCAGGGTTACCTAGGGCATGTTGCCCAGGACTGTGTCAAGACAGTTTTTAAGTATCTCCTTGGAAGGAGACTCCACAACCTCTCTGGGCAACCTGTTCCAGTGCTTAGTCATCTTCACAGTAAAGAAGTTTTCCTCATATTCAGATGGATCTTCCGGTGTTTCAGTTTGTGCCTGTTGCCTCTTCTCCTATCACTGGGCACAAACGGGAAGAGTCTGGCCACATCCTCTCTACAGTCTCCCTTCAGATACTTATAGACATTGATAAGATCACCTCTCAGTCTTCTCTTCTCTAGGCTGAACAGGCCCAGCTCTCGCAGCTTTTCCTCATAAGAGGGATGCTCCAGTCCCTTCATCATCTTCGTAGCTCTTCACTGGACTCTCTCCAGTAATGCCATGTCTCTCTTGTATTGGGGAGCCCAGAACTGGCCTCATCAGGGCTGAGTAGAAGGGGAGGATCACCTCCCTCAACCTGCTGGCAACACTCTTCCTAATGCACCCCAGGATGCCATTGACCTTCTTGGCCACATGGGCACATTAGTGGCTTATGGTCAGCCTGCAGTCCACCAGGACCTGCAGGTCCTTCTCCTCAGAGCTGCTTTCCAGCAGGTTAGCTTTAAGCCTGTACTGGTACATAGGTTTATTGCTCCCTAGGTGCAGGACCCTGCACTTGCCTTTGTTGAATTTCATGAGGTTCCTCTCTGCCCATCCCTCCAGTTTGTCCAGGTGACAACACAGCCCTTTGGTCTATCAGCCACTCCACCCTGTTTGCTTTTATCAGCAAACTTCCTGAGGAGGCACTCTGTCCCTTCATCCAGGTCATTGATGAAGAAGTTGAAGAATATCAGACCCAGTACTGAGCCCTGGGGAACGTGGCTAGCTACAGGCCTCCAACTAGACTTTATGCCATTGAGCACAACTCTCTGAGCTCTGCAATTCAGCCAGTTTTCAGTCCACTTCACTGTCTGCTCTTTTAGCCCATACTTCATCAGCTTGCCTATGAGGACGTTATAGGAGACAGTGCCTTGCTGAAGTTAAGGTAGAAAACATCCACTGCGCTCCCCTCATCTACTCAGCCAGTCATTCCATCATAGAAGGCTATCAGGTTGGTTAAGCATGATTTCTCCTTTGTGAATCCATGCTAACTACTCCTGATCACCTTATTTTTCACATGCTTATAGATGCCATCCAGAGCTGTTCCATCACCTTTCCAGGGATGGAGGTGAGGCTGACAAGCATGCAGTTTCCTGGGTCCTGCTTCTTGCTCTTTTTGAAGACTGGAGTGACACTAGCTTTCTTCCAATCCTCAGGCACCTATCCTGTTCTCTATGACCTTTCAAAGATGATTGACACTAACCTTGCAATGACATCCACTAGCTCTCTTAGCACTCGTGGGTGCATTCCATTAGGGCCCATGGATTTGTGGGTGTGAAGTTTGCCTAAATGATCTCAAATCCATTCCTCCTCCAGCACGGAAAAGTCTTCCTTTCTCCAGACTTTCTCCTTGGTCTCCAGGATCTTGGGTTCCTCAGGGCTACTCTTAGTAGTAAAGACTGAAGCAAAGGCATTCAGTATCTCTGCCTTTCTGTATCCTTTTTCACCAGAGTCTCTGCCTCATCCAGCAGTTTTCCCTAGTCTTCCTTTTATAGCTAATGTACTTAAAGAAGCCCTTCTTGCTTTCCTTGAAATCCCTTACCAGGTTAAACTCCAAATGGGCCTTGGCCTTCCTAGCCCCATCCCTGCATACTCAGACAATGTCTTTATATACCTCTCAAGTGGCCTGTCACTGCTTCCACCTTCTGTTTGAGTTTTGCCAGGAACTTCTTGTTTATCCATGCAGGTCTTCTGCCCCCTTTGCTCAACTTCTTGCTCCTTGGGATGTACCCTTCTTGAGCTTTGAAGAGGTGATCCTTGAATATCAATAAGCTTTCTTGGACCCCTCTTCCTTCTAGGACCCTATCCCATGGGATTCTTCCAAGAAGGTCCCTGAAGAGGACAGTTTGTTCTCCTGAAGTCCAGGGTTGTGATCCTACATTTTGCTTTGCTTTCTCCTTGCAAGATCCTGAACTCCACCATCTCATGGTCACCGCAGTCAAGCCATGCCCTTCCTTGTTCGTTAGTATAAGGTACAGCAGCATACCTCTCCTCATTGTTTCCTCCATTACCTGTGTCAAAAAGTTATCATCAATGCTTTCCAGGAACCTCCTAGATGGCTTGTGCCTTGCTGTGCTTTTCCTCCAGCAGATATCAGGGTGGTTAAAGTTCCTCGTGAGAACCAGGGCCTGTGATCATGAGGCAACATCCAGCTGTCTGTAGAGGGTAAAATAATAAGTTTACCACATTTTCTGTAATAATCTTTCTTACTCAGAAAATAGAGATTCAGAACTGAGTTCACATTCAGAACTAGCTCCTGCCCCAGCACAGTCATTGTACACAACTGTTTTTTTCTTCCAGTAGCTGAAGACAAGGAGAACATGTATCATCATGCAACATCAGCCTAGAGATTAGGGCCAGCAGATAAAACATCAAAAATTAGGCTTCTCTCTCTTTCTCTAGCATAGATTAAAGCTTCATATCCTTTAACTACCCAGCTCCTAAAGATTATCTTTAATATACAACTTCAAGCAGATTAATCTCCACTGCTCTTTAGACTGTATAATACTGTCTTCAAACAACAGGTGTAAATAGCATGTTTATATGTTCTCTCCTCACCCCTCCTACATGAACAGCCAAGAGACCAGCACTGAATAGAGACTTAGAGCTTGGATTTGGTTTACACACTGCAATAAAATGGTTTTCCTCAGAGATTCTCTTGGAAACTCAGGACAAATAACTTCCTCTTCAGACAAAGAATTTTCTATCTTTTCTGAATTACCTGTTGCTTTTCCTTAGCTTGCTACTTGGTTTTCAGACACAACCTCTTTCCTTGAAAAGCTCTCAAAGGCCTTTGGTGCAGCTAGCATTGACTGTCATGGAAAAACCTGTCAGTGCAAAGGAAGAGGAGGTGATGTTAACAGTACAAAACAATTGGGTGGCTCTTAGCCAACAAGAAGCAAGGTCCAAGGGTCGCGGATGTGCTGCTCTGCTGCCTATTGTGAATGAAAACTAAAAATCCCCAAAACACAGCAGTTGCTATAACCTTGTACTTCAGGGTCTTTGCTGCTGTTTCAAGATTTTTTTTTTTTAATTCTTATTTTTCTGTCCACAACTTACATGTGTTTTTCCTGAAGTTGGTGGATGGTCAATTAACTAGAGTTTGGAATTTCAGCAATTTTTTGTTTGCAAGTATTCAGGCAAATCGCAAGTGTGGCTTCAATCTGAGTTGATTTACAAAAACACTACTAAAACAAACATAATTATAACACTGCCTGGTTCAGAGTCAACTGCATATTCAGCTCTGGAAGTCCTGCATGATTTTTAGGTAAAAATATAAACCAGTCAAAATGCACTTCATGTTTTAAAGAGATTCATTACCATATGGGCCTGCTTTTGAGCCAAAGAATGATGCACTTTTAGACTGTGCTCACACTTCTCTCCTGAAAGCAGCAGCATCAGTTCAGTGAAAATGTTCACAGCGTAAAAGCTGAAGTCTGAACAGGAAAGCCTCAGAATTTAGTGTTTTGGGTTAACACCATTTATTTGGATTCTGCATTGACTGGTCAGTAGAAAATATCCTTCGAAGAGTGCCTAAAACTGCTGCTTACTCTCCCATTTCCCCTATTCCTCACTCCACACTGTTCATTTTCACCTGTGCTGTAATGCCTGTTTGCAGGGCCAAACTGCAAAACTGATCAGGGAATGAGTCCAGATTAAAAAGGCGTATGGAAATTTGGGGGAGAGAAGGAGAATTGGGAGTTATAACCCACATTTTTTCCCTTTTCCCATTTATAGTGGGATTGCTTATACTGTTGTGTTAATCCAACAGAGTAGGCAGTACAGAAGTGAGACTGGGTAACAAGGCCAGGAAGAAATGGAGCCACTACTGCCACTGAGGACAACATCAAACTGTGACATGAGTGGGCAGTGCACTGCAAGACCAAGACAGGAGCTCTTTAAGCCAGTTTTGTTGCTGAAGCACCCATCTGATCATGTCACACCACTGGGGAGCCTGAGAATCAATTTTAGCCCCCTGTGGGCCTTAGAAAGCAGATATAACATCTGTAACATCTGCTTAGAAAGCAGAGACAGTTTGCCTTTATGATTAGATACTGATCTAAAGTCCACTGAAGTTCATTTGAAAGACTGTCACTGAGGTCACTGCTTTGGGTCCAGACTTCAGATCTAATGTTTTAAATACTTATCAATTTTTCCATTGGATTCAAAGTACTGAGGAGGAAGCATGGAAAAAAGATATAAAAAGGATAAAGAAACAGAGACAGACAGAAACAGCTGTACACTATTGCAACAGGATGTTACTGTAAGATACAGTTTATAATAATTAGTTGATCAACATGCTAAGCAAGGGATTTTTTTCCATTTTGAACCAGTAGATGCACAGATGGAGTCTATAATAGAACTGGCATGTGTCTGGATTTTTTTTTTTTAAGGCAGCAGAATTTTACAACCACTACTAACATTCGTGTATGTGGATATAATGGTATGTGTACTAAAACTACAGAGAATTAACATCGTCATCACTGGGATTCCTGCCCATCCAGTAACATTTAAATAACTGTCTCTGAAGCAGCAGGTAGTGGTTACAGCCAGATGTCAGACTGGATAAATCCACAAACTGATCCTAAATGGTGATAGTAATAAAAACTGTGACAATCAGAAGTAATTAAAGAAATGTCATTTTTCTCATTCTCATAGAAGTACAGTGATAGGTGACTTGATGAAGCTCAAGCAACAGATTCA
The DNA here is from genome assembly GCF_028389875.1 of Rhea pennata. Classification (NCBI taxonomy): domain Eukaryota; kingdom Metazoa; phylum Chordata; class Aves; order Rheiformes; family Rheidae; genus Rhea; species Rhea pennata. The sequence goes on along the minus strand of NC_084664.1, from coordinate 99,290,420 downwards.
CTTTTGAGGCACAATTAGAAACGAGCTTTTCCAACTCCTCCTCCATGGATTCACATGGCGTCCATGTGAAAGAGCATCAGATACTATGCGTTTAGGCCACATCTACCAAGAAGATTCAAGACCATTCCAAGGAAAAGAGGAGGATCCTCTTGACCAGCTGATTATCAGACTGTCCCCTCTGTCACAAATTTAGCCTATTCCAGCCAGCACTTTCCTCAAACACAGTTTCACAGTTAGGATGACCTAAGGACACTTCCCAAGAGGCAGTTTGCCTGTGGCGATCCTATTTTGGAGGTGAAGATAGTTTCCTAGCCCAGAAGTAGGTTGTTGGACACATGAAACAGAGAGCTCCATTGACCAGTGCAGAGGTGGCCATAGAGGCCACTTTACAAAGGCTTCTTCTGATTCCCACTTCACAGCCTTCCTAAGTGGCCATATTTTCTATGGAAAGTTTGAAGAGAAATCGTTATCCTTTGCTCATTTGTTTCTATCAAAGAGAACTGAAAAAAATGAATAAAACAACACCAGCAGGAATAAAGTCTCAGAAAATGCAACATACTTCAGAAGATGTTTATTCAGTCTATCTCCAAGTACAATGCATGCAGGACATTTTGTTCTAGGATTTCCACGAGGAAGCAATTAACTCTTGGAGATTAGCAAATAAATATGAGTCAAGATTTTAAAACTTGGATGCGTTAAAAATGATCAGCACTCAGGAAACTCACATAAATACACATTAAAAATTCCTTCAGTGCTAACTTCAATTCAGCTAAGTCCACCAACTCACACTAAGTGCAGGGGTCCTCTAAACAATTTAGCACCTTTCAAATACTTATTTAAAAGTCCAGCAATAGCCAGTAAAGCCTGTTCTTAAACTATGTCTCTATCGGAGACCTATACATAAAAATGTTACATTAAAAGAAGCTATTCTGACATTTGGTCACTTCTAAGACAGATCTAATTTATGCTGTAAAAATATCAGGTGATGTGTCTGATCCCTGAAACACAACTCAGTTGTGATATGCAGTAATGTAACTGTATATGACAGTATTTCAAAAAGAAAGGCCTGTATATGGCTAATCTGATCAATTCAACAGCTAAGAGCTTAAATGATAAAACTGCAGAGTTTTAGTATGTTCTTTAATATCACACAGCTCTTAAAATCTCTGACATATATCCTGAAATCTAAAAGTGGTTCTTGACACCTACTTTTAAAAACATGGCTTTCTGAGACAGGAAAGTAATAGAGTAAAAATACAGTAATAACTGAGAGCAACCACGATCCAATAATTTAACTAATAATCAAGAGCGTCTTTGAAGGGTTTGCTAATGTGTTAGTTTCTACTGGTCCCTTTTTTTTTTTTTTTTTTTTTTGGCAGCAATGTCACTGAATCAACAACCTTAACAGCTGAGGCTAGTACAGGCAGCCACTGCACAACACCACACCAGGAAGAACATTACCACTCAAAAAGTTACATAAATTCTGGAACACCAACTGAAAAAGAAAAACAAATTTTTTTAAGAGAGACAGACAGAATTCAAGCTCAGGAGCAGCTAAGAGATGAAGAAATTGATGTATCAGTAAAGCCACAGGTTTTTTTTTTCCCCAGTATGTTTGTCACTGAGATACTGAACTGCTGGTAGCTAAATTCTCATCTCACAAAAGCTTTTGGAGGGAAATCCCTCATAGATAGTCCACTTTCACATGTTTTTCTTCATTTCTTAGCTCTGCAGAAGGCCTACCCACAATTCTGGCTACCTACTGCAGCTCTGTATTTTCTTAAAGTTCTTTTCTTTCTCAGCTATTTACAGCTTCCAGTTAGTGCAAAATGTCTGCAGGGCTCATCACAATTTAAAAAAAATAGAAAAATCTTTATCTCAGTGCTGAGATCAAATTTGGAAAGATACAAATATTTCAAAATATATCCTATCTTCTTTTTTGTTTGGTTGGGTTTTTGTCCTCTGTCCTGACCACATTCAAAATGTTTATCCATGATGGGTAAACACAAGAAATACACCATCATCTTTAGCAGCAATTCTCAGTGTGAGATTTCTGAACCATCAGACATCCAAGATGTTTTTCCTCAAGAGGTGTCAGAGTAATCCTCAGAGAGAAAGGGTTGCAGACATACTGGTGTAGCTTTAGTGAAAACCATAATAAGGACCATCTTTTGTGGCATTATGAAGTGATTTTACAAACAGTGGAATTTTTATTCAAATAACAAGTCCCCGTGATAACTCGTGAAAGCACTTCATAGTTCCATGAAGGTATATATGCTGAAATTACACCTCTGTATTCTGGGTCACCTACTTTAGACTGTTCTACCTGAAACTTAGACTGCAGAGGAGAAGATGACATACTGCTTAGTTTAATGTAATGATTATTTTCATGCTTCATAATACCTGTTTCCTATCTTCAGTCTACCCCCTTATACTGGTACATGCATTAATTGATGTTGCATAATACTGTTACCTCAAAAGTTCCTATGTCACAGTTGTCTCTTAGCCTTGGAAAACACATTCTTAGTTGCATTGCCATTTTATTACACTGTGATGCAATTATAAAATGGCATATATTAGTACTAGTAGAAATAATAACTCCCCCACACACAAACAATAAAATCTTCTTATAGAGTGTATTTACCTTTCATCACTTTAGTAGGTTAACTCATGAAAAACAGAAGCAGTATCCTCATTATTTACCCAGTCTAACTTGAAGCATGCTCTAGCCAGTTCCTTCCAGGAAGAAGGATGTGACTACTGAAGTCCAGAGTGACTTCTTCTAGTATTCTGTATTGTTAAAAGGATCCTTACCAAAGGAAGAGGAATAGGATTTTTAAGAGTTGCCATTCATTAAAGATAGTTTCACAAAATCATTAAGTTTCTTGAAGGAAACAGGTCACAAATTGTTACGGAACTTGAATCAAAACATGGGTAAAGCAGAGTCATGAAAAACTGCTCCTGGGTTTGAACTCTGTGCTTCATAAGGATTCCCTGGGCATTACTCTAAAAAATGTCTTTGTGAGAAACAGGCAATAGAAGCACCACCAGCTTTTAACATTTTTAGCATTAAAATTTTAGCATTATCATTTTAAATGACTACAATAACCCTTTTTTCCCTCTAGTTCAGTTCCTTAGCAAATCTGATAGCCGTTTAAAAGACACAATGAACAAACAGATCTGAGATGCAATCAGCTCTAGAGGCAGCATTTGGAAGATAGCCGAGACGCAAACTATTTTTAATCAGATCCTAATAAAATAAGAGTTGACTGTGCTCTTGAGTGGGATTTTGGCTTGGGCTCTCCTCCAGTCTAAAAAAGTGAGGCAAAATGAAATCAATGCTCACAGGAATGCAAATGAGAAAGCTAGGATTGTAATTAGCTATTAACTAAAGAACTAGGGTTGCCCTTTCCCCCGTCCCAGCGCTGCCTCGTTCAGCTGTGGCCCACTGCCAGCTGTTCTTGTTCCCCTTGCTGGCGCAGCCAAGTCTGACTGTCATTGTGGCAGACTGCGAAATTCACCCCAAGAGACTGCCTGTGCTGCTGCCCCCAGTACTTTTACAGTAACTTTGCCAAGTCAAAAGAGCTTTGCAGTTTTGCAAGGCGGTGCAAGGGAGACAGCAGAGTACGTAAGGGAAAAGTCCAGCCACGGTTGCGGTTCCCCATCCCTCTCGTCCTGCCCCCGTAATAGCTTCATTATCGGAAACGACGATGAAGTGCAGGGCCACATTCATTCTGACTCCCAAGTGCAGTTCCCACTGATTTCAAACTTCTGTTGTAAAGATCACATTCCAAGGCGCATTTAACTAGCTGCAAGCCCCTGGGCCCACTTAACAAAGCAGTACCAATTATTAATGAATGATAATACATAATTGATAGCAATACTAAGAAGCAATTCTGTTTTGCGTTAGTCTGGCTACTAGCTAATGAAATTTTACACTGAAGCATGCTAGCAGATGAATTTTAAGATGATATCATCATTTAAGGGTCATTTTAGCATATGTTTCTGGGGTAACCATGAGGCAACAACTTTTACGGTGTCCAGTACTGGCCAAGCATATCCATGCTAAAATTCATAAACGTATTTATTAGCATTGTGACATAGAACGTTGTGTGAATTATACAACATAGCCAGAAACAGACTTTCTCAGTGCTATAAATGGCCTGGGTGATGGCTGGGTAACACTGATGAGATAGCAGTACGCACATACACAGGCTTCTGTTTGCCAGTGGATCCAGAATAACCAGCCAGCCCCTCTGCTTTTGCTTTCCAAAGGTATGCTGTTACGGCTCATCACAGCAGCCATAGTGCTACTGCTACTGAGGAGGATGCTGAGGAAGATGAGGCATGGCGTACGGCTGGCCTGTAGTTCACTGGCAGGGCAAAGCACAGCAGCCAGGCCCCTCACGCTCTGGGGTCACATCCTATCGAGTCAGTCACCTTGCAAAAATATGGGGAACGCTGCCTTTGTAGCGCTTCCTACGCAAGCAGGGCAGAGAGAGGATGCTAATCCTGCCTGCTCAGGACTTTCCTCAAGCACTGTGCTCACTCCAGAAGTATTTACTGAAAGGATTTATAATTCAAATCTGCCCTCACGGCCTTCATCATTAACTACTATCATTAACTACTGCAGCTTTCAAAACCACAAGATAAATTGAATACAGATGAGCAAAACCAAAGCCACGGATAATGAAAGAGCCCAGCAGCAGCAGATGAGAGTTTACTAGAAAACCACAATTCAGAGCCATTCAAATCCTGCTGGTGCCCACTGAAGAGTGACAGCAATGGCTCTGTTTTCGGGATAAGAACTGTGCTTGGAAGAGCACTTCATGAAGGAAGTCTAGCACTAGCCTATCTGTAATGGTTCACTTTTGCTCATGCCTTGATTTTTGCTGGAAAGAGATTTTAACAGCATCACAGGAAATTCATCTGGGACTTTTTACATAGCTTGCTATAGCCAGACTGACTCCCGCCCAGTGATAGATGTACAACAACTTGTTTTAAAGTCAGCTCTTGAATTTTTCAAAGCACAAAAAGCATTTCCCTCTCCTGCTGGGAGTAAGGCTACATATTGCTGATCACAGTGACTTCTCAGAGAGATCACTTTCAGAGACAGTAAAATAAACTACAGTTTGTATCAGCGTTTACTGACCAAAAGGCTTTAGCAGTTGAAAAAGGTTATTTCATACATGTGCAAATTTCAGTTATAAACTCGTAATGTTTTTTCTCTCTTCTTGCTAGCTTTCTCAAATATTTTGAGCAGAAAACTTATTCCTGTACATCTACAGCTGATCCAAACCCAAACTGCTTTCAGGTTCTGAATGAATGCAAACACACTTTCAACATTTTAAGCCTCGTCTAACCTCTAAGCCCTTGCTACATGTCAAGCACAGATTTGAATCTCAAGACAGAAACCGTAAATTTCCAGAAATCCACTTTCACTCAGATATGGCACAAAATACTCTAGACTAAAACTAATCTTATGAACCTTCCTCTGCTTCAGCCCGGAGACAGCTCAGAGACTTCTAAGCAGTGCTATTTTTTCAATTTCTACAATGAAAAACTTCTACAAAAATCTTACTGAATTCTGTCCCCCATTTTCCTCCTTGGAATAAATTATGTAGCTCATGAGTCCCTTCTGATGTGCCATATTAATGAAATGGAGTTCAGTACAAAATTCCTGTTTACAATAGTCAAAAAGAATCAGTACATATGCCTTATTTTTCTTGGTATTTATTTTACAAGCCATTAATGTTTTTTGCACATACATAACAGCAGTCTCAGACCTTTATTACTGATGAGAGTTATCTGATCCAGGATTTTTAGACTGATTACATCTAAACTGATATAGTCTAGTCATAGTCCTGCTTTCAAGATCCCCTTCAACGCATACACCTAATACAACTGCACTCACTCTTCTAACTGCACTGTATAAGGCCCTATGTCTGGAAGGAACTTTTTCCCAGCAATAGCATCAGGTTACTATGGAAAAGATACTTCAGAAGTCCCAGATGCACTACAGAGCCCAGAAGAATATTCAGGATTATAGTGTGCAGAATTTCAGTTTCTCCCTTTATCAGATTGTAAAGCCATCGTCTACTCTGAACTCTACGGTACTTGCAAACTGCTTTTGCCAGAGGTTAAATACTTTTTATTCACACAGCACAAAGTCTCCTCTGTGCAACAGTGCCAGAAATACCTCAGAATTCTGTTTGGCTTCATTTATATCTCTATGGACATTGTATATGCTATATTTTCATACATTAAGATTTTCTATAGAATTTATCACTAGCCATAATGGTTTCCAGGAAAATCACAGGCACAGCTGTAAGAGCAAGCAGCTTCAACCTTCATTGAGTACTTCTGTCAGGCTAGGATCAAATCTAGATATTCTTTTGATTTTTCTTTTAGTGGATCATCTTAGCCTCTGACATACAGGATTAAGAGATCTATTTTTGTTCAAGGCCCCAAACACATACATAAGCACTGTAATTTAGTACCTAATGGCAGCTCTTTCAAGGCAGAAGTAACCACAATCATGCCCTTTTTGAAAAGTTTTTGTCTCCAGAAATAAAAAACACATAACTGAGACACAGAGTGTGTGACCTTCAGATGCTTGATCTTCACAATGCACTGAACTGTGAAGATTGAAAATCCCACTGCAATACAGGAGGATCTACACAGCCCCTTTTCATCCAGTTAACTGAAGGAGATTATAAAGAACAGCAACAATTTTTCACCTGCTCCATCTTGTAAATATGGTTTGCTTAGCTGTCTCGAAGATTTCAGAGGTCAAATTCAACCACCGAGTTCCAGGAGTTACAGGGTTCCAGCAGGCTTTAGTACAGTGAAGGGCTTTTGAATACTGTTGAGGATACAATGTATGCAGAGGCAATGAAATGAAATTACAGACCAGAGAAGGCTTCATTTACTGATATTCTTTTAACAGCAATACGATAAATTCCTAAGAGTCTAGTGTATTCTCTTAGTTGAACTGGTGAAAAAAAGATCAGATTATTTTCCATGGAGGCTTTATAACAGACCAGGAAGGGGTTTCTAAAGGAACATAGTTTCTGTTTTTAATTTACCAAACAACAAGCAAAAACATTTTCTGCTATAAGGACTTCTGAAATGTTTTCATTTTTAGTGAAAAATCCTTTTTAGACCAAAAAAAAAAGGGTGAGGGCGGAGGGAGTTGAACAGCTTCTGCAAATATCCTTGGGTTTAGCTTTGCCTTCTAGTAGAGCCATGGCATGCTAGAAGACAATATACCCAGGATATTTTGCCAAGTGTACATTTAAATTTCCCTCTTCTTACTAACCTTATCATTAAGCTTGTACAAGCAACAGTCAGATAGGAAGAGTCTTCTGAAGCAGTGCTGTGCTCCTTGCAGGCCGGCACACTCAAGCACTCCTCACTCAACCCCTAATGTGGATTGTAGCAGCTCCAGAAGGATTTTGCTGCTCCATCCACAGTGAAACGACGATAATTTGTATATACCACTTTTCTTCTCTTTCCCCATGTTCCTGCAAAGAGCTACAAATGAAGCCCGTTTATCTAAGCATTGTGTTGGAATAGTGAATGTAGATCTTAAAAAAAAGGGGGGAGGCAAGACAAAGGACAACATTTTTGTTTGAAAGGATGGGTAAACACTGAAATATAGAAAGTACTTGTTAAAATGATTTCTTTAGCACATGAGGTTTTAACCTAAGAAACTTTATTAACAGAGTTTTATAAAGAGATATTAAGTCTCCAAATTATATTATATATCCGTTATATATCCATTTCTGTGAGCCAGAAACAGAGTTAATGAGTTAAACAAGAGTTAAATTGCTTCTACTAACAACAGTAGATTTTTCTTAAAATAAATGCTATGAAAGCACCAGTCCCTAGGGTAATATTTAGTACTCTGGAGCCAAAATCCTTTCTATTTAGACACAAATCTAGGGGCCTTATTCGCAGGGTACCAATTGCCTTTGACTCCCTTCCCAAAGCTTGCTCTCTCCATCACCTCAGGTACAACTCAACATCTGGAGTCAGGCTGTGGCTCTTGGTGGACATATTCCAGAGATATGTCAGGATAACCACATTTGGAGCTTAGTTCTCATGCTCACAGCTAATGAAAGCCTGATGTTGTAAAGGCTAATATACCAGTGGAGGCCAGAGATATCTGAACAGGGGGTCGCTTAAATTACAACGTACTAGTGTTCAGACTCCTTTTACAGCAATAAGAAAAAAATCTTTTGAATTTCACTCAAGAAATGCAATTTTACTACTTATAACCCAAGGAGATACAGTATGTCTGTGTGTGTGAACTGCAAATGCTATTAGAAAAGAACAGATTCCTATTATGACAGGCTGAGTAAGCATTGGTTTCACTGGTATGCTCTTAATTACATATTCCCTCTTTCATAAAACGAAAAAAAAAAAAAAAATCTCATGTAGTGTCCACAGAAGGAGCCTGCAGATTTGTACAGAATGAAACCAGCAATGACAAATATCAGCAGTGTCACACACTGATGCCATGAATAATGCATAGCACAGAAGTGTGGAAATAAAAGCAATCAAAACTGCAGGTCTTTTTTTTTTTTAAGGCAGATAAAGTCTAACTTTCTGAACACTTGAAACTCAACCAGTTTTAAGAGTTCTGTTTTGGAGAGAGGGAACTGAGATAAGGTCATATTAGCTTCCTCTTCTAGGTCATCAGCTCCGGTCTGGTGGGGCAGTCAAGCACTATCTGCTGACCTACACTCTGGCCCCTGACAGGAGCCGGCACTCTCTTCAGCTGTCACAAGCAAAGGTCAAGATTTACCTGCTCGTTCCCCTCTGGGGAAGGTGCCCTCAGGATAGTGGTGGGGCAGATCAGAGGAAACGTAGAAAGTCACCGCTCTCCAGTGTATTACTTTGGTTTCTAAAATTTCCCATGTCAGCTGGAAGCCCTCTAAAAGGCTGTTTCCAAGCCATCGCTGTGGATGGAGGAGCCATCCCCACATTCTGTTCAAAGCCAGCCAGACTATATCCACAAATGATACCATCTGAGTTACTGAGTCGCGCTTTCTGACAGCCTGGCCAGGTAGATGGTACCACAAAAGTGCCAGATCAGGAGTTAATACTTTCCTGCTGGATATAGGAAGCACTGCAACTGCCTGAGCTGAGGGCTTGCTTTGATAAGCATTTGATTAAATAAATGGATGCCCACTGATTTCAGAAGGCATTGGCACATGGTCTTACAGAGAAGATTAGCATAATCAGGCTCCTTGAAGGAAAAAAAAACAAAACATCCCAAAGGAGGGATGTACTGGGGAAAGCTGGGCTGGAAAGAGGCACTATAGATCTGCACAGATCTCTAGGGAAAGATCTCAGGCTGAACAGTTCAGAAAAATGCTTTCTACTATCATGACTACTGTCAAATTCATACTTGAATTTGAATTAAATCTGACTTGAATGAGGAAGCAGTGATCTAATTCTCCACTGATACTATTCTGCACTGTAACACAACCAAGGAAGGTCATGTCTCCACAACCGTCTCAAGTGGAAGAGGGGGGAGTTATTATTTAGGTCAAAGCCAAAGCACATTCACTGCATAGGAAGCTGTATTTTATTCAGCATCATCTTACCTAGCTGATTATTTCCATCACCTATCTTCTCCCCTACATGGTTTGTGTGTATATGTGCAAGCATGTACACATTACATAGCTTTTAAACGGTGATTCACTCTAAGTACTACCTGTCTCTTTCCTTGGATAGAAGATCTACATAGAAACTACCACTAAGAATCTCAAGAGGGTTTTTAATTAGGTGTATTATGCACTGTGATAGATAACTGTCATTTGATCACATGCTGTTGAATCCATAGGAACCTTGTCCTGTTCCTGCCATGGAAAGATAGCATTTGGAATGCAGTAACATTTTAGTATCTTTATGGTTCTGGGTATGACTGCATATTTTACACAATATTATCCTGGAAATTCAGTAACAGTTCTCAGTAGCACGATTTGCTGCACAATTCTGCATCATTTTGTCCAGTTTGAACAACGCTTTCTGCAGAAAGAATTAAAATAATCATTTTAATTAGACACCGAATTGTAACACATACCCTCAAAGGGAGCAGAATTAAACTTGCACAGGTGACATGTTTTGAAGCATTTCCTGCCTTTTAAGAACTTTGTAATATCATTCCAGTGACTTTTTTAAAAATGGAAAGTCCTGGAAACAGGGCAAGTTGTTTTTAATATAGAAATTCCATCATGTGAAATGACAGCATTCGGTCTAGTAATACAAACTCCTTTGCTCAATGCAGGTTTTGGGAAGATAAACCAGGACTCTCCAGGAATATTGCTTTATTCCACAAACATCATCACAGACTATCTAACAAGGGCCTTTATATATTAAAATGCAACATTCTTATGCATGCATGTGCAAATACAATAGAATACTGAGAGACTGTCTGTTCAACGGAGATTGCCATACAATTTATGTACGCATGCATGGGCAAGGCTAATGAAACATAGAGACAACTTTGTTTATTGTATGACCAATAACAGTATATACAAATGAAATAGTTTTTAAAAGACTGCTATTCAGCCTCCTCAGAACTTGTTTCCTCCCAGAACGAAAAGATTTGCCAGATGCTTCGAGATGATCAGTTTAGGAAAATTATTAAGCCTGTGCTCAGTATCAGGCTTATGCTAATATGTTCTAATTCCAATTACTATCAGAAGCTCAAAGTTCAGATCACACTTAAGAATTTTTTTCCTTAATTGGTGTCTTGGTTTCTGTCAATTACATTTCCATAGTCTCCTGTTGAGGCTGAAATCAGTATAAGCAAATGCTACAGAGTTTTTTCTGGAGGAGAAAAAACAAAGCTTTTTGTTTGCTTAGGAGGTTTTTTTTGCTTCTTGAAAACCGCTAAACTTTGATAGAAGGAAAAAAATTGTTGCACCAAGAACAAGTGGAACAAGTATCAGCCAAAGAAGGACATGCTGGATGAGACTATCTGAAGAGCATGAAATGAATGCTTAGCAACCAGCTAAGGACTTGCATCCTCCCAGGTGCCAAAACAAACTGGCCAGAATAGAATATCCACTTCCCACATTTCATCAAATGATACTTTTACCATTCCTCATTTTCAAATGGAAACTCCACAGTCTCTCCCCCTTGCATATTTTTAAACAAATGAGTAATAGCAAAGAGCAAAAGCATTGCAGAAAGTCTGTATTAATGCCAGAAAAAATATAATTTAATATACATTGTATAGTGCTGAGGATCTTAAGGAATTTGATCTTTTAGCACAATTCTGCCACTCTGCTCTGTGGCATTAAGTATTGGGCTTTTGTCCGCACAGCAGAAAACAGCTAAGAGAATGGAGAACTCACAGATTTTGAGCTTGTGACTTCAGAGCTTGTCGCTTCAGAGGTTGCAATTAACTATCATATGCCTCAGTTTCCACTACTGTAAACTGCAAATCAACTTTCCTACTAGCAAACATATTACCTGCTACAGAGTCCCTAAACTGTGCTATGTGTAGCACTGAAGGGACACAAGCTACTGCTGATAGTGTATTTATATACTGTAGCTCTTTTGGTAGCTGCTCACTAAATTTGGAATTGTAGTTTTTCCAGACAGGTTGTTAGAAGTTCAGCACAAATTACCAAAAAAGGACTGAAACCCAAAATACTCACGCTATCCTCATTTTGCATGTCCCTTGCAACTGTACTTACAACCACAACATAAATGTGCAACTAGAGATGAGAAAGAATAGGAGCAAAGCTATAGCAGTGATGACTTTGGCATAGATTACAATTCTGACAAAGAAAGCCCCAATCTTTTGGGGTCCTTCTAGACTTTGCTGTCTGTACAAGTGTGTATCACTCCCAAAGCTTTGGATCAGAGAGTCTGAGTTTGAACCAGAACTACTTTAAATCCCATCATTGCAGAGAGGTAATTCATGCTGTCTTTCCAGTCAGGAAGCAACCTGGCCTTTGAGCACGAGTTAAAATTTCTCTTTAAGATGAGGAGAGGAGGCACTGAAATGGATATGTGCACATAACCTTCTATTCTGGGTACCTACAATTCACAGGACAAGAGTGAGAGCTGGAAAAACCAAAAGAGTTGAGATCAGATTGCTGTTGTTCTGTATGCTGTACAGTCTTCTACTATGTTATTTTGCTTTGGTAGAACATCACCCCAGGTACATGACTGGAGATGCAGTTCAGTGAGATCTCAGTTTTATCTACCCTGGAGTTTTTCTCCACCACAATAATTATCTAGTGTATCTGCACTAGAGCAAATGCCTCACACACATGGCGTGCAAATTGGTCTGCTCTGGTGCAGCATGCCCTGAGGCACAACCTTGGCACCCTGTTCCTCCCGCTTTGGGGGAGCGGTCAGAAGTAAAGCTGTAGAGGTAGGGCTAAAGAGTTACCATGTACACAAAGCAGTTTAGATCTGTGCTAATAAGAACCTGCAAAAGCTAACAAAAACCTTCAAAATATGTTTTCCCCTCAACCTGCTATCTGCTTCCTCCCCTTTCCTGCCTTAATCACAAGAAACTTTTCTTTCCTACAGTGATGAATTGCCCAACAACAGGCAATGTATGGCTATGCTCTGTATGTTCATTCTTCAAGCTAAAATAGAGGAAACTTCTGGCAAAGTTTCCTCCTCTGGTGAACAAGAACTTACCTTCTCAACCATTTTTTTCCAGCACTATGTTAGTTTAAAGTGCTTTCTCCCTTTGGAAACACTGCATGGATTTAGGTCAAATGCTAACTTAGCTGAAATCTCAACCTTTCCAAAATCAAGGAGAAAATTTGACATCAAGTACAGCAAGGTCATGATGTCAACTATGATCTCTGCTGGATATTAGCCACAGCAGATACTCTCAAACAACTGCAGCAACATAGGTGAATTATGACGCATCAGGAACAGTCCCCTGAGGAGAAATCCAGAAGAGCAATTATAGCGACGCTGCTCAGAATTGTGGATGAACCATCAGGGGCCTCTCAGACTGCTGGCTGCATCATGTCTGCCTCCGGCTTGCACTATCCTCTTCTTGCTAATGAGAACGACAGAACCCATCCAACCAAAGTAGTTCAGTTCTACATTATAACTCTTAGGAGAACATATGCCTCCAAATACTCTAAGAATAGCTCAAATATCCACACAGATCTTCTACCCTGGAAGTCACAAAACTAATTAGTCTTCTTTAGGGGTACTTTCCAGTTCCAAGTGAGTGGTAGATTTTTTTTTTCAATCATATCAGATCAGTGTGAGCTATAGCAGTTCTTTTTTTAAAAAAAGTTTTTCCTACCTCTAGTTTTAAAACCTGTCTTTTGTTCAAGGCAGTCAAATTTCTCATCCTCACATAACCTCCTCTCTGTTTCAGATAGCTAATCAGTCCTGTGCCATACTGCACATTTCCTGAATGAATCCATTTTTAAGTCCCTCCATCAATAACTAGGGAGAAAGTAAGTTTGGAGAGAAGATGACTTAACAGACTCCCACATAAAAATCAGATTTTTGAGATTTCAACAGTAGAGGCCTGTAACTTGCATAGCTTCCAATTATGAAAACTCACTTGGATGTTAGAAAGCTCCTCTCTGAAGAGTTAGGTTCCCAAGATGTCAATCACATCTAGGGGCAAGAGGTTGATTGGTTGTTTTTTCCATACCATGAAAGCAGCCAACTGGACCTTTCATTTTCAGACATTTTAGCTGGTTTTGGTATAAACTGAGTTAAAGACATATATGTCATGCAGGCTAAAGAGTATGAAAGCTATAGAAGTAACATTCTTTTCTCCAAAACTTATTAAACACAACATCACAACCACATTGACCTAATGGAAATGCTTGCATTGAAGGTCTGGAGGTTTCATATACTAAAGTCATTTCCATAGTAAGAACATGGAGTTCTATAAAGTCCATCTGACATAGATTTTTTTTTTATTAAAGCAAAAAGAGCTTCCTCATGGACTAGCAGTCTGCTTGAACATCTCCTATGGTAAAAGAGTACAAAAAAGTTCAGTGGTGTTAATTTTGACCAGTGACACAGCAGAAGCCAAACTATAGCAGACATCCCACATCAAACTATTTCAAAACTGATTTCCCTTGGCTCTCACAAGAGACACTGTATCCGCAAATAGAAAACTTAAAGGAAAAAAAAAATAATTTAATTCCCTACGGAACATCTACTTATCAGGTGCACTCTGGAAATTTCAGCCGTTTGTTTCAAACATAGATTTCAAATACAGAAACACAGACTTTGATCAGTGAGAAGACAGCAAGTGGTTTCTACAATCTTGATACTTAACTCTTACTGCTCTTTCCTATGAAACATTTGAACATGTGGATCATCGGTGGGAATTCAGTACATCACAGGATCAGGCCATAGGATCCTTCACAGCCCAGTAGCATAGTACAGACTCATTTTCCATCCTTTTGCATTTTGTTAAAAATGAGTTTAAGAGTTCCAGACATGTCGCACAGTAACAGAACCTCAAGGTTTCTGCAATTGTGCAAACCCAGTGCTGTTCCCAGAGCAGCTCTTCCCAGTGCTGTAGCAGTTTTCCTCGTACCTTAGCTTCACTAGTCCTTAACCTCATTTCAGAGCACACATACAGAAATCTTTCTCTATGCTTTTGGCTCAAGAGGTTTTTTTCTTGTCTTTTGATATTTTTCTCTGCAATATCTTATTTAATTTGGTAACATACTCAGGGAGATGCCTTAAGTCAAACGAAGGGACAGAATTAATAAAACTAGCTTACGGAATAAGAGATATTAAAAATTCAAAGGCTGCTTTATTAAACGTATGTTTCAGCAGAGGCCTGTTTCAAATTCTACTGGTAAATGGCCACAGTTATCGTGCCTTAGCTGAGTAATAATCATTACGACCTATCTAATAAGGGTTACGTTGCATTGACTGGAATACAACAAATCCCAGATACATGCAAGCCATACTTAGAGTGGAGGGATGTGAATCTTTCCAGGCATCCATAAACCAGAGATTAATGCAAGTGCTAATATACATATCAGAACAAATATGTCCTACTTTCCCCATTATGCCATCAGTATCAGTGCCTAGATTGCAAAAACCTCACCAAATTATGATACAGAAGAGTTGTAACTTCTCTAAGAATCTCTGTGTTGGATGCAAAAGCTGCAAAGTCTATTGCTAAAATGAAGCAAAAAGCTAGAAAAAAGTTAGCTTTTCTTTCTCTTTTCTCTGGGAAAAGAGCTTGTTCATTTTTTATTAGTTCAATTATTATTAGCTCTACTTATCCTTTGTTCTGGAGCCATATTCTACAAGGCAAAGGTCACCAGCATTTCTTCCCAACTAGAAGAAAGGCTTCATAAATAAAAAAAAAAAAAAAAAAAAAAAAGGAGGAGGAAAAGAGCACTGAGATACGGCTCTCTTCCCAGGAAAGCAAGCAACTCCAGGATAAGCCTCATGGATGGGCTCCAAAAACACTGAGTTAGACTGCAGGGTAATCATCCTTATTTAGATGAGGTGCAGTGTTCCCTTCTCTTCTATTTTATAACATTGCTCAAATCCAAATGCTGCTTCATGCTTTTAAATCCTTGCAAACATTCCTACTTTCCCTGTCATCATATAGCATGTATTCTAATAACTTTTGGCAAAAACAAATTAAAAAAAACACTACACACAAAAAAACCCACTACTGGCTTATGAGCAGAACACATATACTCTTTTTATTCTATTTTTCCTCTATGTTGCACTTACAGGGAGGCACTTTAATTACTGCTTCACAAATGCCATGCAGGACAGGCTGTTTTTTTGGCAGCTCTGACCTGTCTTCTAAAGTTTGCTGAGAAACTCAGATTCTTTATTTGCCTAAAGCCTGCTAATTATTAACTGCTGCAACAAAGGAGGCAGCTCTTCAAAGACATGTGCCTGATCTATACTAACAGGACCTTTTGCTGGGGTAACTATTTCGGTCTGTTCAGCCAGCAGAGCAGCCCTCACATGGATGCAACCTGCAGCAGCAAAACCGCTGTATTTGCCAACCCTTCTGAAAGTCACTCAGGCAAAAAAAATAGTTATGCTAGGATAACTGCATTTGTATTAGGAGATTTTCCTGGCACAGCTCCATCGGTCAGAGATCACACCTCTTCATATCCCTGGCTGATATTGCTGTGCCAGCAAAAGTCTGCAACACAGATCTGGCCACAGATCTTCCTACTGTGTGGCTCTCCAAAGGGACGTTGCTCCTGTCAAATAGCACAACTAAATTTACAGTATGCAAAAGTATTTATAAACTACTATGGTAACCTAGTACCATCCCTTATTAGAAAGGTAACAGCAGGTTCTGTAGAAGAGGCCTAGAGACTCCAATATAGACCATCGATCTCTTCATTTATACCAGTGCAGAACCAGTGTAAGCCCACTAATTTCTCTGACTAAGACCCAGATTTACACAGGTGCAAAAAGAGAAGACAACTTGGCTTTTAATCCAACGCAGTTGCATTGTTTGGTGATGGTGATACTGAATTTGGGTTTATTTTGCTTTTAAAGGTGGTTGGGTTCTTTTCAGCTGGCTCCAAGCTCTATCTTTACCAGAAGATACATTTTTCCCCCAAAATTATCTAAGTGTCTAGGATTTTTGCTTCATGTTAATGAAGACAAATTGCTTTGCAGTTTCTATGTGATTTAGAAAGATGAGTTAAGGAACATGAGGGAAATTGGCATCAATTTTTTTTTTTTTTTTAGCTACCACAGTTCATACCACCTGCAGATACAACCTTCAAAACCATGGTGACATACACATTGCAGATCAAACAGCACAAGACAATGCCATTGCTCATGGTCCCAAAGTGCTGCTGAAAGAAGGCTTATTTCCCACATTTGCTTGGGAGATGCATCAATGACAGGTCTGGGTACATATTAGTTTTTTCTCATTTTGTAGGCTTCCTGCTACTTCTGCCACATAGGCACAATGTTACAATGAAACTGTTCTCTGCATTGTTACCAGCCCTGAGGAAACCACTATGGCACATGCCCCACACACTTCTCAGCCCTGTTTAGCAGTTCCTCATTTTTTTGAAGTTGCAACTGGACAGGGAGATGTTTAAATTGTTCTCTCACTTACTGGATGGCAGCCAGCACAACCTACAATTTGTCAGGTTTGACTGAGAGCCAAACAGTGCAAAAGCTTTTCATGAAAAGAAAATAAAAAAGAATGAAATGATTTATTACTAATAGCGTCATCCCTTCTGCTTTTTAGCAAATGACATCATAACCAAACCTAGGAGTTCAAGTCAGAAGGCAAAGTCAAAGTGAACTTGCGAGATTTACCTTCTACCCAAAGTGTATATGAACTTCAATCCTCTATGCAGAATACACAGTGCACCACCAATATATATATATATATATATATATATATATATTATATATATATAATGAACCATAATAACAGAGCAGAAAAAGATCCTGAGGATGAAGAGGGGAGCTGATGAAGGGTGTAGAGCTGCACTCTTCTTACAGCCAGAGCACTCTGCTTCTGTATTGACTCTGCTATCATCATCTCACCCGTGTCTGAGTTCCTGCAGAGCTCTCCAGGGTTTTGCTGGATCTACAAGTTCAGCTTTTCTCAGCCCTCGCTAAGCTTTATTTTTACCCCTGATCTGATATAGTTGGTGCACCACATAAAATACAGTGGAGCTTATGAAAAGCATATCATTATATAACTTCCTTCCTATGGAGATTTACCAACTCGTGTCACTCACTAAGGTCATGCAAAATATAGACGTGGAATGATATGGCTTTAAAAAATACGTTTTCTTCTAGATGAGGAAATAAACACAACCTTCTAGCAAGTCTACTTGAGAATGGTTTGACTCACTCATCACTCCTATGTTGGAACAGCTGTCATTTCTGCTTCCCAGCTCTGAAGTGCTACTCATCTCCAAACAGGACTTTTACTTAAACTCCACCTATCCTTTCAAACTCCTTGCCCAACCACAAAGCAACTAGGTATTTCTCTCAAAGATCTCAAATGCTGTTAGAAGTATCCCCAAATAGAGAGCAGTGAAAAACAGAAATTAATCTCTCATCTCAGAGAAAGGTATTTGCTGTACACTGATGATCTGTCTACAGTAAGAAAAAACAGAAGAAATACCAGGCTTAGTTAATGTGTTAAAGAATCCCTTGCCTACAGAATATACAGGGTATGTTTTGGTTCGGTTTGGTGTTTTTTTTTTTTTTTTTTTTACCTTTATTTGCCAACGTCACATTACCTGAACTCACCTTCCTTACCCAACCTGGACAAGACCTGAGATATCTGTACTGCCAGGTCAAACCCTCACATCAAACTCAAGGTGGAGATAAATGCTAAGTGACTTTGCAAAGGAGTAAAATCCTGCTTAAGCATGGACTAAAATTAAGGTTCCATTAGTTTTGATATCAACATTCCAGTAAAATAACAGGGCCAAGTTCTTACCTTTTAGAGCAAGTTTTCATTGTCCAGGTATAAAAACACATAACACACTGGTGACTCATGTTTGGGAAACAGGTAACATGCCTACATGCAAGAATTTTCTCAGGAAATTGTGCTGCAACTAAACATTTGACTTAATAGCTGTCTGAATACTTCTGACTCTATACCTCTATCCCACCACTACCAGTGACACTCTAACACAGACTGTATAGTATTAAAAAAGCAACAAATCAGTTGCCAGTTGCTGACATCTACATGTCTATAGAGTTAGAATTACAAGTAGTTGTCTCAGGCTCAGTCCCTCTGTCTTTATTCAGGTAAGACTCCCACAGAACCCCAAAGCCTTTCAGAATTTGTGCTCAGTGCTGAATCCCTCACAATTTTTTTCATTAGTCTTTGCCATCTGAAGAATAGAAGAACGACACTTGTCTTATCCAGCTCCAGCTACCTAAATAAATCAGATTTGGGGGCAGCCTGCTGGTTAGTAGCAAGGCACAGGGATTGGTGGGACATGTTCAGCCCTACGTTTTCTTTATCTCTTTGGCCAAGCAACAAAAAGCCTTCTTTTCCAAAAAGGAAGTAGCTGGTGCCATGCACAGCTTAAAGACTAATTTATGTAGAAGTTCAAATATAAAATTGAAATATTTGTTTGCACAAATATGCAAATTTCTTATAGGCCAGTTTGGGTGGCTGATGGTCCATTTAAAACATGGCAACAGAAGCCAACCCTGTGCTGTACAACACATTAAATATTTTAGAGACCCTGACCAGGGCCACACTGAAGTAGGAATAAGACAAAATCTCTTGCAGGTACACAACTTTTGACTTGACTGTTTTCATCACTAACTATTCTCCTTCTTCATTACAGTGATAATTTAAAACATATTTTGAGAACCCTGGAGGGAAATCACATGGTCCCAATCCAAGGTAATATGCTCAAAGTTAGTTTTAGAATGTTCTTAAAAGTGTACTATTCTTGAACTTGGCATCATTTCTAAGGTCAATACGCACCTGTGTCAAGCACTGCTCTTAAAGGAAGTCTTGCCTGCAATGTGGGCTTACCAGATATCACACAGAAATATTCCTGTTGCTTCTTGTTGCTTACAACCCCGCAGAAGAAAGCATGCCCTCTGGAAAAGCATTCTCAAGAGGAACACCACAGAGAGAAAGAAGAGTTCTAACAGCAAATGCAAATAAACACCAAAATATAGAGAATGGGCCTAGGATGTCTGCAGGGAATGAAAAGGCTTCAAATCACAAGACAAAGAGAACTCTGGAACAGCTTTCCATTAGGGCAAAAAATGACAACTGTAAGATAGAATTTGATAAATTAATTAGAACTCTTGAGAGAGTAGGGATAGGACTCAGTGACCTTGTAGTCCTGTATTTCAGAAGTGACTGTTTTGTGACAACTTTAGCTGAGCGTTTTAGGTCACATACATAGTTTAACTATATTAATGATGTCCATCATGTCCATCAGGTGCCTTTTCCTCATACCTCACTCAAGCATGAGACGGGCAGGAACAGACATTAAAAATCATTTGGGACTGAAGCCAAGGGACAGAGAAAAAGCATATTTTTTCAATGTAGGACTCCTGCCAGCAGTTCCGGAAGCTGGAGCTGTTGTCCTTATGCTTAGCAATACAGACACACACCACCACTTCATTTCACTCCATGGAGCATATGGTCCGTCTAGCATGCACTTGAACCACTGCCATTTCATTCTAGCCCAGCTGTTTTGTAACAACAATAGAATCTGACTTTCAACTCATCCATTTAACTAGTAGCATCTTCTTAAACCCATACAACTCATCACCCAGACAGAGGCATGCTTGCAGCCAGCTGAGTTTAACTTTTCTCTGCAGCGGTGCAGGAAAAAAAAGAAAAAAGATCTGACAGTATGTAATCACTTAATGCACAAGGTTAAAATATTTCTAAAAAAAAAAAAAAAGACACCAGTACACATTGCATAATTAACGTTTAGCCATAAAGTGACATAGTCAACCTGACTCTACTGATCATCCTCAGAAAGCAAGGATTATATATATCTCTGTGTCTGCGTGGAACAGTTACTGTTCTGTAAGCAAGAAGGTTCAGAAGTGAAAGAGATCACACTCACGAGTCAGACAGACACGCAAACAGAACTGGTACAAATATTTACACAGGAAAAATATAGTAGAATGACTACTCTGGATAAAATAGACACAAGCTGTAAACTTGACCAGATTTGTTCATTATTGTAGTGTTTATAAAACAAAAAAAAACCAACAACTAAAAACCACCACTTCGCCACTTACGAGGGCATTTTAAAATTAAAATCTGATCAAATTAATAAATGCTCTTTCCACTTATAGTTTTAAATCTTGTGAATCAAATTTGCCAGACAAATTAACATAACAGAAGTGCCCTGTTGCTTCTTCAGTGGAGGGCAATGAGTTGAATCAATCAGGATCACTAATCACATGAAAAAAATTACAAAAAGAAACAGCTGGCAATAATAAATTTAAATTCATCTTCATAGAGAAAAAAATGGGAATGTGTTGTGATAGACCAACATCTTAATGAATGCACACACTGCTTGACTTCAAGTAAGGCATTTGAGGATCTCAAAGGAACAGCATGATTTGACAAATGCTTGCTAATGAATGCAGGAGCTGTAAAAGGAAAACTAAAGATAAATATTATAAAAATGCAACTTCAGACATCAGCTGTTTTACAGCTTGTACTGTACTAACATCTTCACAGCCACATTGGAAAACCAAGCTGACGTTGCCATTCTCACATTATTGTATGTTTTTATTGTGCAAAGCAGACAGGAAGCAGGATATCATGCTCTTTCTGTAGGTTCTGTGCCAGTCAGAAAACATACTATAGACTGGTTCTGGGGAGTAATTTATAAACCGTTTTTTGACTACACTGACTGCAATTACACAGTGAAGAACAGAGCCAGAGTTATTTGAAGGGCAGAGAAAATGCTTTACCAAAGAGTGGACTAAAGAGTTCAATGTTTCTGGTTTATCAAAAAGAAAATCAAAGATGATTTTATTATGGTGCATATATACCTTCATGGAGAAAAACAGTTGGTCTCAAAGGTTTGTCTAATCTAGTAGAAAAATGCACTGCAAGAATTAATAACAAGAAATTAAAGCTAAAAATAATAATCAAAAATTAGAAATAAAATAAGCAATATTTTAACTGTGACACATTGTTGAGACAGACTATGAACTTCTGTTGATAAGCTGTAGATTCTGTCTGTTTATAGTTTTCCGGTGAGATAATATCTTCACAAAACAAAAGCTATCTCTTGTCTAATGGGAGTTGACACAAAGAAGTTCTGTGGAGTGGGCTACAGAGAACAGGCAAGGTGAGAGAGCTAACACAGGCTTCTGAGCTTTTCTGGACCAAATACATTTTGAGATCAGTCATTTAGTATTCTGGCACATCACCAACCCCCTAACTCTCAATTTTTAGTCAAGTTTCCTACGAAAATAAAGCATATATCACTGGGCTGTATATACACATCACTGTCCATGGCCGCTTGGTAATTCTTTAGCCCAGTAACCAACCTTAATCAGAAAGGTGTGGGCAAGTTCTAAAACACTAAGTAATTCATGAAAACACACAAGAGAGATACCTAATATTCACCGCAGAGGAACACACCACAGCACGTGCTCAACAGCTAGTACCTATCATAGAATCCACAGGCGAAGCAGCAAAACATGTGCAAACACACATGCACACACACGCATACAAACATTTTGGAAAAAAGGCTTCATTAGTTCTGCTAACTACTTGTTAAGTGAGAATATTACGAGAGCAATGTTACTCTATGGCTAATGATCATTTGTCTTCTGAGCTAATAGTGGTCTGTAGGCTATCTGGAAAACATTGATTTAATGAAGTCTTCTAGCCTTAAATCTGTAATACGGATCTGTTACTTTTTCTTCAAATCAGTCATATAGCACAGGTCTTGCACCAATCTTACACAGAGAGATTCCATAATGGACAGAGCAAAATATTAAGGAAAATACCACTTTTCTTACTTTGAATTCCACATTCAGCATCAGGCTATAGGGACTGTTCTTTTTTTATGCTAGAGCAATCATCAGACAAATCCCAAGAGTTTTAAAAACTAGTTTGTCTGTTGACAACTTATATTTAACAGAAAATCTAACCATCTAACCTGAAAAAAGGATCCCTTAGCAGATCATTTGTAGTGTCAGGTTTGCAGAGAGCAGATGCACTAGCTGTTAGCACAGTTCATGCTGTGGCTACTTTTAGGAGGCAGTCACCTTGCTACACCAACCCTCCTACCAGGGTAGGGTTAATTACAAAGTACACATGGTTCTCCACTGGCTGTAGAAGGAAGCCAAGCACCTAATTTTAGACAGAATGTGTGACTTTTTTAGGCTACTGAAGTTTGGAAGTTTGGGAAGATTAGCCTCATGCCTGGCTTCAGAGGAAGCTGAAGCTTGTTTGTTCCCTTGCTGTTCTTTAGTCAGCACAAAACATCTATAAACCACAATGCAGCTATTTACCATTATATGGAATCTTCTAATCCAAATCTTCTAGTATTTGTAACACTAGTACTGGACACACCCACTCCTAAAAGTTAGGAGCCAAAGAGAGACACTGTCTCACAGTGAGTGAGTCAATAGCAAAAAATCAGGGAAAAAGCCCCCTAAGCAATCTCATTCTGGACAACAATTGCTAATACATATAACCACAGTGGTAGTGCCAATGGGGAGACACACAGGACAAGCAGCCACAATTTTCTGACAATCCATATTGGCAAGAAACAGTAAAATTCTAGTCAAAGGAATGCTACAGATTCCTTTCCCCAGGGGTAAGAATTACAAATAATTACAGCAACATGCACTGTTCTTGGGCAAGACTTGAATCAGCAATGCTCTGAGCCCCACCTATAAAGGGCAAAATTCCTCTGCTCCTGCTAAGAGCTGTTAACCAGTACAAATTAGAGCAGAACAAGTTAACACCAACTAGATGCAGTCAGCACATTCAGCCACAGATTATGAGCATCCCTTTGAATATGCAGGTTAGGAACACAAAAGGAGGTTCCTTCTCCTTCATCTATGATGGCTTGTCACTGATGTATTGCCATATTACTCATTGGGTGCGGAGGGATCAAGGCAATGACGCAGAAGAATGATGAATATAAATTTACAGAGCAGAACTTTCACCTTCACAAGACCTGCTGGTTCGTCTTCACATGTCACCTCTTGGTATATGTCTTTTATATGCAAGATTCTACAAGTATCCATTTATTGTGAAAATAATCAATACATTGTGAATGAGGAAAAATAACCCAAGGATGTTTTGGAGATACTTTCTGCAGATGCTGTTGCTGTGCTTATAGCAAATTTGTATCTGTTGACCTTTTACATATCCAGTTACGTGCAGAATGCCCTTCCAAAGAAAACTATCAAGTTAAAAATGTACCACTTAATTCAAGTTTATTGAAAAATCTATCCAAGAAGTTTCACACAATGCAATGCAAGAATATGCACCACACATACCATTAAACCTGCTCAGCCATGATCAAGAAAGGAAATAGCATACTAATATAATACATCATCTTGCAGAGCACAAAGTTAATGCTTGTCTTCAGACAAGCAAATCTGATTTGAGCAATTCCATCTGACTTGGACTTCTCCTGGTTACTTTATTAGTTTTACAAGCCATCATGAATTTGTTTTTAAGTATCACCTTCTAGGGGAGAGAGGGAAGGTAAGGAAGTTCATTCTTTATTTTGTACTAAAAAAAAAAAAAAAAAAGCACAGGTATATTTAAAAAGATTGATGTAAGAGACTATTTTTCCCCTACTTACTTTCTGACCCACTTGCTTTGCAACCTCATGGAAGGAAAAGCTGAAAATCCTCTTCTGTCTAAGGATATTCCTATCAAACGTAAAAAAAGAATGTACCCTGACCACAAAGGTAGAAGAACTTCTATCTAAAACCACAGCCAATTCAGTATCTATCAAGGAAAAAAAAAAAAAAAAAAAAAAAAAAAAGGAGAGATTGTCTACACAACACAGCATTTAGGATGTGCTCAGTGGAATGATGACATCTAATCCCTGTTCCATTTACTCTATAAATTTAAATATTCTCTGGAATAAAAAAAAATAAAGCCTTAGTCTCCTCATGTATAAATAACGCTTTTACAGGAGGACTTGATAATACCCTTATCCGAACAACTTTATTCTTCTACACTCTTTCAAGAAAGGAACATAAATCTCCATTCTCTTGCGCAAAGGAAGGATCTGAGCTGTCACATGGCATCTAAATACAGGCAAACAATTAAAAGCATGGACTTTTTCTGGCTGTGTTTTATTAGAACAAACTCCAAGCATCAAACAACAAGGGAGAGTTCCTGAATGAATCCCAACTAGGGAGAGGCACATAATTCTGAAGATTTGGATCAAAATATGCTCCTGCATTCAGTCTTGCCTTGAGGGTTCAGAGTGTCAACATATTCTGGAGAGGACTCTGAGCCACCCAGCTCACCTGCAGCTCAATACACAAGCACTCCAGGGCACTAAGTTGTTCAAGACATTCAAAGGTTGGGATCTGATGCTCCTGCATCATTTTGTGGAACCTGTCCTCAGTCACTTTCAGAAGGATCCCACATTGCCTAGGAGCTCTGTAAACTTTTAAGCAGCCTGAATTATTCTTCATAGAAGTGAGCTAAGTATATGTTGCTTGGGCTTGCCGAGCACAAATAGTAGGAGATTGGGGTACCCAAACTGGACAAAATAACATTAGCATTAATTTGATAATATGGACTATCCTAATCTGTTCCCCATTTTTTTCCACAGATCTGCAAGTTGGGGAGGAGGAAAGGGTGCTCATTCACTATCCTAGTATCTATCAAATAGGAAAAAAAAAGTCCAAACCTCTACTCTTCATTATTAAATCTGTTTAAAACAAGATTGGTGAGCATCTGTAGATACAAATGATGCAAATTAAAGTAAAATTAATCTAGTCCAAAGCAAGCTAATAGCTTTCAAACAGATTTACATTCAAACATTTATGCAACATTTAGGAAACTGTTAGACATCTTTATTGAAGTTTGTAGGCTGTTATGTTTAGAACAAGTCTTAAGGGTGTGGCTTTAAATCAGTTTAATTACAATGGTATAAAAAGCTGTTTTCTTCCTTTTAGATGTGATTACTGTTCCAGCTTCATGAAATATCTGAGTATCAGCTTAGCCACAGTTATTGTGCATTCAAGCCTAAACCAGTGGCAAACATCTGCACAAGTGTGATTAATCCCACAGAAATCTGGGAATAAATGACTATGTTTTATTATCTGTTTTTAAACTCATCCCCTGCTAATAGTTAAATTATTTCCAATAGGTACAGTGTACAATCCTATTAACAGTGACCAAGGAAAACAGAACATCGAACTCTTAACATCAGCAGGCACCCAGTCTTGCGATTGCTTTACAACAGTGTTTTAAGGGTAACTACTTTCACAATACACAGTGATAGAAATACCCAATTTAACTAGATATGACATTTGTTTTAACTTCCAGGAAGGAAGTCATTAGTGTAGGTAATACTAAAAAATAAACAAACCAACCAACCACCCACTCATTCGGCTTACACGTTGAGTGCACAACACCTTCCCCAAATTTGCCCCAACAGATTACACTGAAATCAACAAGCCTGTACAGACAGATATTTCCATGCACAGTTTCCAATTAAAATATGCATTATTTATAGCAGTAGAATCTTTACGTGAATAAGGTGACAGAGTCTCCTTTGTCAACTCTGTTAAAGCTCCTATCTATGCTAAGAATACACCTTGTGGAACTAGTACTCTATGAAACATATCTCCCGACAGTAAAGGGAAGTAGAAGGAAAGGAAAGGCAACAGACAGTGTATTACTCTAAGTTAACACAGAAAAATTTTCTTGTATTGCTGTTAGCTCAGTTTCCCCTCCTACTCCACACTGAAACACACCACACTACTTTTAGGTTTATTGGTCTACATAGAAAGAAGAAAAAAGAAAAAGCAAGCAACTAATTCACATTTCTGGAAAAACTGCTTAAAAACTGAAGTGGATTCAGAAGATTTGTATTATATATATTACAGTTGAAACTAGAAACTACTTGTTTACTGATCTAATCATATTTAAAATGCTTTAAACCAGCAAACAACAGTTTTACATGATGACTACTTCTGTCTTCCATTAATAGCTACTCTTGAATAACTAGGGTGCATGGACTTTCAGTAAAAGGCTAGAATGAGATGTCTTATACTACAGACAAGAAGTATGTCTAGATCATTCTCTGTAACTGATTTTTGATCCTTTTCTAGAGAACAAGGAAGGATTTTTGCTAGACTATGTCATATTCTAACTGAAAGATCACTTACAAGCACATATCAAAATACTTCATTTCACTGCAAAATACCTGTACTGCCTAAAGCTAGTACAAAGAACAGATTAGAATTACTCTAAAAATTATACCTTATACGTACAAAAATGCTATCAGCAGTCTTTTTAATAAAGTATCTAATGTTGAATATTTCTGTCCATTTACAATACACTAATAAACACATTAAAAAGAAATAAAACACTTATTTTATATCCAAGACCCAATTGTTAATTAATCAAGATTGCTACAAAGCCTGTACAAGCAACAGTGTGTGTTACAAATTCTAGTGGGCATGCAACTGCACCATGCTACTATGCCTGCAGCTCTGCTATTCCAAGCTGTACTTGCCTGTTCTCAGAAGCCACGCAAGGCTGAGATTAGTGCTTAGATGAAAGACACAAACAGGACAACATGCTGCCAGCAGACATCTCTAGTAATTTAGTAGGTGGTGTAGACCTCCCTTCAAGATATCACCAAATAAATGCCCCAGAGTAGGTACTACACTGCCTACACCACAACTGTCAAGGTGATACCAAAACTAAAGTTCAATCTACTTACTACTATTAAAAGTCCCCTTGTGCAGTTTGCAAAATAGAAACTGTTGAACTGAGTATTGGCCAAATTCCAGTTTGGTTAATTAGATTCCACATAGCCACATCCCCTCTGCAGTTCATGCCTTTTAGTATTGCTGAACGCTATTAAATTACTATTAAGTCAGCTTCCTTGGGGGGCCTAACATCAGCAAGCATCAAAATATTTCCCACATGCAAAGTTGACAAAATGCTGTTGGAATCCTGGGGGGTAAAGTACCACTACTGTCATAAATGAGTATTTATCATTCAGGCAATTTCAAGTTAAAAAACTATCATAATATTGTACAAACCAGTCAAAATACAGTTTACAAAGTAAACTGTACTATGGAAAGAAAACTTCTTGTTAATGATGTGCTCAATTGCAGATGTCCAACTATTATACATCATGAAAAGGAACCATGTGCTTATGTTTGATATGCATTTCCAACATTTTCTGTTCAAACTATAGAACAGGAAGATAGTTTCTATCATTAGTTTCCAAGTACATTTTCTTTCCAAAATAGTTCCTCTTTAATTCTCAATTTGTAATATTTTAGTCACACACACAAACAAGATTCTACCTACAACTTGCCAAAGCTACTCTCCACAACTCCTTTTACTAACATTTTCATTTAAATGCAGAACCATTAGATTTACCTGAAGGGAAATCTTTATCGTGGTAAAGTAGTGAATTCTCTACAATTGCATTTAAGAAAATAGTACATACACACTTACTTGTGTCTAGTAGGAAGTTATGATGTTAGGGTTTTTTGTATTTTTAGTAGGGGCTACATTTCCTGGCAGCATTCATTACTAATAACTAACTTTACAAAACTACCACAGTAAAGAATGAATATGCAGTCTTAAAACTGGCCCTATAATGGCCTCAAATTATAAAGTATTTTACTCTTAATTTGATCTTTAATTAAAATGAGCAATCTTTTTTATCTAAATAAAGCACAGATGTATTTAATCACTGAATTTAAGTTAAGTTTATGTCTTATTTTAAATAGTATTTTTACTTTAGCATTGGATTAGTTTATGATAACAGATGCATCTTATTAAAAAAGTAACAGTTTTAGCCTGATATGAGAGTTACCACATCAGCAGATTTTCTTTAATCATTTACTACTTTATATACAGAACTATATTTAAAACAAGTGAAATGTAGTACAGAAACCACTTGCAGGATTCTTACTAAGCTTAGGTACATTTCAACAGATTCTGCCTTCAAATATCAAACTCCTCCTTTTGTAAGTAAGCGCAGCATAGCGGGAAGCTGTAACTGGAATAAAAATCAGCATATTCATGCCTTGTGCAACACAAACCTCCAAGCTCCTCTCAGCAAACCAAAGTTACAACTTGTATGGTAACAAAGCTTTGGGGGAAGACTGTCCTAAGCATCTGATTTAACTATGTTTACTAGTGCTTTTAAGCCCCATAAGGGCTGGGTCTTCTCTTTCTCCAGATAATCTCTGGCTTTTAGCACAACACTTGCAGCACCAATAGCTTCTTCATTTGTTGGGATGCTCTGGTGGATGTTTGAGCTTGAAGAGCCTGATGTTCCACAGGAAGGGATTTGATGGTAGAAGTGAGCTGGGAAGTGGTTAACAAGGTTTCTGAACCCAGATGGTATTTCTTAACATGTTTTCAGAAAAGTTGTTCGTTATGGAAAGAATAGCAGCAAAAGCTACAACCAAGCACCTCAGCAGTGTGATGTTTGTGTATGTGGAGGCCCAAGCTCTTTTTCTGAATGCTATAATAAATTAAAAAGGTATCACAACTTCTTTGAGGGGAAAACAAGTCACTAGCACAAACAGCAGCACTGAGCACTGCACAAACACAGGTAGTCAGTCTTTACCTAGAACATTTACAAATCCAAAATAGCAGAATAGTAGGTTGGGGCGAGTCCTTCCTAGCAAGATCATATGGCTCTGCCAATGACAGAGCTAGATCAGAACATAGCTCTTCTGACTTCTACTCCAATGCATTCAGTTACAACATGCTGCCTTCTGAAGTGAAGGTTTCTAGACCTAAAATGTCTCATATTGCACAAGGAACACTACACCTACCAACAGATCTCTAGCCTGTCACTGAAATAAGGCAGTGGAGTTTGCACTACATTTTCAGCCAGATTTCTATTTTAAGTTCAGTTGCATATATGTGGATATATCTATCTATGTGCAAGTCTCCCAATTTACTCTTTTCTCTCAATGACTTGTACACACTTATGTATTTAAGACTGAATTGTTCCCGCCCGCAGGCGCACACATCACAGATGTAAACATTTGCATATAAGTGTATCTGCATATAACCAGCTCAATGTAGTGAAAGCTGCAAATCAGTCTGAACATACTGAAAAGTTTTGACTTAGTATCTATAATTACATTCTTATCCATTTTTCATTATGATATTAGATTCTTGATTTCTGAGATGTCCCTTTATAACACAAGTACTGCTAAGAATTTCATATTAAAATGTGAGGTCAGCTACATACTTGCTATAGGTCTAAAATCATGCTCTGTTTGAGTCAGTGGAATTATTATTTGGTCCTTTTCAAAACCTCAGTTGTCTCAGATTGGAGGGAATGCCAGACTTAGGGTCTAAAACTTGTTTTTGGTACTTTCCCTATATTCCCTATATTAGGCTAACCTAGAAGACAATTGTATAGAAGCTGTAAGAGAATCTGGATTGAGGTAACTTGTGGGTTAACCTCAGCATTTGTTACCTAACATCAACTGGTCTTAAAGCTTGTCAAGATGCAATGTAAGCTTCTCTGGGTTTAGGGGGTTCCTCTCCCCTCACCCCGATGGCATACAGTTCTGCTTACTTTGGCAACAACTACTAACAGTCCTATGAGCTAGGAATCAAAAACAATCTCCCATAGGAGGATCCAGCCCAGATAATGTTAGCTAATTTAGAAGTTAGGTGTATTATCTTCTAGGTGCTCTTCATATAGTGACCTGGAGGCAGTAAGTAACTTCTAGGATGTGGATTAGAAATGTCTCATGGGAATGCCATCTCTGTCCATTGACAACAGAAGGAGAACTACTGAGAGCTCAGACTAAAGACCCAACTTGAAGTTAGCTAAGATTAATTCTCAGATATCAAACCAGTTTAAAAATCTCATGTAATAAGATTTTTTTGTAATGAAAATATTTATGAGTTTTCTATATTCAAAGTTGTGGTATTTAGGCAGTCGTGTTTTTATATGAATGGAACAAGCAAAAGACTGGACTTCAAGGTACATTTAATCAAATAAACATATCTAACTCTCCTTTCTCCTCACCACCCAACAAAAAATTTCATCAGTTGATCTGGCATGTGAGAAAATATCCTACTGTGAAGGCAGAGGAAAACCTTGGGCTTGAAAGTTGAGATTTACACAAAAGATGATATATTTTCCCACAGATTTTAACTAAAGCAGCATAGAACTCTTTAAATTCCTGTTTGTATTATCATCAGAAGGATACAACTTTCAGGAAATCCTGCTGCAGTTTTTCTTCAACAAATCTATTGAAAATAAGACCATGACAGATTCCATTCCATCATAGGCAGTAATCAAACTCTGCACAATCACTAAGCAAGGCAAATATCTCAAGCAAATTTACATTTCTCTTTCTACATAGCTTTGACTTTTGATATTACTAAAAGCTTAAAGTGAAAATGCTCACATGTAGTAAACAATGCAGTTTATACAAAATTTAAGTCTCAGGTTCCTTATACATACACTATATATATGAAAATATACAAAATTAATGCATGCAGTGACATACTTTACAAATAAATTTCAGCATATGGCTGAATTCTGATGAGGAGTTACCACTTCAGATTTCACTCTATTTTTCACTAGTGTGACATTGATGCCAATGTCTCTGCTAAGCAAAAATAATATTAACAGGTGACAATTTGAATAATAAAACTGTTTTCTAACTGGGTATCAGTGAAAAATGCGTTTTTATTCTCAAACTAAATCATTTAGTTTAGAGATGACACTTTTCTGTGGACTTCACTAGTGCATTATGCTATCTCTTGCTTGCACTCAGATCTGCTTGTTCATGTTTGATTTCTACTCCTTTACACATCACTTTTAAATACAGCCCACTGAGATCATCCTAATCGGTTTACATGGGTGTAAACTACATGCCTGAGGACTGAAAGAGTTGTTGGTTGTTTTCCTTCTTACAGATTTTGTTCTACTCCTGATACAATTTCAAAAATAGAGGGTGTTATATTCTATTGTACTTAATCTTAAGAAAATCAAGATCTGAAATAGATAACTTAAAAAAAAAAAAAAAAAAAAAAACAAAAAAAAAACAGCCCTTAACTGTATTTACACAGTTCAAGCAACTGTTTCACAAGTGGCTATTCGAAAATCCGAACTATTTAGGTCTGAAATACAAAACAGGCATTTGCACTTACCATTATTTAAGTATGAATCAAATATTTTGTAGGTACAGATTCTACATACAAGAGAGCACTTTCAGACAGTGATACCATTTACTCTTACAGAATTATTTATTCATAAACATTTACTTCCTGATCCTACGGACTTACATATAGTAAGTTTTTCAATTTCCTAAAGAAACTTTCTATTCATTTCTGTAGCACTATTTCCACCACAGAAGTTAAGCATGCAACTGTTTGCATTTCAAGGGCTAATGTGCATTTAACTAGGCAAAATAGGTTGGTGGAAGGGAGTGCATTGTTAATTCACAAGTAACAGGAACTTCGATCCTAATTATTAGGGCTGACTTATAACAAATAAATGAAAGAGTATATGCTTGTAAAGTTATATTGCAAAAGAGACAAAAATACTATGAAAAGCATTATGACATGGTTTATTTAAAAAATTAGATTTTTAGTAACACAAGGCTTATCAACAGCTCCTGTCACATTTAACTATACCCTATAACTAAACCTATTCTGACATGACAGGAAACTGGATTTCCTGTGCCTCCTATAGTAATGCGTAAAAAGTAGGTTACCACTGATCCACGTTACTGTCCATAGAGTTTACTGTAACTACCCCTCGAGTTCTCCAACTCCTCTTTTCACCTGCTCATATAATGGGATATATGCAATACTTCCTAGAAAGTAAACGTCTGAGAACAAATGTCTCTGGCTTTTGTAACAGGGCCAGTAAGCAAATATTCCATTATTTAAGTTTCCTTCATTTTTTGTTACAAAAATTAGATAATGTTTATATTCAATAATGTTTATCTAATGTTTACATTATCCAACTTTATCCAAATAGTGTTTACAACTAAATTTTTATATAGCTGCCATAAAAATTTAGGAAAACATATTTTTCCCTGTTATTCCATTACTCAGTTGCCAAAAAGCTCTCAGTAAGGAGGGAATTTACTTCAAGCTCAAGGTTTCCCTTATAACATTTGATAGGTGTATTTCCAGATTTGAATTCTGGCATCATAGGACCCTGCAAAAGGAACATTCATTTTCTAGGCAGAAATAATTTTTCCTATGAAGGATAAAGAAACACAACAAATGAAGTTTTCCCCGTTAAGCAACAAATCAACCCATCTCTCTATTACTTTTGGACATCAGCTTATCTCAGTTTAAACCTTTGGAGTTTAAGAAATAAAGCAAACAGTACATCATTTAGTGTACAGAGTTTAAATACACAAGAATTTAACATTTAAACAGTCTCTCAGGCTGCTAAGTACATACTTTCAACATGTACTTCAGCTTTTCTAAGACTAGCTAATGCTCACACTCATCACATGATGCAGTCTGCCAACACTGCAAAACGAACAGAAGCGTGATGTATGGTTTCACAACGGGAAATGTGTTAGCACTGTCCAAAATGTGATCATTTCCTCAACCGGGGAGTGAGGAGGGGGAAATCAAAACATTACAAGGAAAGCAATACGTGAAGTCAATGGGAGAAGCAGCTTGGTATAGCTAATGCAGCAGAATAAGAGACACAGTTAGTAAACGAATACAAAAAAAATGCAAGTCGCTCATTCATACCAGTGCTTTTCCATGCACAGATATTATCACCTTCTCTCTCTCAAGTATTTTGGTATTTATTATATTGCTGTTCCACACTTCTTCTAGCTCAGCCTATATGTATAAGTATACAGGAAGAGCTGGAGAGAGGGGATAGAAAACAACTTAAAACAAAAAAAAGCCTTTATACAACCCAGCTGCTTACAGAAGTATATTTAAACACATGACTTTCACTTATTAAAGGATAGGAGTGCACAATTTGTGGGGGGAGGGGAGGACGCCTTAAAAAAAAAAAAAAAAAGACAATAATTTATGTGCAAAACTTGTCCCAGAGAGGAATTATTTACACTTACCAACTATACAAACAGAGCTGACATTTGTATGGCCTCTCACTGGTGTGTATATGGAAGTGCTGCTGCAGATACCTTGCATCAATGGAGGCATAAGAGCAAACTTCACATTTGAAAGGCTTCTCACCTATGAGGAAATGGAAAGCAAGTATGAAGGACAGAATATCTTCTATACGAACGCAAAGGGGAAAAAATACATAGAAAGAGAAAACGAAAATCAGAGAATTAACATTTAAAACACACCCTCAAACCACACCTCATCTTTCATGTGATCTAATTGCTAATGAACCACAATCTTACATAATGGTCTAGGCAGTTAAAGATTATGGTCCATTTTATCATCAGGAGACTCATTGCATTTAAATTTGACTTCCACCACAAGCATAATCAAGAAAATCTAGCCAAAGCCATTTTCAAATTTAGTTTTGACCTTTTCCCTGAATCAGAAAGTTCAGACAGTTGACTTGAGCCTGCTCTATGCCACCAATTAAAAAAAAAACACACCACCTCAGAAAGGGGAAATGTGGCAGAACAGGAAGTTATCAAGAAGCACAAGGAAACAACATTAAGAGAAAGTCATTTTAACTTAACGAAGAAAAACAAACAAAGAATTTTCTGTAAAGATAGCAAAGATACTACTTAGGTCACAAATATATAGAAAAAACTGCGACAGAAACATTGAGAGCTACATTCTTAAAGGACTAGGTTCTCTTTTGTCTGCATCCCCAATAAAATTTCAAATTTATGATATTTATCTGCATATTTTTCTCAAGTACTAAAATTTTGAAATAATAGCCTAATAGTAGAGTATCTGCAATGAATCTAACCCCCCCCAAAAAATCCCCTCAAAATAAGTAGATCTATTTTCACTTTTCAAACCAAAATCAAGCACACAAATAAATAAATTTCAGTTTTGTAAGATAATAAAAAGAGTTAAAAGAAAAGTGTCATCTTTTAAGAGTTAATGTAGTGGATACCATATTATGTACTCACTGCACAGTCAGCATGATGTGGAATAAAAGTATATTTTATGTTTACCTCCAATCATCAACACAGAAGCAAGCAGGGGGAGGTTAATGATATTTTCAGAAGCAGTTGTCAATGGTTTGATATCTAGATAATAGACTGTATTTTCATAGGTAATAAGCAACTTCCTCAAACTCATTATATGTGTTTGCTGAAGGTTACATAGCAAGTCAGCAGCAGAATTGGGAACAGAAGATAATTTTGAATTTGCAGTCCCTATTCTAGACAATGACTTACTTTATTTTCCGCAAAAGTTGAATTCATTTAGCATGTATTTGGTCAGGTATCTGCTCATGTACATGAACATCATTAGCAATAGCTGGCTACATTCTCTAGTCAGCCTCCCAGGAAAAGTCAAGTTTCTTCTTTAGGTATGACTGTCTTCCCTGTATCTTTTGAAGCTCATGCTAGTCAATTGCCTTCTACATAATCTAAGAATATTTAATAGGGCAAATGTCTGTCTTTCAAGACATAGCATACTTGCTACCTCATAGACTGGCAGCCATCTGTCCCAGTAGCATGAGATGTCTATCAGTCCTCTTCACACCTATGTTTTCTGCCAGAGATCTGCCTACTCAGTCTAACAACGTGTTATGCCTGGTTCCAACACTGCAGGATGGAGCACCACTCACACTGCTCAAGTGTCAGAGCCCTGTATTCCTGCCAAACCACTGTAAAACAATTTTATTTCTGAAACTTGCTGAAAAGTTAATTTTGCCAGTGTGAACAAAAGTGGATATTCCCTCTCTGTTACACTGCCAGGTCCTACAGGACAGGTTCTCCACATGCTGATTTATGTAAATATTGTCGCAAGCAGGTAATTGGCTTCCCACTGGCCTATCCACTCCCTTGTTCCACATGTTAAATAGCAAATTTCAGAAGGCTGTAAATGAAACATAGCACGTTCCTATACCATTTATTCAATTTAACCTCTTATTTTCTAAATCTGTAATACGCTTAGTTCAAAAAAAAAAAAAAAAAAAGGCTTTACTTTTTAAATACCTACCAGATGGAACAGATCTGAAAGTTCCAAACAGAGAATGATACAAAGAATACTCTTATGTGGAAAATTTTAGAATTTCTAATACAAAAACGCCTTTTTGGAAAGGATGATGGACTTCACATAACCATAGCAACATGAGGTCTGTATAACAGATTTCTTGCACAAAACAAAGAACCCTAGAGCATCCCTCAGAGAAAAACTGGGCCTTCCAATAGAATGCTTGACATCAAACTTGAAAACAGAAAACCAAAGGAGAAAGTTTCATAAAATATGAAAACAAAACAGTTAGCAGAGCAAGAAAATTAAGAGCCTATTATATTAAAAAACTTGAAATACACAAATACGAGCAAATTGATTTAAAAAGTTTAGAGAATACATTCTCATTCTTTCCTGGCCACAGTGTATCCGTTCAGAAAAAAAAAAAAATCCAAATTGGCTGGAAGACCACGTCCCTCTGAACTAACAAAGACTTTCTTCTCAATTAACATGCCAGGGATGCCAGCTGTCTCTGGGTAAGGCTTTGCAGGTGAAAGTAAGTAGAGGTGCTTCTTTGCAGTACTATACCTTGTCATAGCTGTCTTACAATATAAATCTTAAGTCAGGTTTTCAGTAAGTAGATCGACTTCCAGGACAGTAACTCAAGCATATCCTTAAAGAACAATATCCCTAATGCCACAAAAATACACTTAAGTTAAAAATTTGCCTGTTCTGTTAAATCAGGATCAGAATGAAAAAAAAATTTAAAAACCCTTTCTTCTAGAAATGCTTTTTCCAGCACAAAGGAGGTACTCCTAAACAGCATTCAATATTCAACTGTACAGCTCTTTCTTTCACGCTCCCTTATGGGGGCTCATCTTAACTGGTAACACAGACATAGAACTCACCGGCATGGATTCCCATATGCTGCATCAGGGAGGCCTTGAGCCTTTGTTGGTACACGCGGTGCTGGCAATGAAGAATTCTGATGCCAGCACGGATTCCCCAGTATCCTTGCAGAGCTAGATTTGAAAAACACCTCCTGTCAGAAGGGAAATAAGCCTTGTCACAGCTGGAAAATTATCATCTATTTTTCCTGTATAAGTGGTCTGAAAGGATGGCATTTCTCAGCTACTTTGTTAGTTTAGGCTTTTAATGACTTATCATGCATATTTAAGGCTATAAGTTAAATAGGAAAGATTAGTATCAACAGGGAAAAGATGAGAGCACAAGAATTCCCATTAGACCTCACTATAATCACATACTTCAGTTATTATCTTTCAACTATCTATTTATATTCCCAGAATATTCACTCTCCTGTGCTGAAGTAATTTATGAGCAACAAATAGTGCATAATGCAACATAATCGTACCAGATTGTTGTATTTTATCCAAATGGTCCAGCTAAGCTTCTAGAATTTCTTCATCTGGATGAGGACAGAATTACCATGGCATAACCCACAATTCTTTCAGGCCTGCGAATGGAATAGTAACGCATATTATAATTACATGTGCACTTAGAGAAAGGATTTCTAGGAAAGAAAATTGTAAAGCATTTGAAAAGGTCTATACAGAGCACAGATTTTCTGTTCCAAATTCCTTATCTGCCAGATTCTTCCCTATACCCTGCTTATAATACTTCAAAACTGTCCAGCTTTCTCAAGCACCTAAAGTTCCTCAATCTCAGCAACAACAATGGAATCCCTGGATGTTCACAAATTCAAACACATGTCACATATCACATATCATAAAGCACATATCCCGTCTTTACCACAAAGTAACTTTAAAGGGAGAAATATAAGTATAAACATGGAACAACTCTAAAATTCTTCTCCTACTGAAGTTTACTATAGCAGGTTAAGAAGCACTTACATCAGATTCTTGATCAGCACTCAACAAAATAAAACAATGCCCTTTCGAATCATACCTGTAAATAATTAATTACTAAGTAAATACTAATTCCAAATACACACACTACAATCACATGCTGCAAGTAATAAACACTGTTACTCATTCCTTAAACTCTCTACAACAAGAACACAGCTATTTTCATGACACATTTGTGAAGGCACTTAAAGTCTTGCTATCCTAAAAACAATGTAATTAAAAAAAAACCCACTAAACTGTTTTACATTATACTTAGGACTTCTACTGGTGAAAGTATTCCTGTTAATTCTAAATTAGAAGTGAATCATTCAGCTACTGTTTTACTGCAGTATTCAGAACAAGAAAGATGCAAAAATAGAATTAATTCTCAGCTATGTGTGTGACTTAACACTTTCTTGCCCCAGAGAAATAAAGCTTACATGATCACAGAATAAGTTTGCATGAGGGAACTAAAATACTTAGAGCAGTTGTTAAAACCTGTTCTGTTTATACAAGGTGTGAAAATTTGAACAAAGAACCACAACCCCCAAGAAAAAATCTGGGATTTAAATAGTGGGCTTCAAGATGAAAGCCATCTTGACAGGCAGCTATGCCATTC
Organism: Rhea pennata; assembly: GCF_028389875.1. Classification (NCBI taxonomy): domain Eukaryota; kingdom Metazoa; phylum Chordata; class Aves; order Rheiformes; family Rheidae; genus Rhea; species Rhea pennata. The sequence continues at coordinate 99,252,181 of NC_084664.1, read as the reverse complement.
TGAATAACTTCTGTATTAATTTTTCCCTTCTTTCCTGAAGATTTGTGATCATTCGAGGAAAAAGGCTAATATAAAAAAAAAAAGAAAGAAAGAAAAGAGTCTAGAATTCTAAACTACTACATGATACAAAAAAATTTTTTTTTTTGCGCGTTATGAAACAGAAACAGAGACCAGACCAAATATGGAGTTTTTCTCCAAATTTCTTCAATATCTTTGCGAATTCAACACAAGCACAGTAGTTCTGCAGTATAATGTACCAAATCATGGAACAAGAAAATATCTTTTGTTATCATTTCTATTCATTGAAATTACAATTAAAACTGTACTTTTTATGCATCACAATGACAAAGCAGAATAACTTTGCTCTGATTACATGTTTTGTAGAAAAGTAGAGCTATTTGGATTTTCTAGCTTTTTTTAATTACTCCCCTCCCCACCCCCCAAAAAAAAAAAATTAAACATAGCTGTCTATTTGCAGCAGATTAATAGTTTAAATGCAGATTTCAGAATTCTGGTAGTTTTGTGTGTGGTGCTGATCTAATTCAGTTTTGAGGGTGCAAACTGACCTGCAAATACTGACATGTATTCTTTTTTCTTTAAAGAAATGAAAGAGGAAAGAAGACTATTATGGGAGGATTGGTTTAACCATGTAAGGATAAGAGGCAAAACTCAAAGGAGTTTTGGCACATTCAGAAACCTTAAGACCGTAAAGGTCCCAAATATTCCAAGAGAAAGGAAAAATGTTTTCAAAGGCATAGAATAGCAAAGGAAAAGGCTAACTGGAAAAATTCTAACTTTTAGAAAGATTTAGACTCTTCTTCCCCAGTATTTAAACACTCCCTTCCAAAGAAGTTTATCATGTTGTAAACACAATCATCCGGCAGGTATCAGCATGGTACCCTCTAGCACTATACAACCATTTTTGACTACAATTTTTACATGCTAGCAACTCTTAAGTGTCCTTTGTTCATACTAAAAAAAAATGCTAATTATAGTTGAAAAACATTCTGAAGTTTATTTTTCCACAATTTATGATGCCTTTCTTACTATCCCTTGTACTCCCTTTCAGTTGAGGCCTTTGAAATTACACGCACAGTCAGTAGAAAACGTAAGACATCCTTGTAAAGTAGATACATGAACTGAAAACATCACTATACTGAATGGATTCTCAGCTTCATTTTCTGATGGGAGAAAAAAAATGGCCATATGAGCAATTTAATTGTCATATTAATTTAACTTGAACTGTGGAAAATCAGTATTTGAAAGAAGTGAGCAAGCCCTAGGTGATTTCAACTTTTAAACAACAATGTTACTGGGTTCCATTTAGTAAATCCCATTGTTTAAAACTAAAAAAAAAAAAAAAAAAACTAAAAAAAAATAAATAAAAAAAAGCAATTCACATATTATGCGAATTATCCTTGTAGCAAATGAGTTAGGTCGAAACAATCATTTTAAACTGAAACTCTGACACCAGTAGGTAGCCTGTACTGAGGTTTACGAGCACAGAGGAATACTGAGAACATTTGAAAAGTAAAATCCAGTATAATGCTGTTCCTTTGCTGCCCTCTTCTGGAAAAAAAAAGAGGAAACAGACAGGAATATAGCTGTTCCCTGTATACCATCACTTGCAGTTCTCTGACAATTCAGCAGTGAGAGCAGTTTAAAGGAATAAAAAAAAGTTTTAAAATTAAAGTATATTACAAAATACACTTCCCAAATGAATCTATTTATCCAGGTATGATTAAAGCTGGTTCTGGGAAGAGGGGGAAATAAGCCTACTGGAGCTCTGCATGGGAGCACATCCTCCGCATTCAGAGTCACAATCCATAAGCAGGGATACCTCTACGCCAGTCTGCCACCAGCTAACTAACCTGAGTTCTGGGACGTGACTGAGATGGCTGACATCCACAACATATTCGATTCTGCCAGGCCAACGTCAGGGCCTTTAGTGGAAGGAAGTTAAAAAAAAGAAACAAACAAACAAAAAAAAAAACACAGTACAGGTTGTTAATACAGCTATTTACTAGTTTCATTAGTTTGCTGCTCTAAGAAATTCTAAGAAAGAAGCAGTGTTAACCAAGTTTGTTTTGCTGTACAGATATCACAGCAAAACTCAAGTCAGTTGCTAGGTACAAAAAATACAAAGAGATTCTTAATTCTTAATCTTTGCAATTATGATCATCACTTTTCAGGGGCTGCTCAAAAAACCCATTCAATAAGCACTGGTTTTGCTTCTAAAAGAGAGGTTATGCATTCAGATATCCATACATCTCATATGTACCCCCAGAATAAAACCTGTGGTGCCTTACACTCCTTGTCCAAAATAAGTTTTAACGATATAGTGATGTAAATGCTTAACCTTGTAAAATAACACCTCTCAAGCATTTTAAAATTGAGACAAGCTATTTCAAAATATTTCACTATGAATATCAGAGCAACTTGCATTTCTGCTTTGTCAATTTGCTATGACTGAAACATGCGTTGACTATGATAATACTTCTTAGTCTACTACTTAATTTAAAAATAAAAAAAGAGATGTCTATGTCAAAGACTTATCTGCATGTCAGTCTACTCTGTATCTATTATCAAAGCTGCTAGTTCACTACAAGCGTTCAGACCGTCGACTATCCAAGTGCCAATGTTTTTAAACACTAATTTCAGTAAGCTACCAGAATATGTATTTATTTAGACAACCAATAATAACTTCTAAGTGTGCAAACCCAGATTTGCTACAGACTGACAATGACTTCAGTCCTAAGAAAAGGTGGGGTGGTAGGTGGAGTCCAGAACATAAACCATTTGGAAAAGGAACTCTGTCAGTGTGAGTCACTTGGATTGTAATACGTAACTTTAAAAATTCCAGACAACTTTAAATTCGTCTGGTTAAACTGAAGATGTCCATGGTGAAAGTGTTTCTAATATTGTAAAAGAAACATGTATGGTCACATACCACAAGAAAGAACATCACCAAAACAGAACACTTAGAAGAAAACAAGAGAAACAAAGTACACTGCACTAATTTTTTTAAAAGTTTCTCCTAAATGCTGGGATAACTCTCATGTGAATACCATGTGACGTCAACTCATTGTCAGTACTATCGAAGATCACTGTCTTCATTATTAAAGAAAAAAGGAAAGACCTTTTTTGAAGAGCAAAGTGTTAGCTTACTTTATTGGAGGAAAACCTCAGATGTCTTCTCAAATTCTTTGGAAGAAAGGATGCAGTTGAGGTCAGGCTAAGTCTTAAAGTAAACTCTTAAGACTGCATCGAAAATGAATTTTATGTTAGCAGATAAAACTACCGCTTCAGCAAATATGCCTCTTACAAATCTAACCGCAGAGGAAACTGAACGTTGTGACTTTTTTTTTCATCTAGTTTATGTGCAAAATTCCAATAAGCCTCATAGTACTACAAACACAGCATGTCTCTTGGCTCTTCAAAGAACACATCTCATTGAAAGGTTTTCTCCTTTTACATTTTACTAAAAGCAACAGGAAAAAAGAGCCAATCAACCCTGTGTCTTTACTGAGAAGAATCATACTATCACAGACCTACAGAAGACACAGCTACTTGAATAGCATACCTAATTCTTTGTTTAGGCTATCTGTGGACAAGTTTCAAAAGCTGGGAGGGGGTGAGCCTTTGACTACATTTGTACAGTTCTCTATTAATTACTCTGTAATGAAGATCTACAGAACTATCTGGAGCACAACAAAATACAGTTTTGCTATAATATAGGTTATACCTACTGCAGATGCTGCATGCAAATTCACTCGAATTCTTCTTTTAGTTGCTTTTGTGTTGGAGCACACAGGATTATCATCAGCTTGCTTTCTTTTCTCTTCCTCTCTTCCACTTCGTTTTTTCTGATGGATGTGTTTGTGATGCCTGTTCATCTGACATGTGGTTTTGAATGCCTGATCACATAATGAACACAAACTCTCCAGAATTCTCATGTTTTCTCACACTCTTTCAACTCTGCTATGAATAGCCAAGGAAGAAATAAGTAAACAAACTAATTCAAAAAGAAACTCAAGATACAATATTAATCACTATTTTACATTACTGAAAAGACTTAATAATTTGGGATAAAAAGCTTTCAGGTGAAAGTTTTAAATGAATTTTTGAAATATTGTAACTCTCATAAATGAATATACTGAGAGAAAACACCTTGCAGATTACCTTGTGTTATGCTCACAACACAAGAAAAGAGCTCCCCAAGATAGCTAGACAAGCTGTTTGATTTTTTTATTAAAAGTATAGAACAGAATTAGAGCTAAGTTGTTAAGTATAGGTAATGCTGAGGATATAACTGCTCTATTGTACTTTTGCACATATTGTAAATACAATGAAGAAGTAGATGATTTAACAGCAAAGTTTACTTGCCATTCACAGACACACACTGGAAGTACAGATCACCGTTCTTGGATGTACACTTTCATTGTAAAATTGCCACAGTTTTTACTCAGCACAAAGAGAAAAGGAAATGAAACGAGCACAACTGACAATGATATAAATAACATTTGGAAAGTCACTACAGTGGAAGGCAGACTTAGGATCACAATAAATATCCCCGGGTTTTAAACATGACAAAGCCAGAAGGAAAAACATGTTTTTCAGGATTTCAGGATTTGACCTGAATCCATTGAATTTACCAGAATTAAGCATTTTTACCATCATACAAAAGCCTCAACTAACAATACACATTTTTATTAAGTCTTTTCTAACTTACCTCAATTTGATTTCCAAAGGACATCATATACGTAGAAAAAGAACAAGCAACATATTTACATAATATAACTGTTTATTTTGTATGGAATTAATTTATTCTGATCAGTTTATTGAGTTCAGAATATCCAAATATTATTTTTATACTGTTGTCAGAGTAACACAAAATACTAATTACATTGTAAAGACTAACACCAAGATCAAATGAAATGACAGCCATCTACAATCCAAAATATGAACTTAAAAGTGTGCTGCATATACATTCAAACACACAGCACATTTTTTAAGAAATATGCCTGTTACGTGACTGAGAAGATAGTCAGAACTGGTTTCAGAGGAAAGGGAAGCTTATGCACTCATGTCACTTAAGGAAAGAAGCATTGCATCTCTGACAAAGAATACTTTCATCCATGGAAAATATAAGTTGGCACTTGATATAGTTTGTGTTTTATTGGTTTCGGATGAGCCAGATATTTCAGCAACAAAGTACCAAAAATTCTCTTGTTTGCCTACTGTTGGGAAGAGTGATGATAGTTGTTGTATAAATTGATCAACCCCAAAACAGTTGTATCAACTCCAAAAAGCAAGTTGTAAAAACCCATCATCTTCAGCAGTAGGTCTCAACACACCCCAGGGCTTAGTAATGAAAGACATTTCAGTACATTGCTGTTTAAAGGAGGAAAAAGTGATTTTTCTTCACCCACTATCATCCAGCCTTAGTTATATTGCCAATTCTTTTTAATATGATGGAACAGCAAACAACCATATTACAAATACTGCTGGATTATGAAGCCTATACAGTGGCAGGGGAAAGAGGGGAGAAGAAGCTGCCAATTTTATGACTATTCATAGATAAAATAATATTTTTAAGTATCTTATGCTTTTTTTGAGATAGGATACTCAAGACAGCATTATGAGTAAACAAACACTTGACCTTCCATTCAGTGCACCCAGCTCCATGCTCCAGCAGGGTTCAGTGGGCAATGCAGCATCATTTACACAGTACATGTTGGGATGTCATGATGGAGTTGCAGCCAGCGACGCAAGAGGGTCTACATGTCCCAGGACCTAAGGAAGAAATTTTGCATTTAAAATTACATTGTGATTTTAAAATTTGTTAATGACTTGGTTACAAAGAACATTCAACACATACTGCTAAAATTGATAGATTTTCTGGTAACTTGGGCAGCAGATGATGTTGTATAGTCTTCTACCAATTTAAATAAAATAAATTCTACATTAAAGGTAAACAAAATCCAAGCTCATTAAGGTTGCTATACCAAGAAGCAAAAAAAATCGGGAATTGCCAAAATTAAAGTTGCATTGGTAACCTCAAATTCACTTTTTTGTGTATATATTCTGTGCTCATAGCCAAAATTAACAATGCACTATCCAGACTATGCACTGAATTTAGGAGGCAACATGGCGGGCGGAGGGGGAAGTATAGAACATCAGTTGTACTAACTGAAGATTATGCAAGAGTATCCATCCACACAGATGATGGGTGTTTGACTTCAGCTTTTGTTGTTTGATGTTTTGTTAGTTTTTTTAAAAAACGTGTAAATGTTTAGAGCTTTAATATTTGAAACAAAACATGAGAAGTTGAAAAATTAAGAAATTCCAAATTTCAAAATGGAGACATACATGGGCCACTAGCACTGCTGGAACCTTTAAAGGTTCCACTAGAAACCTCTGCTGTTTGACGTAATTGCAGCTTGAGTAATAACAGCAATAATAAATAAGGGTGACCCCGTATCCCATTATATAGTGCTGGGTCACTTACTTGAGACTCAACATCCCTCTCCTCCACTTCAGGCCACTCTGTCACATCAGTTAGTTCTGCTCTCTGAGACTCCCTGGTTTATTTCATTCTCTGCCCACTCCACCTAGCTCCAGTTTTTCTAACGTGCCAAGTCTGCTCCAGATCATCTCCTCATGACCTCTCACAACTCCTCACAGGTTTTCTAGCCCCACTGGTCTTTAGTATCCCACTGTGTTTTTAAAGCACTCTGTGAAAGAACTCAAAACCTCTGAGGCCAGGGACCAAAAGAAAACAACGAGTTTTCATAGTTCTTGTCCCTGCTTCCTTAAAGCAGTCTACTACAGTTAGCTTCCTACAGTCAGGGATCTTCACCACTCACTCCGTTTTTCAGAGGCTGTGAAGAGGCCACATCTCAGTACACTTTTGCATCAGGTGTGCGCCTTTCTGCAAATGAAAGGCACCATCCGAGAAATGCTCAAACCATAGCTCATTAGGCCTTTTTAAATAAAAGGTATCCCCACTCTTCTTACTGTTTCTACTTCTTAAACATGATAATGAGTATAAATGCATTCTAGAAAAATGGTTGAACCATTCTGATTTATCTCTTTTTAAAGCAAAACTATCAATTGGAGGCAAAGAACTAACATGAAAAATTACAGCCAATATAGCTGAAACAATTAAAAAAAAAAAAGCACAAGCAAGTAAAAACAGTATCACAGTATCTTTTAAATAAAAGGCAATCTCAGTATCAAAGCAGAGCATCCAGAGTAGTACAGAAATGCCATGGGGCTTTATATAAATATGCAGTAAGCACTTAAAAAAAAAGGGGGGGGGCATAAGATGTGTAACAGATATAGGCAGATATCATGAATACATTTCACTTCTGTTTTCAGAGGAAGATAATCTGATTCAAGATAATCTTAGGGAAAACAGTTTCCTCACTTATTTACCAGCAAGAAGAGGAACTGTTCCTGGAGACATATAGCTTCTGCCAGTATTTAATAGTTAAATTTGATGGTGGCAAAATTATGCAAAAAATGTGCAGCTTCACTCTTCTGTTCAAGCTGCAAGAGACAAAGCTGTATAGACTCCCTAGAAAACTGTTTAATTGCCTGAGAAATTCTGTACTTAAGTACTTGCTCTTTTGATAGAACTGAAGTAAGACCATATAGGCTGACAGACTGCTACACATTGCCCTACTACTCACCCCGCTATTAATCTCCTTTAACTCGCCTAGCTTTGCTAACGTGTATGCTACAAAGCTAGGGATAGACTGTTAATTTTAATAGTATTTCTATACTAGTATTTAGTATTAGTATTTACTACCTATGAGGAAAAAATAATGAAATTAACTAAAGACAGCAGTCAAAAAATCACAAAAGCATTGGCAACTTTCTCCACATAGCTCTATTCTAACCATCGCAAGTCTAGAACTTTGTAGGTTGAGTTCTGAGGAGTTGGAATTACTGATAGTTAGAACTATGGCATGCATCTTTGGCATCATTAAAAGTCTAAAAGGAATCAGGAGATAAAATTCTTTTTTATGACTAGATCTAAATTGTAGTTTGAATCTAGCTAGCTAGCTATAGAAAGCTAACCTTTATTTGGAATATTATAGTTCTGATGTTATTTCAGTCGCAGCACAGATCTGAAAACAGCAAAGTTGCAGACCTGAAGCATCCTTTAGCATTAAGGTCTTAGACAATATAGTATTTTTCTCCCACCTAAATGAAAGGCCTAGCTTGATAATTATTATTATACTAAATAATAATAAAATTCTAAGGTGTTACAGAGCCTTCTTTGTACAAAATAGTGATATCTATATACTGAAGATGGAAAGAAACCTCTTACAGGCTAAGAGGAAGGAGAGTGATGGCTGAAGATGACCTTGCAGCTACTAACTTTAAAGAAAAAAAAAATCTTCAGTTGTCAAATTAACAGATAAATCATTACCTAACCAAGCAATTCATTGCCAAAACCAATAGTTATGGTAATTGCCAAAACAAGCCAGCCCAAACCCCAGAATTGAAATCAACACAAAAAATAGCAAAAAGTCGTATGTCTCATGATGCCCTGCATCTCACTGCACTGTCTTCTTTTCTCCTCTTCCTAAAAGACGGACAGGGAGATGAATGCAGCTATTATATCCATTACTACCAATAACACTTGAAGATGGGGATCCTTGTTTAGTGCCTTCAAGATATTTGTAAAAATTCCCTGATCTTTTCTTTCCCTATCCCCTAAACCTCAATTTCCATCTGTATTTTCATCCACTAGCAACAGATGAACCGTAAAGCCTCCTTCCACTGATTAAAACAAATTTACTATTATACATACTTGCTTTTAGTATGTATTTAGCATTGCTAAACTCACCTCCACTCTATAAAAGCAGATAGAAGTGAAACATTTCATTAAAAAATCTAGCACATTTTTAATGTAATGTTTATAAAACATTTGTTGCACTTTACAAACCAAACAATTAAAAAAAAAGAAAAAAAGAGAGAGAAAAGGAGAATGAGATATAGTAGAGAGAAAAAAAAATCAACCTATATTTGTAAGAAGCATCTCACATTCAGCAGTTTGGAATGGTAACCATCAGTGAGCAGGTGCTTGCAGACCTTGATTCATTGCCTATCTGTATTAAAAGCCACAGTTCATTAAAATTTTGTAATCATATTAAATGCATTAACTCAAAACAGAAGAAAAAGATATTGCTCTACATTCAACTCCTGTGTAGTTTTACAAAGTTTAACCTATATGATGCTATAATTGGCTCCAATATTCCATATCCTTGAAAGGAAAGAGTAATTGTTAATTCAGAAAATATAGTTCGGTCAAAGAGGGGCTCTGGTGGCCAAAACAAGGCTAGCTCAGTACTAGGGACACTCTTTTTACCATTGCTTCCAAAGAAAGCTTATAGAGCACTGTAAATTGGTTCCAAATTCCACTCCTCTCCCAAAACAAACTAAAAAAAAAAAAAAAGGTTAACAAACAGTTCTCAAACATTTCAAATCCCAGTTTAAAATGAGTTATCAAAATATATACTTGCAGTGAAGTTATTTTGATTCTAATTACAGATCCTAAATATACTCAGGAAATAAGCATAATACCCAAGCTTCAAGAAACCATTTTTAGCAGTGACATACAATACTGCTTCCATGGTCATTTTGTTTTAAGCACATATGCTGACAGTCTAAATTTGTCAGCTGGAAGAAGCATTGGTTTTATATCGCTGGTTTTGCATAGAAAATTTCTGTTTAACAGGGAACACAATCAAGACCACTAACTCTTTCACATAAAGGTTTGAATATAAAACCTCATATGCTATGAACCTCATAGCAAATACTGGACTCTTTTCTAAGATTAAGATTCAGAGACCAAAAAAAAAGACAGAGAACATGACTAGCCTTCAGGTATTTGCTTCTATTCCTGATGTAGCTGTTAAAGTACACAGCCTAACAATTATTTTAATTTAGACAAATAACAAATAATATCCAGATAACTGCATAGAAGAAGCCCTCAGCTTAGCAAATTGATAGTTTTGACTTAAATAAATATTTAAGAAGAAACTAAGGTGTACTCCACTGAAATATTTTATCAGTTCATACATTTTTCCATTAACCAATTAAGCCTTCGTGTATAGTAAAAGATAAAACAAGAAAACTGCACCAAAAATGGTTAGCAGTTGTACCTAAAACTTGACGCTAAGGGCCAAGAAGTTGAACATAGGTTTAGGACTAAGAAGCTTCACGACAGTGGAAATTCATTTCAAGTACTACTGTTACAGCAAGCAGGAATACTTGCATACTCACAGTTTCAGCTCCACAAGCATAATAAAATGGCAGGAAGAAAAAACTATTTGTAATGTTATGGTAAAACTCCATCTTTAATGGAATTAGATAACTGAAAAATATTAGCAATCTCAAGAAGCCTCTCACAACTTCTTTAATATTTCTCCATCAAAGTGTATACAGAAATCAGCACAGTAATAATATATTTAAAGGGGCTTTCTTTGTTCACAGTTACCAGAAAAATGTAAATATATAGAACAAGCATCTAAAATATTTACAAAGTAATGACCCAGGTAATTCAGTAATACTATTAAAAATTTACAACTTGAATAGGTTATATACAAAGTTTTCAACAGGAAGGTAAGATTACGGAAAACATACAGAAAGTTTTCTTAACAGTTAAGGGTAAGTTATAACCTTCAAAATTCATTGGCTCAGGGAATACAATGGAAAAGGTATGAAAGTATCCAAGCAAACCTAACTCCAGGATACTTTCCCACTGCAGTTTTAAGGCAGAAGAGTATCAAACTGGGAGGGAAATTACCTTTGAAGAGAGAAATTAAAATTTGTCAATACAGCGCAGTTCTCCTCTCACTTAGGGAAACATGTTGTTCATATAGGTACTCATAAGTCTTTTCACTATTGTAGTCATTCCTATTTTGAAATACTGTGAAAGCTGCTATAACACTTTCAGTTCTTTTTTTATATGCTCTCCTTCCCAGCCTCTTAAGAGAAAAAGTTAGACTGGAGAGCAGGTTCACTGCCTGCTTACAGTTGCACACAATTAAATGGAGATGATATATATTGTTGTGAATAAAATAAGAAAAAATAGTTCTGCAAATGACTTTAAGTTACTTCTCTTGCAGAAATTCTGCAATTCTCCTTTGAAAATTCTACTTCTGGCCATTTTAGGTAGTTGAATATCAGAACAACCTTACCTACTCCAAAGACAGACAAGATAATGTTAGGTGTAGACTGCATCACCCATGATGTCCTCTGTTACTACCAAACCCTTCAAAACCTATACTGCAACACATGTGCAATGTCCAGCCCAGCTATGATGACAGGAATCCCTGTTATTCTGCATTACCCATATCTAACATTGACTATTCAATTACCTGACTATTGCCACAAACTCCAGAGCACTACTGTAAGCCATCACCTTATTTCACAAGGATTATCTGCTATTGCACCAGGCTCAGTCAGAACCAAACCAGCCGTTCAACTCAGAAGCAAGAGTTTTGTGTGCATCAACAGCAGCAGCCATTGGAACCTTGCTAAAAACAGACACACGGACAAAGTTACTTTGCCAAAGTCATCCATTTATAAATATAGTATTTAGCTATTAGCCGCTTCACACAATTTAAAGATAGAAAGCATTAATCTTGATATACATTTATAATAATGTTACAGAGCCACCAAAAATTAGTAAGATTAAAATTAACAGAATATTAAGGTCAACTCCTAGAAATATTCAGAATTCACAGTATAAATTTTGTGAGATGCAGGAACATCAAAAAGGGAACAGGGAGATTTCTTATCTGCTCACTTTCAAATGATGAACATTCTGTGCACCAAAAGACATGGGGTCTTCACTGATGACTGTTTTTGTGCATTTTCCAGGCACTGTGTGACATGAAAAACACTTTCACAGATCAGGCACTAGAAGATTCCTTTTACCTGCTTATGTGTTTTTAACTGATTTCCCATTAAGTCCCATTCAGTCATGTGACAACTACAATAAATACATTAAAAACACAGTCCACATCATGACACTTTTCATGGACTTTATGAACATCTTTTATCTTCTGAATCAGGGCTAAGTTGCATATGTTGCAGAAAGCTGCGTTCTCTCAGAATCTGGCTTTAAAATGTAAGTATCTTTCAAAGAATGAGATAATCGTTTATTGTCAAGTCTAGTCTTCTTCCCATTTTTATAAATGTCATGTCTCACTTCAGCATTAGAGGTTTTTACCTTCCCAACTAAGGTCCAAGTTTTAATACTGGAAATGCAACACAGGCCAAGAGACAGATGCCGAAGCTAGGTTTCTTCCTCTTTGCTCTTTTTAGAATCACTGAGCCCATGGAACATGGAAGAGAATTAGACAGTGCAGAACAGTGCACCTCGATCTGAAAATGACCTTTTTCTTCTCCAAACAAGGTGTTCACTTCAGAGAAGCAATAGGCATGAGAATCATCACCAACTCCCCAGGCTCACATTAAAATAGTGAGAACTCATTTTGAAGCATCCAACACAAGGGCAACAAGGAGGACATCTTTGCAAGATTTTCTTTATTTTCTTGATTAACTTCACTAACTATACAATATATCTCATTTTCATCTTGGTCTGGCCTCATTTCAGGATAGTCTGAAACTTGATATGCTGTATATATCATACATGTTAATCAGATGGATCCTGATCTTACTTTTTGATGCTGCTTGTAAACAGACAAGATTTGCACCTACGTATCTTCACTAGAAATATTCCTACCAGGCCAGCAATTTGGGCTTCAAAACCCTCGAGACAGCAGCACACCACTGGGATGTGGTGATTTCCTCAGGGAAGTGCAGCTTTGTTGATGGAACACCTTGGTATTTGAATTCAAATTCATTCATCTTCAGTAGTGGTTGGTATGTAAATCTACAAAAAACTATAAACAAAACAGTTAAGAGCTGCTTGATTTCAAGTATCTTATCGAATTTATAACCCACAATCTAAACCTAGGTTCAGATTCTTATCTTAGGGACATCTGCAGATCTTACACCACCCAAAGGAGAGAGGGGTTTGCTACAAGAGAAACCAGAACAATCAATTATTCAAATGACTTTTCAAAATGAGTAATAATAATGTTGTTTTGTGTAAACTTATAACGTTCTCTGTAAAAAAACACGGATTATAAATCTCATAGCAAAAAATGCTGGTGAGAAAACCAACCACTAATACACTGGTATCCCCGGGATGCAATACTTTACAAACGTAAACACAGCACAGCGAGCTATCATTAACGGCATACCGAACCTTTTTATACAGCGTGGCACAGTTGGAAAAAAAGTAGTAATTAAGAGAAGTAAAAAAAAAACTTACGAAAGAAAAATCACAACTGCGAAGAACCTGTAGCTAAACGCTAATGAAGCCACAGGCGCCCCGGGCACCAGCTCTTCCCGCGGGCTGCAGCAGCAGCAGCTCCCTCCTTCCCCAGGCTTCTTTTAAGCTCCGCCAGCTACAAGCGGCGCCGCGGCTCTCCCCGCGGAACCGCCGATCCGCGCCGAACCGGACTAGACCGGAACGCGCCGCTCCCGCCGCACGCAACGGGGCCTCCCGCGCCCTCCGGCAGGCCCCGCCCCGCGGCGCGCGCAGCCGTCCCGCCCCGCCAGGCCCCGCCCCCCCGGCGCGCGCAGCCCCGCCCCGGTAGGGGGCGGAGCCGCCGGCTCCCTCCCTGCCCCAGCACGCGGGGTTCACTTCCGGCGGCTGAGCTGCCCCCGCCTCAACCCTCCCCCCCTGGCCCGGCGTGGCCCGGCCCGGCTCCTCAGTGCGCGTGCGCCGCGGTCCCGCGTCTCCCCAGCGGCAGCGAAGGAGTTTGGAAGTTCAAAATGGCCGCCGCGGCGGAGCCCGAGCTGCGACCGCCTGAGTAAGAGACCCGGCTAGGAGGCTCCTCGCGATGGCGCCGCAGGGACGAGGCGGCAGAGGCGGAGGAGAAGAGCGGGCGCGGGGAAGGAGGGGAAGCGGGCGGAGGAAGAGAAGCGGCCGGAGCGGAGATCGCGAGGGCGGCGGGATGTGGAGGGGAGAAAGCGGCCGCTCCGGGGCAGCGGGGTGCGGGAGCGGTTGCTAGGAGCCGTTCGGCGGCCGCGCGGAGCGAGGCGGCCCGGCCCGGCCGGGCGCGGCGCCTCCCGCCAGCCGGGCGGGGGGGAGGGGAGCGCGGGAGGGCGCTCGTTGGGCGCGCGCGAGCTGGGCCGTTGGGGGGGGGGGGGGGGGGAAGGGAGGGGAAGCGGCGCCGGGACCTGCGGGCGGGTGTGCTCGGCCCCGCGTGCTCCGTCCGCCCGCCGCAGCGCCGCCGCCGCTGGGGGGGCTCCGCCGCGCTGCCCGGCGCGTCCTGCCCCTCCCCTGGGGCAGCGCGTTCGCTGCGGGGAGGGAAATTCTTGTCCGCCGCGTGGTTGCGAGGCCGCTACCGCCGCGGGCCGGGCGGGGCGCGGAGCTCGGGCATCCTTGAGGTCGTTAGCCGGCTCCGTGCCGCTGCGGGCCGCGGCTCCTTGCCCGAACGAGGCCTCCCCGGAGGCGCGGGGAGGGGAGCCGGGCCAGCCGGTGCCTCGGGGACTCTCCGTCGTCTGCCGCCGCCTCAGTAGCCCGCGACGCCGCTGCCCGCCCTGCGGCGAGCCCACCTCCCCCGAGTCCCGGGCTCTCTCGCGGTATAAAAAGTGCCTGTGCTAGTGGAAGCAAAAAGCGATTTGTTGTCGCCAGCCCCTCCTTCCTGTCCTCAAAATGACTGGCAACTCCCGGCTCCCGTGGCGAAGTGAACACCGAGCTGCCGACTCCCCGCCGAAACGGGGCTCGGATGGTGTCTTTTCCAGGCATCGTGTTTAGTACCCTAGGATTTAGGTTTGTCGAAACTCCGGAGCTCGTGAACGCTTTGTGTGAAAGTTTTGCCAGGAGTTGACAACCTGATACCTGTGTTATTGCTCCTCTTCACACTACACATATTTGTAGGCATATAAACTGCACTCTGTATTTTTTTACTCCCTTACATTAACAAGTAGTCACTTGAGGATTATTTTTCTTCACTTAATCGTGGGAGTAAAAAAAAAGAAAAAAAATGGAGAGGAGGAAAATTGGTGTAACTGTAAAACCATGTAAAAGGTTAGCACGAGAATAAGAGGTCTTGGTCTTCTGCAGAGAAATATAACTAAGAGTAATGAGGTGAAAGCTGGTAATAGAAAGCCTGAATACAGTTTAAAAAATGGATGGAATCTCTTTGCATGTCTCTGAATTCAAAAAAATAAGGGAAAGTGAGGTGGTAACAGGAACCTGTCACAATTCCTCTCTATATGAGACCACTAGCTTCCTAAATGTGCAGATGTCTGCCTCATAAGCTTCTGAAATCTTTAAATTCCTGCAAATAAAGCTGTGCAGCATTTAAATAAGCAAAAGTTTACTGATATTTTATGAAATAAACAGAGAGAGTTTCCAGTGCACAAAGAAACTCTGAAGTATTAATACTAACAGAAGTTAATTATAACTTTTTTATTTCAGATAGAAATATAAAGAAAATTAGCAGTCATATTAGCAGTGTCTTGAGATAATGCAATGGTAATGCATATTATCTGCAGCATTTGTTACCAGCTTACTTCTAGAGAGTGTAAAGTGAGATTGTTACATAACATTGAAGTAAATTAAATTGCAGAATAACTTCCATTTAGCTCTTAGTATCACTTTCTGGTATTAAGAGTAGGAAGACTTGTCCAGAGCAGCTCATATTTTGTTTGCCTGTAATATCTTTGTAATGTTGTAAAGTACCATTAATGCCTTAATGGGGAACTTGTACAGCTTTCTAAAAAGACCCCCTAAAATTCCTGTTTTAGCATTTCTTTGCCCTTTAACCAATTTATATCACTGGCAATATTTGCCCTGGATTGCAAATCCAAAGTGAAAAAAATTTAATACTTTTTCCTTCTTTTGGTGCCTTTTGTACCAAAGGTAGGAGAACTCATATGGCAGTTTCCTTTCTCCTTGTTGTCTCCTTGATATTCTGCTGTCATAATGATATGCAACATCAGGGATGCTTGAGGAAAAATGCCTTTCTATATGCTTTGATTGAATATGATTGAATAACCAGTAATAATTGGAGAGATGGCTTTAAAAAAATTCTCACTTACATTTCTGAATGTTGTGTATTTTTCACTCAGTCTGGCTGTCCTCTTGCATGTTTTCTCATTTCGGAGTAATAAAGTGGCAATGACTTTAACAAATTATTCTAGTATATGTTCCAGAGAAATATGTAGATTGTTTTCCTGTATCTGATTTTATGTTAACTCAAAACAGGAAAGAAGCAGTAACCATGTGCTTGTTACAGATTCTATTAATGAGAGAGAGAGAGAATTTGTGTAGCTTGCCATCCTTTAGACCTGACTTAGAAGGCTTCAGATATATTTAAACTATTGGATTGGTAATTCATTGGAGACTTCTGTCTTTAGAAACTAGCAGAGTTTGGAGGAAATCTCAACAGTTCTGTGTACTTCCCCACCACCACTCTTGACTTTCATGTTTAGGCAATTTAATTGCTGTAAGTGAGGCTTGGGGTACAGAAGGAGCTTTATTTACGTTTTTAAAATGTTGACTAGGAAATTCTGAAGTTGCAGTATAGATCAGACAAGTTTGTAGAAATGTTAACTGTGATACCTATAATGTGAATTAGTAGGCAGATTTCAAAAGACAGACATCTGTCATGGACAGTTCCTTAATTGATATTTTGAAGGCAATGGGATGCATTTGCTGAATAACTTGAAAAATCTATTAGTAAGTCAGTTTCAGCTTCTAAGGAAGATAAAATAGGAGAATGCCTAACATGTCAAGACTGAGTTTTATTATTTTTGAAGCCATTAAATGTACTAATTAAATTGCTTGTTGCTCTGGCTAGCTAAATTGAAAGAAGTTCTTTTTAATAGAAAGGATCTAGATGATTAATAACCCTCTTTATACTTTCTGATGTTTTGCATGAATGCCGTTTTACAGGTATAAGATTTTGGGGGGAGGGGGAAGCTGACAATTATTATATATTATCAGGAGACTCTGAAATTACAGACTTCCCTGATTTATCCTATTCTTTAATACTGTTTCCTGTATCACATAAATGAAAAAAAATTCTGCTAACAGATATGTACACTTGCAGAAAAAAGTTACAATAGTTAGTCTGCTTTGCATGGGATTGTGCAAGATGGTCAGAATAATTAGGTGGTCAGAATCATCCTCTGATAAAATTGTTTTGCCCTTCAGAGTACAACTGAGTGTTGTGCATTTTGAAAATATTTTGAAAAGTTAGGCATAGGAATAGAACAGCAACTAAGAAAGGCGATACACTAACGGGATACATAAGTATGCAGCATTGTTGTGTACTGTTAAGAGATATTATCAGTGTTGAACCTTAAAGTATAAAATTGATTTCACATATGTATTATCTTGTTAGTGCGTTTGTACACTTTTTCCTTTTGCAGCACTCTCCTCCCCTCCCCCCTTTTTTAAGCACTGCAGTGAGTTGATGGTGCTGATCTGTATTTTTTGTTTTTGCAGGGTTGAGGAGGCTATGTCTGAGAAAAGTGTAAATGAAGAAAATGGGGAAATATCAGAGGGAGACCAACCTCAGAACAAGCACAGCCGACACAAAAAAAAGAAACACAAACATCGAAGTAAACACAAGAAACACAAACATTCTTCAGAAGAAGATAAGGACAAAAAACATAAACACAGACACAAACATAAGAAGCATAAACGGAAAGAGGTAGTTGATACCTCTGACAAAGAAGATGGACCAGCTAAAAGAACTAAAATTGATTTTTTAGCTCCTCTGGAAGACTTGGAGAAACAAAGAGCATTATTGAAAGCTGAACTTGAAAATGAATTAATGGAAGGAAAAGTCCAGTCTGGGATGGGATTAATATTGCAAGGTTATGAGTCAGGCTCTGAAGAAGAGGGGGAGATTAATGAAAAAGTGCGAAATGGAAATAGACCTACGGTTAAATCCAACACTAAGGGGAAATTAGAACCTGTGGACAATAAAACTAGCTCCAAGAAAGGAAGCAAGAGTGAATCAAAAGAAAGGACTAGACACAGATCTGACAAAAAGAAAAGCAAGGCAGGAATTGATGGAATCAAAGAGAAAACAACAAGAAGCAAATCAAAAGAGAGGAGAAAATCCAAAAGTCCGTACAAAAGAAGCAAGTCTCAAGATCAGACAAGGAAATCAAGATCTCCAATGCTTAAAAGACGATCTCAGGAGAAAAATAGAAAGTCTAAGTCTCCCCCAGAGGATAGGAATAAGGCAGATGATAAAAGTAAGTCAAGGGATCGCAGAAAGTCTCCAGTTGTAAATGAAAGCAAAAGTCGAGATCGTGGCAGAAGATCCAGGTCTCCAATTGAACTGAGAAGCAAGTCCAAAGATAGACGATCACGGTCCAAAGATAGAAAATCTAGGAGAATAGAGACTGACAAAGAAAAAAAGCCAATTAAATCCCCTTCTAAAGATGCTTCTTCAGGGAAAGAAAACAGGTCTCCCAGAAGACCTGGCCGGAGCCCGAAAGGAAGAAGTTTATCTCCAAAACAACGTGAAAAGTCAAGAAGAAGCAGATCCCCTCTCTTTAATGATCGTAGATCTAAACAGAGTAAATCCCCTTCTCGAACCCAGTCTCCAGGCAGAAGAGTAAGGAGTAGATCTGCAGAAAGGAAAAGAAGAGAATCAGAAAGGAGGCGTCTGTCTTCACCCAGGTAACTTAAAGATGTCAAGAACTATCAAAAAATTCATTATAGGATGAACTATCTCGTAGTTTAGTGTTTACCTCTTTGATTTATTCTGAAAGTAGCTATTAAAATGGGCAGTCCAATTGCTCTTTGTTATGAACTTCTTTCGTATGTATTCAGTTTTCAGAAACATTCACCCACCTGTTAGACATACAGGTTTAGCTTGGGTTGTTAAAGTTGGACTGGGTTATTTTTGGTGCTCACCTCATTACTGGAAACAAGGTTTGTAGTTCAGGTCTTTTTATCTCAAGCTATTTGATTTAGATTTTGATCTCTATTTCTTAATTAATAGTTCTGTAGTTTTCAGGAATTTTTGTGAAGCTGGAGTCCCTTGCACTCTTGTATGTTAGTGTTGGCTAACAGTAGATAATTAAAACCCCAAAATGATATACAATCAGCGTGTGCAAATTACTCAAATCTTTAATATCAAGCTGCCTTTTTCAGTCATTTTTTCTTAAAAAAAAAGTCTCTGTTTTCATTTGCTAGAGGTATGATAATACTGTTTTACTGCTTTATTATAGGTCTGTCTTGGTGGTGGGGTTAATGTTGTATACAATTACCATATTTTACATACACCTGAATGAGAGGGGAGAGACTGAAATCTTTTATTTAATGTATTTTCAGTCTTTGGACTTCTAAAGGCAATTTTGTCTGTGAAAACAGTTATGTAGAAATTGTAATATAATCATCAGAAAATACTAGCATCTCTTTCTCTGAAACTGCTTAGATGTGGGTAGTAAGTTCCCAACCAGAGAGCAATTAAGTGTATTACTTTTTTGAAGTTAATTCATTAAATATAATAATTTTAACTTGGTAATTGTAATTACTTTTTATGGTAAGGTTTAGCTTAGCGTATTTGGGGACTTAAGAACAAAAGTACAAATTTGAAAATTTCCACTAGAACCATAAAGAGCTAACTTGGTAAATAAGTGCCTTAAAAAATGTGGAAGTTTTTCTGCCTGCACTGCACCCTGTTCTAGGTATGGAGTAGGTTCTATAGGCATAATTGGCAGCTTTGTCTGTGTTACATTTTAGCAATAGTACCGATACTTTGGAGGGTGGTCCCAATGGTGATAACTAGATTAATCAAGTATTATAAATGCTAGCAGTTTATCTAGCTGCTTCCTGGTAACTCAGGAAAGTAACAGCGCACCATTAAAAGTTTCTTTTATGACATATTTGACTTTGTTCTTAGCATTTTGCATCTTTCAGTTTTCACTTCTCATGACAGCTTGCATTGCAGCCAGTTTGAATTACTTATCTAAACATCATTTCAAGTGAGTAGTGCATGTATTTAGAATTCTTCTGTTGAATTCTTACTGAAGTAATTTTGGCAATGCGGTGTTCTATTGTACTGTGGTGAGCGCTCAGCACGTGAGTGGGGGACTGCTAAGCAATACTTTCTGCTGGAAGTGTTAGCCAGACAGTAAGAGTCCCTTGTGGGACAGATTGAAATGATTTTTCTTAGTTGGAGTCTTAACCACCTGTAACTACTTCAGGCTACCAGAGAATTTCAAGATCTTTAATGAACAGTTTTAACCACAAATAATAATTTTTCCTGTTTACACTTCCCAGGTTCTGATCATGTTAAATACTTCTAAATTCTTTAACTGAAACTAATTCTTATAAAACATTGCTATGAATGTCAGCCTAATCAGCCTCTACTTCTTATGGCATGCTTGTCATCTCTGAACTGATTTTTTTTAAAGGTATTTTGGTTGGCTTTTGGCAGTACAACCACTTTCTTAACCAAGAAGCATGGAACTGTCAGTTTATCTTGTGATTTGTCTTTTTTTAGTATTATTCAAAAGAACATAATATAAATCAGTTGGATCAGTCTGTTCCAACATTTGCATCTACAGTAATAGCTACAGAAACTAGCACTTCTTCTACCTATACATAAGTTTTCCTTCCTTCCTATTGTTTACTATTATGCATCAGTTCTATATACATGTTCATGATACATAGCAGAGATAATTGGAGCTGATTTAAAAGTCATAAAAAGTATCGTTACAGAATGGATGGAATTAATCTTTCAGATTTTGTTTGTTGATGAGATACAGCACCTAAAATAACTTGTTCCAATTTAATTAAAAAAGAAGATAAAGTAGCAACTTTCCTCATTTATTTTGAACAGTGTTGTGGAAAGATTTTTTTCAAGAATTTCTGTTGCAGACTCTTTAGAATAGTTGTCAAATATTTTTAACTTTTACGCTTTACAATGTTGAATTGAAGTCTTCTGTCATGGAGTACAGTTACACTTTTTGATGCAGCCAGTAGCCCATTAAGGAGTTTTTTCTTACATAATTGTGAATCTACACAGTGTCAAACTCCATTTTTTTAATCTGATAAGGGCTAATTTTCATGTTAATTAAGAATTGTGATTTTCAGCTGTTGTATTAGAATGTTTTAAATGTTGAAACTGTCTAGTTCTAGTCTTCAAATTGAAATAGGCATTACAGTCAGTGTTGTGGAATAGTTGAATCTTAAATTTCAACTCTGCTGTAAAGTTGTGGAGAAGATTCTCACAAATTATTTTTTCATATTTTATTTACTATTAATACTGTTTCTGATAAACTTGAAAAGTGGCCACTATTAATGCAAGACATAAACACAAGCTTTGTTTTAAACCTCTCTTAGCATTATGATAGTAATTAACAAGCTCTGTTTCCAGAGTTGTCCTGAACTAGACCTATGTATGGGCACATATTTCCCAGGGTGGGGAGATGCACACAAGGAGGGCAACCAGCTTTGCAACATACTTATTCATCCCTGCCTCAGAAGCCCACCTGGTGGACCCTCTTTTGCAGTAAGATTTTAAAGTGAGCTTTTAGAGGGAATTGTGATTTTTATTTTCAGCTTGCTCTTGCTTTACTGCCGTTCTCTTTCTTTATTTTAAGAACGCGGACAAGAGATGATATTTTATCTAGGCGTGAAAGATCAAAAGATGTCAGCCCACCTAGTAGATGGTCCCCATCCAGAAGAAGGTCTCGGTCCCCCATTAGAAGGAGGTCTCGTTCACCACTCCGACGGAGCCGATCTCCAAGAAGGCGGAGTAGGTCTCCTCGAAGGAGGTAAAAACTCACATTGCATTTTTTTTGTTTTATAAAATACAGATAAACTTAAATTGATAGTTCATACGTAAAATGATCATGGATTTCAGTTTTTGTCCAGGATATATATCGTAGCAAGATCAAATTAATTTTGTCATGCATTAATTCATTTATTTTAGTACTTTGAGTTGCTGAGCTGTATGTATGTTTTACGAACAGATTTTCCTCCTCTTAAAATACTCTTCTGTTCATCAGAGATAGAGTCAGAAGAAGTAGATCTCGTCTTCGAAGGAGATCCAGATCACGGGGAGGCCATAGACGTAGGAGTAGAAGCAAAGTTAAAGAAGACAAATTTAAAGGTAGCCTTTCTGAAGGTATGAAGGCTGAGCAGGAGTCCTCATCAGATGAAAAGTAAGTATTAACTTCTGGCTTCCGCTCATTATCTAAAAATATGGATCTACTGATAATTAACTAAAATTTATCTTCATATAGTAAAAGCTTTTTGGAGTTGTGGTTTAAAACTGTAGCATGTTTCAGTACTGGTGATATTGTCCATCTGCTGTTGGTGTGATCTGTGTTTAATCTGAAAAATTTTGGAGTATGTGAGAACAATCAAGACCTCTTGGCTAGTAGACAGATTTTGGGGATGGTATGGGGTTTGGTTCCTAAATGCAGCTTGATCCATATCATGTGAAAACTGTTTAGTCTGTGCATACTTCAGTGTATCCTCTTGAAAAACTGTAACACCTGAAAAGGTGAATTGCTACCTGTATGTTGGTTTTTATTGTTTTTTATGTTTGCTGAATCGCTACTTAATCCAATTGCACAGGAATATCCATTTTTCAACAGTCGCATTTTCACTATGAGAAATAGTGATGGTAAAGAACAATACATTTTCTTAGTGAGAAGATACGAATATATCCACTGGGATTTAATATACTCTTGCTTTCTGAGTTAAGTGAGCAGTTACTGTTTGGTATTAAATTATGTGTGTTCTAGACCCTGGAACAGCATTTGTTAAAATTCAGTATGTAATCATATGTGTTTATAGTGGTACTTAAAAACTAATGCTCTCTTTGTAGTCTTGAAGACTTTGATTTGGAAGAAGAGGATGAAGAAGCGGAAATAAGACAAAGGAGGCTACAGCGGCAAGCAATTGTTCAGGTACCATGTGAATTTACAGAATCAGTATATATACACTCTTAAGAAGTTGTGAGCCCTACTTTCATTAGTAGGGCAAGGCTCTTAGCCTATTACTGATTGACACTCACCCCCATTTATTTATTGTAAATATTAGTTTTGTCTAACCATTGCAGCAGCATTACTTCTGAGACTGAAAGTATAATGCTGAGATTAATGATTTTTTTTTTTGTAGAAATACAAAGGCCAGGCAGAAGACAGTAATATGTCTGTACCATCTGAACCAAGCAGTCCTCAAAGTAGTACACGTAGTCGCTCAAATTCACCAGATGACATCTTAGAAAGAGTAGCTGCTGATGTTAAAGAGTATGAGCGGGAAAATGTTGACACATTTGAGGCATCAGTAAAAGCCAAGCACAACCTAATGACAGTTGAACAGAACAACGGTAAGAATCTGAAATTTCATTCTGTATTGTTATTTATGAAAGCTTAACTCATAAGCAGATTGTTGTAAAATAGACATTTTATTTAATTTCCTGATATACTTCCAGACTTGGAAGTACAATGACTTTTCAGGCGTATTTTGAGCATTTACCTGAATTATTGTAGTACTTAAAACATACCATTTAAATTAAAGCTCTTTTGCTAGGGAGCATGATATGAGTAGAACATGTTTTCTGTATTTCTAATAAATTTTGATGCAGTTAATGCTATACATTTGGGAAGCAGATATCGATGCCTGTCTTTATAGTTAAGAAACATCCTTTTTAACTTTACAGTTTTTCTTTTCAGTCTATTTTTTCTTTTTTTCTTTATCAAAGCCACTGTTTGTGAAGAATGTACATGGTTCTATAGTCATTTAGATTGTCAAAATGGACTTAGAGCTTTTGAGAGTCATGCTAATCAGAGTAATTGTTGGTGAGGGAAGTTTCTTCATCTTCCTCCCCAAGCATAAGTTATTGGACAACAATGTTGAAATATGTTGTCACATAAAACCTGCATTGTGCCTGGTGCACTAGGAGATTATCTGTGCTCCTTTTGCTGCATCTTGTAGTATTGAAAGCTTCTACTTCCGGTAACTGCTTCCAGTAATCTAAAAGAGAAAAGATTACTACTTTACATCTTCCCAGCAGTCAAAGGTATGCATTTAGCCCATGTGCAGACATAGTTGAGGTAGTTTTAACTGTTTCAGTTACTCTTTACAGTTTTATTGCAACAGCATACTGTTCAACTAGGGCTATGAAACCTTCCTGTTCCCCAGTAAATAGTTGGAGGGTTAGCTTGTATTTAATGTCATGCTCTAGATGTATCCTTGGGGGCTAAATGTGGTATGTTGCGGTGGATGCTTCCCTTTGAAGTAATGCTACTTCTCTTTGAGACTGCTCTGTTGCACTGGAATCTGTCCTTTTGCTTCACTTAACAGTATGCTTACAGATTGTTCTCCTGCATTGTAGATGAAAAGAACTTCTTTATATATTTTTTTCTGTATTTACATACCACTAAGACCAAGTCTTTTTCTGTATAATATATAATTTCTTTTGTCAGAGGTGTACACTACTTTCAAAATTTGTCCAATGAAGTGTATGAAAACATAACTGTTAACTACAAAGACATTTCTTAAGCTATGAAAGAATATATATATATATAAAAAAAATAGGTCAGTTATGCTTATAAAATTGTGGATTTTTCCTGTTTTGGTAGAATTCTGGGTTGGGGTGGCTATAGCAAAAGATGGGAAGGTGGAAAAGAGTGGTAAGTTTTTGTTTTTGTTTTTTTTTTTTTTTTTTTTTGAGAGAAAGAGAGAGGGAGATTGACCTTGCAAAGAGTGATAAGTTGTACTTGTAGCCTAGTGAAACTCTAAGTTACTTGAACTAAAAAGAAAATCTTAAGAGGATGCCAAAAGTGTCTGTATCTTGAAACATGGTATCATATCAGCATGATTGATGGCAGTTTTCAATGTTTTGAGAAGATTTTGATCTGGTTATCTTTTTGTATTAAAGCAGTGGGCTATGTGCATTGTGAAAATTGGAGTATTCTGGGGTTAACCATTTATTTTCTCCATTGCTTTATACCATTAAGGGAATTTTTGTGATTTATCATGGTCGTGATGGAATGCTACCAAAATATGTTATGAAATAGTTTGAAGTTTACTTGCTTTCACTAACATATGTACTTAATTTATATTTCTTTGTTTTTATCTTATCAACCAAATAAAATGTCTTTGGGACTTTAAAGATGATTAAAAGGTGAGAAAGGGATAATCTTGCCTGCATTAAAAATGTTTCTCTTTTAAACATAATAATAATTAGCTTCATCTTTGACTATAAGCTACCTACAAGCTCCTTTTTGGCAGGAAAAATTTTGAAGAAAACACTGCCTAAAGAAAAGACTTCTGGGCTTTACAATGTTTAGCAGAAAACCCTAGAATTGTATATTGAATACACAAGTTCACTACCTGAAATAATCACGTAAAATACAGGATTTTTTTTTCTTTCTGTATGAATCATTTGAAATCTGTTATGTGTATCTTTTTTTCAAGGAGTATGAGTATTTTGAGTGCACTGAAAAAATTGACCGATCTGAGCTTTCTATTTGTAGAATTTTTAATTACGTAAAACGGCATTTTCCGAAAGCAATATTAGAGCCACCTCTTTACCACCATATTGATCTTGGATTATATTGTAAAGGTATTAAGACACAAGTTACATTAGTGTGATAGTTGTTATCAGTTTGTCCTTGTTTTTGTGTTGAATAATCTAAATTTTCTTTTAAGGTTCAGCTCAGAAGAAGTTGCTGGCTCCTGATATGTTCACAGAATCAGATGATATGTTTGCTGCATACTTTGATGTAGGTAATTCTTAGAGGTGAAAATATGGATTTCTGCTTACCTTTTTGTTAAGGAGTTATTGTCACTTGAGTTTTGTAGGAATTTGGATTATCAGTGTGTAACTAGGTGGGCAATACTGTCTGAATTTTTAAATCAGCTGAGGCAGACAAAGTAGTTCTTAATGTTTCACCCAATTAAAACTTACTGAAATCAGTGGGAGTTTTGTCTGACTGAATGCTTGGAGGTTTCACCTGCTGTTTGAATAGGATGTGTGGTGGGAAACAGTAACAAAGTTCTTTGTATGTTAAGCTTTTACATTAATATTGTGTACTTCTCTAAATATATACCCTCTTCAAAGGGTCATGCGTGGTTAATTAAGTGTGTAATGTGTTTTAATTCAATGATGATGTGGTATAGGACTAAGCTAGTAGCTTCTTTCTAGATGATGAGATGCATTTCTTGTTTTTACTTCTGCACTATTCCGTCAGCTTTTCTCTAAATACACTGCCCTAGCCTGCAGACCGCAGTAATTCACTTAATTGTTTTGAGACTTTGCATGCAATTCTTTGTACACTTTCTTAGTTATTGTTGATACCCAACCAATGAGAGATACATCAGGACCAGAATTTTCTTAACTCAGAAATTCTCCAGTTAATTTTGTTATATGGTAAACAGAATTCATTAGTTATGGTGGAAGTATTGGTGACAAAAGGCTGCTGCAGTGTACTCTTAACACCATAAAAAGGAAGAAAAAATAAATCCTTTGACCTGGAAAATAAATTAATATTTAATCTTGGATTTTTTTTTTAATTTGTGTTCTTAAAAATTTGAAATTAAAGGTAGGGACTTGAGTGGATTGTGAGTAAGCAGTTCTCCCTTCTAGGAACTAGTGTCCAACTGAAGATACTCTGAACTACATAGATTTGAATTTGAATAATATTTTACCAAATCTGTTAAAGGATATCGGCAACAATTGTAATAATTTTATGATCATAAACATAGTAGTATGACTTTTTGAAGTGACACAGAATGGACAAAAATTCAAGTGGCACAGAATGGACAAAAATTCAAGCCTTAGGCCACTAAATTTACCTCTCAAATTGCTAGATTTTGTTTCTACAAATGTACTATAGGTAAAAACCTACAGAGTGTGCATTCTAATTTAACTTGTTCATATTCTTTGTGGGTAATAACTGAAACTCTGCCTGCTTCTAATATTTAGTAATAGTTTTATTGATTGTTCCTACTCTCTTCCTCTGCAACAGTCTGCAAATATTTGTGTTTAAATAGTCTTTTTTTTTTTTTTTTTCCCAGTACTTTATCTCCTAAAAGATAAGTGTGTTTGTACTGTGGAGAGGAACAGTATTTCAGTGCAAAAAAGTGCCTAATCATGTGGGCTTTTGGGTTTCTTAAGTAAACATCAAAGCAAAAAGCACATATTTAGATCACAAAATTAAAGCTTTTGTTTTTGTCCTTTTCATTTCAGAGTGCTCGTTTAAGGGCTGCTGGGTTTGGAAAAGATTTTAAGGAAAACCCCAATCTCAGGGATAACTGGACTGATGCAGAAGGCTATTATCGTAAGTTTTATGTGTCGATTTGTACTTAAATTGGAAAAGAGAATGCTAAAGAGAAAACATGCTCATTTGAAAACAGTGAAATGTTATTCTAAAGTAACCGCACTGCAGGACCCTCACTTAGTTTGACATATTTGGGCAGATACTAAAGTGAGCATATTTCACTTCATAGCTCAATGTTAAAATCATTTGCAGTAGTAAAAGTCAGAAGAAATACTGTTGTAATGGATGAAATAGGGATGCAGCTTTTAACCTCAGTTATGAAAAGACTCCAGACTTACAGAATCACAATTTCAGTCCCACAGAATTTTCACACAAGTAAATATAAAATGTATGCTATGAAGTTTTTAAGTGACTATCCTTTTCCCATTTCTGAACTATACAGAATTTTTTTTTTTCATAAAATACTTTATGTATATCACTCATAATTTTTACTGTAAATTGCTTGATTTTTATTCTTCAGGTGTTAACATAGGCGAAGTTCTAGATAAACGGTACAACGTCTATGGTTATACGGGCCAGGGAGTCTTTAGTAACGTAGTGCGAGCCAGGGATATGGCAAGAGCAAATCAAGAAGTAGCTGTTAAAATCATCAGGAACAACGAACTTATGTAAGTAATGTTTTTGCATAATAATAATAAAGCAAATGTAACAGTTGGAAGTTTTTCATTATGTGATTTGAATCTCCCTTTGTTTCAAGCAAAATAACAGATTACAGCTGTGATTCCTGCTTTTCTGCTAATATGAGCCATATAATTGGAAGCATTTGAGGACTTTGTATCCACACTTTACAGCTATCACAGGAGAAGGGTACTTGTGTTTTTGTCAGGCACTTTCTCATTTGGAAAACTACCAGGAACAGTGGTGGCAAAGAACAAGTTTATAGTTGATTGTATGGCCTGCCCAAGTGTAAAACTTTTGAGATGGGAGAACAGAAGAGTGCTAGCTCTGGACTGTATATAATTTTGTTTTGATAGACCAAATCCATTTAACAGGCTGTAGATTGGATCCTAATGAAATACCTGCAGCTTGTTTTTAATATATTTTGTGTGCTTGCGCATGTATGTGCATATGCACATGCCTGTGCATAGAGGAAAGGAATGGGACTGTGGCTATAGAGGCGTTGAAGGTCTTTGAGATTAAGTGAACATTAATTAGTGCGATGTTACATTAGACTACATCATCTGTGTGAGGACTCATCTGTAATATATGTTTTCAGTATCTGCTGCAGTGTTGCTGATATCACCTGTTATGTCCTCTGCCATTAAAGACAACTTATAAGAAAGTCTTTCCTATGCATTTTACTTTGGAAGTTTTAAAACTGGCATTGTTAAATTTTTAACTGGGTTACTTTAGTTTATACGAATAAGTACTTAGAAATGATAAATGAGCAATAAATTATTTCAATTTGGTATTCTGTGTAGATAATTCAGCTTGGGTGTGTACTTTCACTTTGTACTCAATTTGGCTTAAAATTTATTTAATAATATACATGGTTAAATACTTAAAAGAAAAAAAAAAGAGTAAACTTATGAAATAAGTGTTCCATAAAACTCATCTGTACTGTATTACAGGAGAAAATCCAATTTCAGCTTTAAATGCAATCATGAGGGAGGAGGAAAGTGCAAGTAGGTTACAAAGTCATAGATAGTGCTCAAAGAATGGAATAAGTTTACCCACTGAATAGACACTGCCAGTAAACCACAAATTACTTTTTTTAACTGGTGCTACGTTAAGGAAGCACAAAACACTTCTTGTTTCCTGATAATTATACTCAGCCAGGTGAATGTCTAGGTTAAAAGAAAGTACTAGAATTTTAAACATTTTGTTTTTTTAATGGTTTTGCTTTGTTTTCAGGCAAAAAACTGGCTTAAAAGAACTGGAATTTTTGAAGAAGCTCAATGATGCAGATCCTGATGACAAGTTTCATTGTCTACGATTATTCAGGCATTTCTACCACAAACAGCATCTCTGTCTTGTATTTGAGCCACTCAGGTAAGATGACAAATGTATGGGACTGACTCTCTCAAAAAAAAAGAAAAGAAAAAAGAAAAAAAAAAAAGTTCAGTTAAGTGATCTTGAACATTCTGCTCTTGACTGTTGTTTTCATTTTAATATCTATCTTGATCCATTGCCAAGATTCAAGAATGCAAGGAATTTTATTCAAAATAAAAAGCACAAGCCCACAGTGGCTGAACTACTTCAGATTTGAAGCATTATTACGAACCAGCTGCCTAGTCCATATTTGAAACAAAACAATATATTATTAAAGATGGTTCACCTTACTGCTGGTAGTCTTAATTTTTTTTGTCACCATATTGTTCTTAGCTTTCATAATTCTTTATTTTATGGGTTTGGATTCAGATTGCATTCCCAGAGTGGTTCAACAAATGCTATATGTTAAGATTACATATATAACAGTGCTTTAAGGAAGAAAATTGTTCAAGTACTTTGTATAGTCACTTTTGCTTTAAGTAGTCAGGTTCTTTTGATAGTTAATTGCAGACAGTGTGTTTTATGATAGATCTGGATATATTCAGTGCCTTAGTTTCCATTTTTACTTAGATGGAGACATACTGTTGTTCATACCCTAAGTTTTCTTGTGTGTCATATTTTAATATTTCCCATGAGCTTTCGAGGTGAAGTTTTAGGGGGCTTTTTGCGTGTGTTTTTTTCTGAAACAGTGCAAGTTTTCAAAATAGCCATTATATTTTGATTAACATCTCCTCAACCTTCTTTTTTTTAAGAAAAAAAGGTACAAAGACAGTATAGTTGTTAAGAAAATACAGTTCCTGTGCAAAGTAATCCTATAAATTAATTTTGATTTAAAAACATGTTCTGAACTGTAAGTCAGTCTAGTCACTACTATACAGTATATAGCAGATCTGATTGACCAGTAGTTCTGCTTCATTGCTAAACCTTAAGAAGAATGTATTTTAAGTTGAATACTGCTTTTCACCAAATGTCTAAAGCTAACTAGTTTCTTCATATTTATCTTAAAATTGAGAGGGCTAAAACACTTTTCTTTGTTAAGCTGTCTTCTGTTCCCTCTTAATAGTATGAATTTACGAGAAGTGTTGAAAAAGTATGGGAAAGATGTTGGTCTCCATATTAAAGCTGTGCGTTCCTACAGCCAGCAGTTGTTCTTGGCATTAAAACTTCTTAAAAGATGCAATATCCTGCATGCAGACATTAAACCAGATAATATTTTGGTAAGTAATACATAATATAAACTTACTTTGCACAGTCTGTAGTGTAAAAAGTATTTGAAATTAATACTGTTTCTCTGAATTCTGTGAATTTAGATGAAGTCAGAAATTTATTCCTGAAAACTTTTAATTTCATGTTTTGAAATTAAAATTTGAAATGCCATCATGTTATAGATAATAAACAAGAAATATAATACAATCAAATATTTAAATTGCAACTAAGCTTACAAATAAAATCTTTCACCTACTACAGTCTTTCTCAAACTAACCTACATCCACTTATACTTCTACATCTTTTTATAAAGCAGATCTGCTGTAGTCTCAGCATTTTTCCTTTAACAGTTGAAAAATGCTCTTACTTTCTGCAATATTTAATTAAGCTGATTGAATTTGGATGGAGATTTTGTTTATTTGGATGAGACAATGGAAAAAGTGCTTAACAGTTAAAATCAAACATGAGTTGACTTTGGATTTTTTTTTTTCTCGTGGTCATCCATGTGATGCATTCAGATTTTTATTTTACTCAAAATGTTCACTTCTTGACACTGTAGCCCTAAAGTTTACTATCTAAACTTGAGATATGTGAATAATATGCTGTTTTATGAGGCATTCTGGGTACTGGAGCTCTAATAGTTACAATTTCAGTACCTAGAATGAAGGTCCAGCAAGGATATTCTTCCGTATTTTCTGGAGAATTAGAAATCATTTGTGGTCTCTTTTCCTGCCACTGAGTCATTGTAGGCTTTTCCAGAAGGCTTTTCTATACATTTCACTGGTTGAAATAGTCTGTAACAGATTCAGTAACAAATACACAGGACTAGTCTTTACCAAGTAGATGTTGAATGATTAAGCAGGAATATGAAAGGGTAGTTCTAATAACAGAAAGTCTTTTCATGTAACCAGTATTACTGAAAACAATTTTACCTATCTTTGTACATCTTGGGCTTTGACAATTTGAGATAAAAATATTAGATGCTTCCTGCTATGAAATACTGTATTTATTCAGGGTTCTCTCCATGTCTTGCAAATTTTTGAATTTTGTTCTGAAGTCTTACATATCTTTCACTTTATTGCATTTCTGTAATTGATATTAGCAAATTACCAATGTTGCTTTTTATGGTATTAAAAAATAAGAATCTGGGGAGGAGAGAAGTTCCTATTTCTTACGCTTCCTTCTCAAGACTAAACTTTGAAGTGCCTTGACACCCAACATGCTAGTATTCATGTAGATTCTTAAACTGTGTTGCTTCATATTAGAAAAATAACCAGTTTATGAAGCTGAATACAATAATACTATTTTTAGATAACCTAAATAATTGACCTATATATTGTTTATAATTAAATCCTTAATATGGAGCCACCCATAGAAATGAATATATACAAATATTTTTTAAAATGTAATCCAGAAGTCAGATAATTTGGTCTTTAATGAGTAGAGGCTTTGCCAGATGTGTTTTTCTGTGATTTATTTCCTGTGCATGTTAGATACATGTTTCTAATGATAAGGTAACATTGTTACAGCACTGTTTTTCTTGCAAGATTTGTCACTGGAAGATGATTTGAATGACAAAATACAGACAGGTTAATAACTAATTGTGATCATAGCTTTTTTTTACTACTACAGGATATTAATAAATGAATTGGTATTGTTATTTTAAGTGTCAGGTTATTTGTGCTGCAATAAGGCATGTTTAGCTTTGAAGGTAGCTTCTGATTGTCTTTAACATAGGATGGTCTCCTATGTCTCAATGGTCTCAATTACGCTGCAAAGGTGACTCACTTATTTCCCAAGTGATGTTTGATATGCCTTCAATCACATCCTGGACTAATCTTTAAGTAGTGTATTGTCTGCTTATTGGAAGTTGTTAACTTTAATTCTCCAGAGACACAGGTAATATTTAGGGGGTGCATAAGGGATTACTTCTTCAATTAACTTCGTACCAAGCCAGATGAAGTAAAGCAAAATCAGTGCCCTAATGCCATGAAGAGTTAGCTGAGTACTGCCCGTGTGTGTGTGTGTGTGTCATATACCTCTGTTTAAAAGTACTTTGAAGTATGTATATAGGACTTTACTGGCATGTTAATATTCCTTTTGAAAGAAATGGGAACTTTTTAATATAAACTATGTTCACTTAGTTACCGGGTGCATATGTCAAAAGCTATGGAAGTACATTTCCAGCTTTCTCAGCAGGTGTCACTGTGTGCATCAGAGAAATGTTAAAATAAAAAATGCAATTTTGGGGGCATGATTTTTGTTTAACTTCTGATTATCTTGACAGAAGCAGTTAAATAACATTCAAAGTTATCTTTTTCCTCCTGCTTTACAATACACATGAGACATGTAGGACTAATGAAATAACAGAAATGAAAAAGAGTGAAATAGATAAGGGAAAAGTACATAAAAGTCACCTTTTCGGTATTTCACATGATCTGTAAATATTAACTGTCACTTCATTTTAAGAAGGCTTTACTGTTTCTTTAGGATATAGAGGAAGGATTGAGACATGAGAAGAATTTGAAATTTAAAGACTGGATGTTTTCCTTCTCTCTGACACAAATGCATTGATAATTGCACAGTGCTATTGGCAATCATATCTACAAACAGTGCTAATGTATATTTATTTTTAACTTGCAGGTGAATGAGTCTAAAACTATATTAAAGCTTTGTGATTTTGGATCAGCTTCACATGTTGCAGATAATGATATCACACCGTATCTTGTCAGTAGATTTTATCGAGCTCCTGAAATCAGTAAGTAAATTCGGATTGGCTGCGCTCATCCTAAGCAGTAGCTGGATATACCACTGTGGGCAAATGAGAATTTGCCTTGAGTTGATTTATCCTCTGTACAGTCCCAGAATAATATCACTTCGTACACTTATGATAGTCAGAAGTTTGAACTTTGAAAGCATGTTTGTGTGACTCTTCATGTGTGTTAGTAGTCAGCTCAGTAAGGATAGGGATAAGTCATTCTGATTATAGTTTTATTTTAATTCTGAGGTATTGTTCTGACTTTTTGTGTTTTAATAACTTAATTTGTTTGGTGTTAGGTAAAAACCTCCCTTTCAAAAACAGGTGTTTTGTAAAAGTGAGAAGGAAGGTTGCTTCTTTCTTTTATGGTGCCTTCTTATTCCTAAGAGTAGGAACACCAACATAGTTTCCAAATCAGAATTTTCTCATCTTTTTACTTTTGTGATAATTTATCTTTATGGCTGCCTTTATGGAATTAACTTGATTTGCTCTGTTTCAGTTATAGGAAAAATCTATGACTATGGTATAGATATGTGGTCTGTAGGCTGCACATTATATGAACTTTATACAGGAAAAATACTCTTTCCTGGCAAAACCAATAACCATATGCTGAAACTAGCCATGGATCTCAAAGGAAAGATGCCAAACAAGGTAAGAAAAATAAGTATAGAATTTTCACTGATATCTGAAACTACTGAATTGAACATACTTTCTTTTTTCTCCTTTAATTCTGTTTTTTATCGTATACATCTTCTCTTAACAGCCAGTAAATATCAGACATCCCTCTGACTGTATAATTTATATTGATTTAAAATCTTATGAAGTGAAAGTGTACAGCTTCTTTTTCATAGACTAAGTATAAAGTGAAAGCAGAAACCTTCTAAGCAGTGACCTGAAAAAAATACGTAAGTCAATGGAAGATACTGTGTCCTTTTTCAGCTGGTTTGAACTGTATTTTTTTTCATTCAATCTCTAGTCATTTCTCACTGTCCTTTTGATATGTTTTTTAGAAGTACTAAATTATTCATGTTTCAATCAGTTAGTAGATGTTGATGTTAATTGTGGAATTTGTAAGACTTAACTTACCTAAAACTCTTGCCTCTCTTATTTTCTAGATGATTCGAAAAGGTGTGTTCAAAGATCAGCACTTTGATCAAAATCTCAACTTTATGTATATAGAAGTAGATAAAGTGACAGAAAGGGTAAGTCCTTAATGTCCAACTAAGCTATTCCTTTCTTCCCAAGTTTTTCTACTACAGTGATGTTTTCAACATACCTTAATTAAAAATAAGACTTTGGAAGACATTCTGATTTCTTATGGAGGCAGTGTAGATAGAGTATATGATCATAATCTGGCAATAAAGATTTTTTTATAATTTAAATACGTTGGTGTTTAAGAGAAAGCAGTTTCATCTTTTTATGTATAGATGTTTTCATATAAACTATCTTGAAATTACTAATAAAAAATATTCTGTCCTCCTGTTAGAGAAGAGTGGCTGACTGAAGTATGACCTGCTTGTCGTAGGAGGTTGCTGTTTATTATTTTCTTTGCAGTTTTAATAATGGAAACTTGTCAATTATCCCAGTATTAATGATCAGATGTGGGATGCTTTTTGTGCAGACTTCTGATCATGTTCTTGGTTAACTGAGGCTAACTGCCTAAACTGAGGTTTACTGAGGCTAACTGCACCTACTGTTGATGAAAAATAGTCTGGCCTTCCCCTGACTGCTTATTTCAACGCTTTCCCTTTGCTTGTGTGAGGATTTATGAGGCCTTATGATGAACCATGCTGGGGAACTGATCAGATATAACCCTGCAAAAAGGTTGCTTCTCAAGCCCTGTAAAACCAAGGAGGGTTGTGCACTACTACTGTTTTACAATAAGGTTACCGTTTTTGTATTCGTAGGAGAAGGTTACTGTTATGAGCACCATTAATCCAACCAAGGACCTGTTAGCAGACTTGATTGGGTGCCAACGACTCCCTGAAGACCAGCGTAAAAAAGTACACCAGCTAAAGGACTTGTTGGACCAGATTCTAATGTTAGACCCGGCTAAACGGATTAGCATCAACCAGGCTCTTCAGCATGCCTTCATCCAGGAAAAAATATAAACCAGATGAAGAAGTTCAAAGGGTTTGAGTAATTAAGATACAAAGACTGAAGAAATTTCACAGCAATTATTAATGTATATAAACATAAATATTTCCCCTGCAAAGTTGAGGAAGAAATGATACATTTGAATTAACATCAAGGCTGATATTTCTTTTAGAAATGTTAGAGTAATTCTGTTTTGTGTCTTATGTGAAAATTTTCACTGTAGAACTGTTTTAATTGCCAAGACTGCACAGAAGTACAATGCTAATGTATATCGTTGCAGTTCATATATATTATAAAAAGAAAAAGCATCTGTTATAAAAGAGCAGTAATACTGGGTGGTTGATTTGTTTTTAGCAGACTTGGCTTCATTTTTGTCTTTAAAAAATGGCCAGCATAAATGCTGTTTATATTCACATTTTCCTAGGTGTGTGTGTGCAGGCCACAGCAGCATGCCCTTGGTGTAGTCAGTGCCGAAGGGGGTCTGTTCCTTCTTGAGCCTGCCCGCAGGGATGGTCTCCTCTTTTAAAGCAGGTTGTGTACAACTTTCAGTACACTGAAGGTAAGCTAACCCATCAACATCACCGGTGTTTAAGCTGTTATTTTACTGGAACAACTGACAAATGAGAGACGATAGCATTGTGGCAGAATTCCCTGCATGTTTGATAAATGATCTTGTTTTATTTTCTGGCATTACAACTGTGGCATAGTTACAGCTTCTGTTGTGTTCATCACATTTAAAATTTTGAGAGCGCGCACTTGATGGATAGAGCGCCTTCAGTGTACTGTTTCTTATTACTTTAATTTTTTTAATCAACTTGCTATAGACTTTGTATACATTTTGTTAAATACAGTTCGCTATGACATATGACACTTACAGAAGAGTTTTCATTTAGTAATTACATATGTTGGGATCTCATTGAAAAGAACTTATATCTAAAGAATAGATAGACAACATAATGAAATTTTTAACTATTTGTATGTCATTTTGAAAGTGTACTGCTTTATGCTAAAAGTGTTTCATTTGTTCATTGTTTTCATTATTTGTGATCATGTTGTCTTTCAATACAGGCATAAACCTTCCACTCTTGAACAAAGCAGCTGCTTTTTAAAAGCGGTAATTGCTTCTTTACCTTTTATTTCTTTTGTAAATGAAGCTTTTCTTTAAGAAATGTGACTTTAAAGTGTTGTCTCTTGCATAAAACAGTTGACACTTACTTATTGTAAAGTGAAGATTGTTCTGCTGCATGTAAAGTGGACCATGCAGATTTCTGTATGTTTTCAGTATGCATCATTAGATAATAAAGTCTTTTGTGAACAAGGCATTTGTAGCCATTTTTAAAAGAATCTGTCTTCAGTGATGGTAAATCAGGTAATTTATAAGAACCACCCCTGCATTTTCTATTAATCAATTTAATTGAAGGGTTTATTAAAAATTAGGATCTTTGGAAGTACTATAGGCTATGTTAATTAGATATATAATTATCACTGCTTAAAGAAAACAAAAACCCTACAGATACTGTCTGTCTGCTTTCATTGTAATGAAATTATTCCTGTAGGACATGGGATTAAATTCAGGATTTAACTAATGTTTGTGCTGTTTTTCTCACTTTTCCTTTTGATGGTGCTGAAAGAGAAAAAGGAAAGCGAGTCACAGGCCACTCAACGCCTACTCCATGGGTCTGATTTGCTGAGACACCAACTTCACCTTCCTAACAAGGTTATTTCTGACAGCATGTGTAGATAAACATTTAGCAACAAGTTAAAAACAGCTTGAACCATTTGTGAGTTGGTTATGCAACATGAGGAAACCAAAATCAAAATTTTCAGGTCCATACTGCTGTTTAATAATTCTCTCCTGCAATATTAAGTTCATCTTTTCATTTTCGTTAATCTATTCTGAAAAGTTGTGCAAAACCCACTGGTTTCACATATTTTATAGTACTTCTTTAAACTAAGGAGGGTTTTTGTATCCATCTAGGTACATAATGGCAACAATCATGCACTCTTAGTGCACTCAAGAATGGAAAAATGAGGCAAAGCAGTCATTCTGCTGGTGGGAGATACCCCACCAAGGAGGTGTAATGAACTAACTACAAAAACAGCCAGGAGATGGGTGGTTTTGTATGCTATTTGGAACCTTCAACCTGTCTCTTCTCAATTTATATTCTAATATTTTTATTAAAAAGTAATTTGTTCTTACTTCCACATACTAAGGTACTTGTTCATACAGGAAATAGAAAATGCAGCTTTCACATTTAATGAAATATTAATTGCTTGCTCGTTAAATGTAGAAAGTTAACTTGCCCTTGCACAACATAGGCAGCACTTCTGATGGCAATTTTACACAGATGTAGTAAGAGCCTATTCTTTCTGTTGCTTTGTATTTTATTCTTAACATAGGAATATAAAACAATGAAATGAGTTGGTGATACAGAAACAATGCAATAGAAACAATGCACCTTAATACCTACAGAACTGTCTTAAGCTAATCTGAAGAAGCATAAAGTTGCTCGTTTACTTGTTCTTTGTGTTGTAGGTGCAGCTCAAAAGAAGATGATGACTACCAGAAGACATGAACAAAGGTTTCTGTCCTATAAAAGATATGAAAAATATTCTTCATGTAATTCTGTCTAATCTTTTGGTTTCCAGCATTCCAATTTAGATTTGATTAACACTGCTGCTGTATTCTTACTACTTAGAATATACTTATTGTATTAGTATTTGTTACACAGATGTGTTTGTTTTCTGAATGAAATTTTTTTATTGTGATTAAATGTAGGTAAATAAACATTATTATTTAATGTGATTTTTCTTAAAATGGTAAAATGACCAGTGCAAAACCTGTCTTTTAGGAAAAGAGCCTGTTATGTTTGGTTAAAATACATCTGTTCTAACTAGTAAATATATAAGCAGATGATGCATTTTATTTTTTCCTTGAACTTCAGCAGGTTCCTTATTTATTTTAATTCTGTCAAACTTCATTGTTGATAAACCAGAGACTGGCTGACAGGGGACTGTTCAAAAAAGCAAGTGGATTTCAGTCCTCTGCCCTGTTCCATCTTCAGCTTTTTTCTGTTGGCAGCAATGGAAACTCTCTTAATTCTGGCTTCAAAAGCCTGTGGAATAGAAAACTTGACACT
This sequence comes from Rhea pennata, assembly GCF_028389875.1. Lineage (NCBI taxonomy): Eukaryota > Metazoa > Chordata > Aves > Rheiformes > Rheidae > Rhea > Rhea pennata. Next base: position 99,213,607 of record NC_084664.1, on the reverse strand, counting down.
GTCAAGGAACTTCTCCAGTGTTAGGCAATACCTGTCCCTTGTAGCCTTTGGTTTCTGAGGATAGCAGAGAAGTTATTAGTGTCACTGCAGTTAGCTGAATTCCAGTGCTTGCAGCTCAGTACAAGTAGAACAGCTGTGCAGCAGGATTTTCTTATTGAACTATTCTTCAGCTAATCTAGGAAGGATAATTTATCTGTTCCTGCTATGCATAAGAATATAATTTGTATCTTTTGGTCCTGCATATAGAATGTTTGGGTACATCTACTGTGCCAACTTCTGTTCCCTTCTCTCTAATGGTGAAAGGAGCTTCACATGTTTAACGTGTGGTTTGCCAAGCATCCAGAAAAACCATGCTACGCATGCCATTTGCAGTTTTTTAACTCAAATTCCTGAGGACAGAAATGAAATGCCCTGCCTTTTTTAGTGCTGAGTCAAGTACATAGTCAGTTAGAATCTCTCTCTCTATCTCTTTGTATGTATGTATGTATATATAAAACCACAGTGTATGCTACTTTAAAAATTAAAACTGTTTAAGAGCATTTGATAATACAGTATCATGATTCTTTTAAAACTTTTTTAATAATACTTTATCTCCATACATAGGGTAAGTGGCATTATACCTCTGAAGAACCTTTACACATACTGATCCACACACAGAAGGCAAGCCAGTTTGTGAGACCACTGGAGAAAGCAATCTTCTACAGTATGCATCAAATTGTAACTCAGTGTAGAAAATGTTGAGAATTGGCAATTGCTTGAAGTTAATAAAAGAAGCTTAAAACTTACTTGTATCTTGTCTTCTGTTCTGCTTACAAATATGATATTAAAAAGCTTCTAAATATTTTAAAATTTTTGAAATACCTGAGCAGACAACTCTATTTGAAGAACTGTGCTTCAGTTTTATCAGAGATGTTAAAGATCTTGGAGATGCATTGATACAGCTATTAATTTATGGGAGAATGTACTGTTTGGTAGAGATTACTAATGAACTCCTTTGTTGATAATATAGCTGGCCTTTATAAAGAAGGCTGTCACATGCTCTTTATGTCACATGGCCCATGATGGAAAATGGGAAACTTATTCTATAGCTTCTCTGTGCAAGTCTGAAAAATCTCAAATGAATAAGGATACAAAAATACCTTACCAGGCAACCCCAGAACACCTACTACTTGGACTGTTCCAGTGATCTTTTTCTTGAAAAGATCCCATTTGTATGAAAGTGTCTTCCTGTATAACTATATATAGGAACTACATAGATACCTAAAATAAATCTGTGTGTGTGTGTGTGTGTGTATGGAGAGAGAGATAGATATATGGAATATTTTCCAAGTATAATCTTACATATGTCTATTAAATTGAGCTGTTTTCTTAACAGTTGTTTACCTCCAGATGTTTAAGTCCTGTCAGCAACAAAAAGCTTTTGCAGATTTCACTTTGATTTCCCCTTGCTTGCTTGCTTGCTTGCTTCCCCACTCCTCTTTCCCCTCACCTTCTCATCCAGCCCTTTTAGCCCTTTTTCTGGGAGATACTAACCTGTATGGATTATGAAGTGAAAGACTTGCACTGTATTACATTGAGGGAAACCATGTAAGTGCTGAAGATGTATCTATAGATAATAAGAAAGAAGTGAGGGCAGTCAAATGGGAGAGTCAGCTTATAGAAATGAGATGGAGTATGTGTGTTTTCAAAGGTATAACTCATAAATTGTCCCTTAAATCATTACTCTAAGAAAACTGGTTATACTTACTGTGTGGATAATAATGGGAAGTATCAAGCATATCTCCTTCCCAAGGAGATATGTGTTGAGAACTTAAAAGCTGCAGCATTTTTGAGGGTAAGGCTTTTACAAGATAAAGGTTTTAACATTGCTTGTAACCTTTCCTAAATGAGTATGTGGTTGTCATTTGATTGTAGGGATAGTGTCTGCAGAATGGATACTAATTTAAAATGAGCAATGCCTGGAAAGATCCACAGAAAACATTAAGTGCCTGGAAGATCTGGTGTATAACACTCATGCAAATCTGAACTTTTCAAATGTATCACATTTGTTAGTCAATACTGTGGTCTTCCTGCTCAAGCTGTGTTTTGTGTAGATGAATTCAAGTCACAGGTTTCTCCTACATTTCCACTTCTTAGTTTTGTACATCCATATGTTTAAATAAATAAAGCTTAGTTTAAACTTGTGACTAATGATTGCTTTCTCTAAATTGCAGAATTTGGTCCTCCTTGCATAATACACATTTTGAGTTCTTCATTGCCTCAAGTATTTCTTCACAAACACCAATGTTGAATGTGGCCCAGATTTTCCTATGAGGTAGGTGTGAGCTAACTTCGTAAAAGAGCAAAACCACATGAAGACAGTTCTGCAAATATACTTTTTTAATGTCCCAATAACTTAAATTGAGTGTTTTAAAGCTACATATGGACAGATAAAAGTAAATACTTGGAAGATAACAAAAAATGATCAGTACACATCTGTACTATTTATTCCTGACCATGTTTTTCTGCAGTATGTCACCAATAGAGCAAGCAGTCTTTTCATTTTTCCTCTTGCATTTTCTGAATTAGAGCTTTCATCAACTGTGATCACAGGCAAAGCAGTTCTTTGTAACAACACAGTCTGAATCTGTTTTTTAAAATCATTGAAATTCTCAAGCTTTCAAGCTTCTGAAGGAGAGTACATATGAAGGTATTTGTTTATTCAAGGCAGTTTTCCAGTCCTTTGGTTGGCACAGCAGGATGTATTTAAAGCCCTTAATATCTATGTTTTGTGAGTCAATAGAAAATTCTTGCACCAGAAATGTAGTAAGAGTCCAGGTGGTTATTGATAATAGTCATGGTTACTTTCTAGCTGTTGGTTCACTCAGCAGTGCAGCTTTTCAAGTGAGAAAGCAACAGCTGTGACTTTTCTTTGGTGTTCTGGAGGATTTTATTTTGTACCCCTCACTTCTGCCACTGAGATTCTTAGTATTTTATTTGTACAGGATACAGATACCTTGTTGTAATTGAATACAGATGTACATCAACTTCTGCTCTGAGAACCATCTGAGAATGTCTGAGATGCTGTAGACCCACACAGATGAGTTTGGATTTTTTTTTTTTTCATCTTTTAGTCTGATTTTGAACTATTACAGCACAGAACGAAAGGTCTGTAGGGTTCTCTATCAAAGGATTCAATTTCAGATTTTGGAGATGCATAAAACAAACCTAACTCCCAGTTTCAAATTACATTTTGCAGCTGTGACTTTCTATCAAAGTATTTATTTTCATGGTACTGTCCAGTAATCACAGATAATACTGAAGCTTGGTATGGTAGGTGTAATTGTGTCCAAAAAAATGAAATAGTCTTGCACCTAGTGAGGAATAACCCCATGCATCAGTACAGGCTGGGGTCTGACCTGTTAGAGAGCAGCTCTGCAGAGAAGGACCTGGGAGTCCTGGTGGACAACAGGTTGACCATGAGCCAGCAGTGTGCTCTTGTGGCCAAGAAGGCCAATGTTTTTCTGGGGTGCATTAGGAAGAGTGTTGCCAGCAGGTCGAGGGAGGTGATCCTGTGGCTCTGCTCAGCCCTGGTGAAGCCACGCCTGGAGTACTGCATCCATTTCTGGGCTCCCCGGTGCAAAAGAGACATGGAGCTACTGCAGAGAGTCCAGCATAGGGCTACAAAGATGATCAGAGGGCTGGAGCACCTGCTCTGTGAGGAATGGCTGTGAGAGCTGGGATTCTTCATCCTAGAGAGAGAAAACCAAGAGGGGCTCTTACAATATCTACAGATAACTTAAGGTGGACGGGGTGTCAAGAGGATGGGGACAGGCTCTTTTCAGTGGTGCCTAGCATCAGGACAAGAGGCAACGGGCAAAAGCTGAAACACAGGGGGTTCTACCTGAAAATATATATTATATATATTTATATGTATATATATTATAAATATATTTATAATAAACTTTGTATATAATAAATTTCTTTACTGTGAGAGTGACAGAGTTCTGGAACAGGTTGCCCAGAGAGGTTGTGGAGTCTTTCTCTGGAGATACTCAAAGCCCACCTGGATGTGATCCTGTCCCTGACCCTGTTTGAGCAGGGCAGTTGGACTAGGTGATCTCCAGAGGTCCCATCCAAACACAACTATTCTGTGATCCTGTGATTCCACTAGTTTTACATAGTGCTTGATATAAGTGTGCTAAGTAATAAAATTGCAATTAACAACAGGTGCATATGCTGCATTTTATTGCTTTACAAACATTAGAAAAAAATGTAATTGTAGCAAGGATAAGCACTTTGAAGACAGCTGTTTGCTAGCTTATTTTGTAAAGAGGTCTTACAAAATGTCTCAAAGATGCTGGCACATAAAATGAATGAAACTTGAGGCTTTTTTATTTTTGATTTTTTAATAACAAAGTCATGAGCTATTTCCCATCGTCTTAAGTACAAACACAGTTAAAATAGAAGTTCTGAACAAGACTCACTCATAAAAAATAGGAATTCAAGAAAATAATGTTTTTCAGTATTAGTATGTTTCTTCTTTGGCGCTGCAAGAGAGAGATTTTAACTTTTTGATAACACAAAGGCTTACTCTTCACTGCTCTTTCTGAAGAGGTTTGTTTTGGTCCTAGGTTGTTCGTGTATAATGCTGTCTTTTTCAGAGAAAGGGTAGGCGGCATGTGTACTTGGTGGCAGTAACCTTGTTTTAACAGCTGAATGAGATCTTGGTTCAGCAACGGAGCAAGAGGAAAACCTCCTCGAGCATGTGGTATGAGTTTAAAATTGTGGGCGTCTTGGAGTTCTTTGAAGAACTGCTCTAACTTCCCTTAAGGGTGAACTCCCTGTGGTGGGTGTTCCAGCATGCCACCTGCCTCCCCCACAGCATCACCAAACACTTTTTGAACAGTTCAGCTCGCATGTACAGCAGCTGGAATGGTTACACTTCTTGACTAAAAGCTGTCTGAGGACAGGGAGAATCAAATAGATCTATGATGTACAGATTTTGAAGAAATAGGTTGATGGCTGACTACCATCAGGGGAGACAGCGTCTGGTCTTGGTCTTCTCACTGAATGAAGCTAAATGCTGCATTCTTTCCACTTCCAGTAGATCAGAGAATAGTTTTGTATCAGAGCCTTCTGGGGACAAATCAAAGCCTAACTTATGTTTACCTTATTTTGACACAGCTCTCTTTTGTAAAGACTAGTGAAGGGTCTGGGGAGAGAGGAGAAGAGGAAATCAGAGTATGGAGATATTTTCATGTCTAAAAATTAGTTTCTCGGTTCTTTTCTACAGCTTCTGGTTTTAAGTTCAAATCTACATTTTTGAAATATTTTGGTTATTATTATGTTAATTAACAAGAACATTAATAATAATTTTTAGGATGGCAAACCATCATCACTTGTCTTTTCATTCTCAGATGCATTACTTTCTTCATTTAAAAGACTGCCCTCAGTGATAGCATTTTATACCTTCTCAGATTCCAGTAAAATATTGGGTTATCTTCAATACTACATGCAGCAGTAGAATCAAAATTGGAAAAATATGGCTTCAACTCTAGCACTGAAAAAAATTCCTGTCTCCTTTTGTCAGTAGGTTACTAATGATGTCTGCTGAAGATCTCAATAAAGTGCTGTTTAATATTTGTTCACATGACCTCCCACAGCATGATTAACAGCAAAGAAGTTTAAGTGTGCATGTTGGAGGGAGTTTCCATCGCAGGTGTACTAGTGTGTCTGAGGAAGGAAAAAAGAAGAGAGATGTAAGCTAGGGAATTCCAATTAAAGGAATAAAAGGCACTGAAGTTGAAATAGTGGTCATGCTGAATTAAATAAGGATCTTGGCCTTGATTGTGTTATGTAAGCTGAGGATGCAGCTGTTAGTGTATTTCAAGCTATAAGAAGGAAAGCAGTACTCTACTCACTCTATTTGGAATTTGCTGCTATTTGATTTAATCAAATAGCACCTGTGAACTACCTGCTTAGACTGGTTTTCAATGCCTACATGCAACTAAAAGCCAACTCTGCTTCCCTCGCATATAAAAGCAAGATTGCTATTTTTTATTAAATATCAAAAGCTAAATGTCCTGTTGCATTACCTTTCTTCTGTTTTTCTCTTCAGCGTTGTACATATTTAACTTTTGACTCATCCATTGTATTGTAATAAAAATGTAATGTAAATTTTATTATTAAAAGATCTTATCCTGTGCTATCTTCTACATGAAAATGGGTGTTCCCAAAAGGAATGTTTGTTTTCTTAGTCTACGTGAGTCATGTTCAGCTCCAAAAGACCGAACCAACCCTGTGTGACAGACTTTCAAGTTATTTCAAGACTCCCACAGACGACGCATCCAGTTTAGCTTTTTGTGTCCTGTGGCCACAAAAAAGCGGTGGTGAGAGAGGAGATGGAAGGGACCGTTGTTGTACAGCTCCTAATGGAATCACAACACAATTGCTTTTCTAATAGACCATAAAAGCAAAGCAAATACTAGCATACACTGGGATATCAAAACACAGCTAACAAGCTACTGCAACCGTGCGTTGCCTTTTGGTCTGTTTCTTTACAGTTGACACTGCATGAAAGAATTTTTACTGTAGCAAAGCACAGTCTTGTTCAAAGTATGTATTGCAAAGTTTTGAATGAAAAACTATCACGTGCCACAATACAGCAAGATACTGGGCAAAAAATAATAAAACCCACAGCAGTCTGATTTTATTTTCAGAAACTGCTCTAGCCCAATCTCCTTTCTCCCAATAGCCAGGAGAAGCCCATTACCCTGTGATGAATATCTGTGGCACTAATGAAAGAAATAAGTTCAGTTTGATACTGTCTTTGACAAATATAGGCTGTGTTTTGTTCTATTTTACAGAATAGGGAGGAAATTTCCAAGAAACTCTCCAATAACTTGATGTACTTTCTGCTACATCTTCTTGTACAATAGTAGGCTCTGATAAAAAATCTTGAATGTGTAAGGTTGTCCTTGTATCACATCAGAAAAGTAAAAGTATTTAGAGGATCAGGGCTAATGGAATAGTATGATCACACCTTAGTTTCTGCCCTTTTGTTCCTTAAATATTCATTTTTTAAAAAAGTTTAAGATTGTTCCTCAAATAGAACAGTATTCAGCAATCCTGTAAGACAGCAAAAATACCCCTTTCAGCAATGCAAGTTGTAACAACTTGCAGGCAGTTTCATTATCTTTTTTTTTAAGATATGTTGTTACAAACAGCATTTAATTTCTCTAAGTAGTTTATTTTTTAATTCTTAAAGTATGCAAATCCTTTACATGGTATAATATATGATACATATCATATAATATATGGTCTGTACTATATTACTTTTACCTAATATACCAGATTAAAAATATATTTAGAATAGATAATGGCTGAAAACAATAAAATCTTGTATGTCATAAAAGCTTAATTTCATGTTAACATGAAGTATCATGAGGGATACGAACTGGAGATTCCATCAGTTTATTTACATGTACATTTAGAGAAAACTCTGTATATACATTAGTCAAAGTTCAAGTCTTCAACTGCATAGACACTTCCTGTACATTAGACCACACAGTGCACAAATAAAGAAATTTAGTTGTAATCTAAGGTACAGAAGAGGTTGCAAACAGGCACAAAGGTACTTTCTGACACTTAAGATCTTAACTACATTGGAAGAGAAAGACCAGTATTGAAAAAAAATAATCAAAACTCTCCTTTTCCTCTATATATATCTGCACTGCTCCTTTAATAATGAAAAACAAGGGCAGACAGAATACAGAGAATCCATGGAAGAAATTATGCTAATATTGGAGTTAATTAATTGTACACTTAGATATCTAACAGTTTTGTTTAAGTATCAGTGATACGTACCTCAGAATGAGCACAAGGAATACGAAATAAAACAAAATACCTAATTTGTGTTGTGCTACTCTCGTTTTTAGATGCCTTAGATCTGACATCCACTGGAAGTCTGTAAGAATCCTGTAAAAGACCACATCAATTTCAGCATCAAGTGCATGTGAAAACACTTCTCAATCATCACTTACTTTTCTTGGATCCTCTATTCTGGAAGTTCTTTTACTTGTTACAATCTCTGTTAGCTTCAGTGAGCTGAATTTGGCTTTTAATAGTGTACTTTAAAAGCTGTGTCCACATTTGAACAAGATGAGGATTTTAGGTTGGGAGAAATTTCTTCTATTAAATAGTTACCATAGTTGGAAAAAACAGATTTACTTTGGAGAACACAAGAAGAAACACCTACTTGCCAGAAAGGTTTTCTACTGTTTCCACTATACTAACCCCTACAACCAAGGATATTACCTCTTTCTACAAACCTTGGTTTGCTTATATTCTTAGCACATTATGTCTCTAGCGTAACATAGGTGAATGTAAACTTAGCACTCATGAAAAGTGCTGGTTTGTAAGGCCCACAAGAGAAATATTCCATATGGACAACTCTATTCAGAAAGAAAACTTCTTGTGCATGATGACAAGGCTAATATCACTTCATAGACTGCAGAATAGTTGGGCTTGGAAGGGACCTCTGGAAATCATCTGGTCCAAGCCCCTTGCTCCAGCATGGTCAACTAGAGCAGGTTGCCCTGGGTCCAGTTGGGCTTCATGTACCTCCAAGGCTGAAGCCGCCACAGTCTCTCTGGGGAACCTGCTCCAGTGTTCAACCACTCTCACAGTGAAGAATTTTTTTCATATGTTCAAGAATGTCCTGTTTCAGTGTGTGTGCACTGCCTTTTGTCCTGTCTCTGGGTACCACTGAGAAGAGTCTGACCTAGACTAGCCTTGTCCACCGCCCAATTTTTGTTGCCATACCTGCTCTGCTTCTTAACGCACCTCAGTCAGGTCAGCCCTGAACCCCCCCCACCCCCCGAGACAGCAGGGGGGGCTCCCGTAGAGCTGCACACCAGCTGACAGAGCTGCAACCCCTCAGTAGCAGTGCTGTTAGTCTCAGGCTATAAACACAGCTTGGCACTCCCTCAAACGACACGTCTCACCACTACTAACTTGAGGCACCGTGCTAGACGTAATGTGCTCACTCAGCGTGCTACTAGCTCTCAGCCTGACCTCTGGATGGCAATGAGAGGCGGAAAGTCTGGTTGTTTTCTTACAGAGAGAAGACACTTTGATCCTGAGAATCTCTACTGCCAGACAGGGTCCTACTGCATTTTCAGTTATAGTGATTTATATTCTTATTCCAAAGGTACAGACAGTGTGACCATAGCAATCTTAAGACTTTTTTTTTCAGCCCTCTGGAAACTCCAAACTAATCACCTTACAGAGTTTCGCATGCTTTGTTGACAGTTGTATTAATGTTCTTTTTGTGCAGTGGAAACTCCCCAGTGAGAAGCTGCTGAATGCTATCATCACATGCATGTTTCATTGCAACAAATTATTTAAGAAATACTATGCTTATATGAACCACTTTCAAATGTGCACATCCTGATTATTTTGAATGGAGAAATGATTATTAAGTCACAAAAAAAAGCAATTTTTTTCATATTTTGAGTTTTGCAAACTAGACTTATTCCATCTATTTAAAGCTAAAATGCACTGATACTGCATTCCATCTGTTAAAATACTGAGTGCATTTTAAAACTTGCCCAGTTGTAAATCAAGGAAAACTTATCCTCAAAGAAAAATTTGTAAATGGAAAAATTCTGCTCAGTTACTATGAAGAGATTATATAAAGCACACAATTGTCTGTCCATAAGTAGTTAGGATTGTTTATAAATGCAGGAAACCTTTCAAAAACAGTCATGGCTTAGTGTTTTTCATCATAAGTTGTTTGAAAAACTTCAAAGCTCATGTTTAGATCTGAGATCTATTACTTTACCTTCATGTAAGTGCATACATTCAGCTGGAACAAGGAAGAAGTACTTTAATACAGTGGAGTTGATATGGGTTATCTACAACTGAACTGTTAATTTGATGTTAAAAACAAAAGCTGGCATCATAATAGAGCCTGAACGTCCTCAATGCCTCAAGATGTGCAGCCACTTTAAAATGATGTAGTGTATCATTCATATTTTGTAATGGCCTTTTATGTGGGGTACCGCTTTTTTGACAGACTTTGGATTTCTACATGTGTAACTGTGCCAAGTGAGATCTGAATTCTACTGTATTCTGCATCCCCTGTTAGCAACACATCATACATACCCAATAGCAATATTCCAGAAGGAATGCACTTTTTGAAAGTAATGTTTGATGTCATCGTCACAATCCGATTATAATAAACATCATTAAAAGAGTGCTGTATTTCAGAAGAAATTCTCTGAAATTGTTTCCTTGTTAATTTATTATATGGAGTATATAGAAATGGTTTAAAGAGATTCAGCAGACATTTTTTTATTGGTTTTAATACCAGACACCTCTCAGAAATGCAAAAATGCCAATGCTGCTAGTCAGAAACAATCTTTTTTTGCAAATAAAAAAGAAAGAAGTGAGTCATTATTTGGGACAATCTATAGGAATGATTAATTCTGACTTGATTTCCCCAAAAATTAACTAAAAACACCAAAGAAGTATTCTAGAAGCAGTATTGATTTATTCTCATTATTTATTGCTAGTCACAAAACACTAGACCTAATTCATGAGAAAATCAGAGTTCATCTTCCATTACTGTAAAAGTGATATAATAGTATTTGCTATCAAGAAAACCCTATTTCTGTTATTATTTCATCCATTAACCAGTTATTAACAGGTGCATCTTTACCCTGGGCAAACAAATGCATCATAAACACACAAAGTCTATTTGGTGGCACAACTCATGCACTACTAAACCTAATAAATGCTGCCATTGATATAAGAGCTTTCAAAGACTGAAAAACTATTGTTTATCATTGCCCATGTCAACACTGTAAAAATTGTGTGTACCACCACTACAGTACTAGGTACCCATTAAAAAAAAAAGTATTTCCCTGACTCAAAGGGCATAGGCACAGCGTACTGGCAGAGCTGCCCTCCAAACTGGTGTTAGCACTTGGTCTCCAAAGTATAGCACAAATCCCAAGTCCTGCAAACGGTGTCACACTTGACTCCCAAATTCTCTTTGAATTTCTTATCGTGTCTTGATAGCTGGAATATCTTATTAAATGGAGTTGCATTAAAAAAATTGCAAGGTGACAAAGCTTTGGCTAGACTGTCTTGTCATTCTGCTTGTGAACGTAAGGTGAGGCTCCCAAGAAGGCAAGGTAAAATTTTATCTACAAAAAATCCAACGGACGTTACAATTTTAGCTGGTGCAACCTTATCACTACTGAAACAAACAGGGTCGAAGGAATGGATGTTTTGACATCAAAGAAAATGAAAAAAAAAAAAAAAAAGTATTGGCTAAGAAAAGAAGCTATAATGAAGGAGAGAGCAGTTCTCAGCAATAAGCATTTAAATCTGTGATGCCTGTAAGGCATGCTGTAATTATCTGGTATTACTCAGAGCAATTAATGTAGCAGATGATACATGACATGAAAAGTCAAACAACTTGTTGCCCAAGCAAAACAAGAAACAGCCCAGATGCTAGCTATGCCATCACACTCGTGCCACACCAGGTACTTCCAAATCCTCCTCAGCACACACGAGGTTACCACAAAGCCATGTTTTATCCGCAGCCTCAAAGCCACCGGCACAGCGGCGGACACGGCGCCATTTTGTGCGCCAGCCCCAGCGCCTCGCGCCTCCGGCCGCCCCCCTCCCCCCCGCGCGGCGCCCCCCGGCGCGGCCCAACGGCCGCCCGCGCGGCGCCTCGGCGGGGGGAGGGGGCAGGCGGGCGGCTCCGCGCCTTCCCGCCCCGCGCCCGCCCTCGGCCTTGTCCCTTCTTCTCGCTGCCCGCACCCCCCCCCACGCTGCCGCCGCGGCTCTGCCTTCCTCCGCCTCGGCCGCCGCCTGCCGCCGCGCTGGCGGCCCGGAGCTCTGCGGAGCGGGCCAGCCGCGCTCGGAAAGCCCAGTTGTGTCTTTTGCGGTTTCACATCCGCATGAAACGTGCCCTCCACCGGCTGGTTCCAAATCACTTCGTAATAGCAGGAAATTATTCTGGTTTCCTTCTCTTTCCCGGTCAGCACAGCGCACAGTGCTGCATTCTCTCAGGCGGTGTCACCCTGCCCTGTGCCTCTGCACCCCGTTACTCTCCTTTGGTGTGTGTTGTGTGTGTTGGTCCCGCTTTCCACCTTCATGAGCGTGACAGCAGACAGGTTTTTGCTGGTAATCTCTTGTGGCCTGCACCAGCTCTCATGGAGGGTTAAGGCAGGCACCAAATGCATATAATAGTGCTTAGCATCCAGTTTAACTACTGTACTGGAGCTGAGTAATACATGCCCACGTTTTGTTTTCTGTTCCATCTTTCACTTTTTGTTCTTCTTAGTTATATCACAATACCAGTGCACCATGATAGAGATGAGGATTTTAAAACCTGTTCACCTTGCGAGGCAGCTGTGGCTGTACACAACACCTGGGAGCAGGCGGGTGGGTGTCAGCTGCGCAGCACACACGTCTTGGCAGCGCCCAAAACGATTCATTTTTGGTCACCGGCTGTTCTGCTCCAGCTTATCTCTCCCCAGGGCTCTTGCCTCTGATGCTTTGGTACTAGCTTTGAGAAGAGACACCTGCATCTGCATCTCAACCTCTGCTTTGGGAAGGGTGTTCTCTCTCTACAGTCTCTGTAGGTATGTGCTGCACCAGGGCTTTTACGTGTGTGTGTACCTAACCACACTGGGCCAGAACTAGAAAGCCATTTTCTGACTATCATTTTTTAATTCATTTTATCTTGATTTTATTACTAAAGGTAGCTCTCTCGAGACCAGAATCCGGAGTAGTAAAATTGAAGTTTTCACAGCTATCATCTCTTTGCCACTGAGAGTCTTTTCTTGATGTGTAAGAGCATCTCCACAACTTCCTATTGTAACATGAGCTAAATTCTTACCTACCTTCAGCAGCCTGACCCTGCCCTGTTCCTGATAAACTCTCTACTATTTTGTGGGTGATAAAAGACATCTGTGCCCAATAGAGAAATCTTCTCTTGAAAGAAATTAGTTTGGTTATTTAACTCTCAAATGGCTGAAGTAAAAACTCAAACTGACCTTGACTGAATATTTCACAGAAAATAAGGGAAAGGGAAATACCAAGCTAATAAAAGAAAAATACATTTAAGATTAGAACTATAAAATTCACAACAAAATTGTTGCACGCGTTCTGGAAAAAAAAGTTACTAGGAGGGTCTTAGTCAAGTTTTCATAAGTCAGGACCAATCTTTGATGCCACAGTAACAATTATTCTTGTGTAAGAAATAACTAAGATGTAAAAAAGCAGGCCTAGTTCAAGTTAGTCAAAATAAGGCTTAACATCCTTAAGGTACAGAGCCAAAATTTCACATTTTTTTCATCATCCCAGTCAAATCAGAGTTTGAATGCAGATGACTGAAATTACATTTGTTCCATTGGATCTAGAGCTGTTGTGTTCATGAAGGCAAATTACCTTCTCTTTTCATGTGGGACTGTTTTTTCCAGATATAGACCGTCCTCGTGGTAGGCACAATCATTTCTGTTAGCGTGTCCAAACTGCTCCCTGATACGCTTTCAAATATTGTGTATTTATTTTTAACAGGATGAAAACTCAGTATCTAGTATTGTGGATGAGACCCAATACAGAGAAAACATTCTGGTCTGCCTCAATTTGTGCTTTAATTTACCAGTTCAGGTACCCTGTTTGCTTTCTTCATTCCAGTCTACTTTCTCTGTTCATGGAGTAAGAACTCTCAACTTTTTTCAACTTACTTTTCACCTTTTCTTTCCATACATAGTCCAAGTACTTTCAGAATTTCTTACAGGTTTACAGTTCCTTTTATGATTAAATTTCTTACTATGAAGCTTGTTTTCATGCAGGTAATGTAAATAACAAACAAGTAGTTCCACCAGCTAATCTTGGAAGATGTTCTTTCTCTGAAACTATTTGCTTCCATTTACTTTGTTCAGTATTCTTCACTATTTGTTGTTAAGCCTTGCTTATCCATTTAGCTTTGCATATTCACTTTTTATCTGAAACCCTACAAAACCTCATGTAAATGCAATACCTTCTGTTCAGATACTTGGTACTGTCAAGTTCCACTTTCTTTAATTGTTTATCAGTTACTGCCTTTACTTTAAAGTCCGTGGTTTTAGCACACTTGAAACATTTCTTCTTTGTACTATACACTGGCAATGATCAATTCAGTGAAATTTAGCCAGTTCTGTCACCCTAAATTGAAATGTTACCAGCTAGCAGTGCTCAGAAGGCATTTTATAAAGCCATCTTCTCTCTTTGTATACTGATGAATTCTGTCTGCTGAAAGCCTAACAACAGTTATAGAGTGACACCGTAAGTGAAAAAAACCTTTGTTTGGAGCCAATAAATAGAGGAAAATGGTTACTAGTAAAATTTAAGTCTAATAATTTGCTTCCTGATGGAACAGCAAATTATAAATTACACTCCCAAATAGGGTAGCAGTGCTCCACTAAGTGCATCTAAGCTGTTACTCCTTATTGGTATGCTGCTTTCAGAAATTAACATATGCCGTCCCTCATAAAGATGTCATGATCCAATCAACATCTCTGAAGAGGATTTGGAATATGTAGTTGAGTCAATGTGCACTGCAGACAACACATTTTACTGGTGTTGCTCACTGTTCAAATTCAAATGACAGTAAACAAGTAAATACCCAATTCCTGTATCTATTGCAGACTGCATTATTTGTAAAATTTGCATTTAAATTTCACAGATGGCATGCACTTCTGAAGATATTATTCCTCACCTGCATTAGAATAAATAAATACATATACACACATATACACACATTCATACACGTGTGTGTGTGTGTGCGCACTTTCAAAGAGCTGTTCTATTCCAGGGCCTGCTACATGCACATAGTTGTATAAGGTCAGTCATGAAAGAAGCATTCAGTGAAGATTATCCGTTGTTCTGCGATCTATGTGTAACCATTCAGTTTGTCTCCCACTCTTAATCATAGTTCATATTGTTACTGGTTAGATAAATAAATGCCATATTTAAGATTACCATATTTATTTCCCACTCAACTGTGACCATTCTGAAGCCTGGTGGTTTTCGTATTTGTTGAGTAATATGTCACATAAAAGCAGAATTGGTCCAAATGCAAAATAAAACACAAAAAATTAGTTTCTTTACTGTAAGCTGTATCAGCTATTAACAGACAAAATATGGCTTTATATGTGCACAAATTCTTGTCAAAAATCATTCAGTTATGGGTTTCACAATTTCCACTCAAGCCCTATATTTTTATCCCTGTGTTTCTATAGATTTTTTTTGTATTTTTTCCTGAAGATTGTTTCCTGCAAAATCAAAGAGAAAAATCACCTTTTTTTATTTATAAAAGCATGAAAGAGATCGTTGTATGTTACTAAGAAATTTCTCTTACAGTGGTTAAGAGTGCAAATTAGTCCCCAATAGTGCAATGGATCCTGAGAAACACTGCAAAGAAACTATGTGAGTTCTAGGCTGCACTAAATCATGTTAAGAAATGACAGGAAATAAAAGGAGCAGGTTTTTCCTGGTGTGAGAACCATTAGGAAACAATTTGGAGAAAAATAGAGAATGGGATTAGCACAAATGCTTGCCTCTAGAAAGCGTGAGAGAAGGAAGTTAAGAGTACAGAGAACCTTAGCAGTAGGTGAACTGGTCAGTGAAACAGAAAATTGTAAGCCCCAGCAAAGGCTGTAGGCTGAAGGAAGATAAGTAGTTAGGCCACCAGTGAAAGCAACACAAGTTGTAGCCTTGGTGAGTAAAAGGATAAATTCTGAGACTTGATGTGCATACCTGTTCTTGTTTAGAAGAGAATTTTTAGCCTTTGCTTCCTTCCATCCAGGAAAGCATGGAAACTGAAAAGACAATCATGATCCAAGAAGGCAGACAGCTCTGCTATACAAGCACTCTAGCTTTATATTACTCCTGAAGAGTACACATTTTCTTAGCACATCAGTCAAACCATTCTGAGCATTTCAGGAGCACCTAATAGTTTGACGAATGTACTTACATAAGTCAAATCTCTCAACTATCAGACTGATGAGACCTACAGCAAGGTACTGGATAGTTGAGAGATAATAACCCATTAGTAACAGAATGTGTGTCAAGATGTTTTGAAGGAGTGGAAGTTGTTTGCAAAGTAAGAAAAATGGATGAAAATTTATCATAATTGTGAACATACAGAGGAAACGCAAGTGCCGAACTTAAAACACAAACACAATATATGTGCATTTGATCCCAAGGACTCAAAATCATTAAGGCAGACACATGACTTGGAGAAGACCTACTTATTTTTATCTTTTAGCTATTTGCATCTTTTTCTTCCTAATACTCCAAAATCTACTGCTTTGTGAAAATACTTCATTAGCAACTGAAATTACAGACTGTGTTGTATTTGTTTATGGAGTCTGACTTACAGCAAGTCTTCTAGTGACTAGCCTTTCTTTTATATGTACATTGGCATATATGTGTGTGTATGTATATATGCATAAAATTAATTATGACATGTTTATATCTGAATGAATTTATCTTAGCATATTTATTTATTCTTCTGGTGAAAGACTAGTTTGTACTTACTATTTTGTTCCGCGGCTACCAAAGGGAGATCCTAATTTGTTTGTGGGGATGCTGAGAAGCCTTATAAACTTACTATTATAGCACTTTTGATGTTTAAATTTACTAGTTTAACTAGTAAATTTAGTTTTAACCCATTTCCCTCAAAGTACTATCAAAGAGGAAGAGATATTGCCCTTGTCTAAGGCAAAGAATTATTTTTAGTATTATAAACAAAGAACTTAAGAAGATGCCACTAATCCCTGCCAGGTAATCAGTTTATTTCATGGCCTCTGAATTGAACACATTTCAAAACAGCAACATTAATACAACTCCAGGAATTATTTTTAAAGGATTCCTCCTCCCTCACTGAGGATGCTTTACAGCAGTAGTAGGACTACTGCTAGTAGTACTGTAACTACAGTAGTACTGTAAAGTAGCAAGACATTAATTAGATAGTGATATTTATTTTACATTAATACAATATTTCCTGCCCCACAGATGGATAAAAACAACCACTCATAAGTCAGTAATTGAAGAGCTGTCAAAATATAGTGCTATTGAATCTGTTGCTTCTTTTGGAAGACAATTAGCTCTAGTAATTATTCAGAATTGTCATGGCTGCCCTATAAAGTAGTGATTTTTTTTCTTAGCATCACAAATGGAACGATCCAGTGTACTTGTCATCAAAATTGTATGGAGAGATATCTCCTAAATATCCATAATGGATGCAAGGCACACAACATTGTTTTAGATTTTATGAAACTGTTTTAACACAGTACTTAGAAATATATCACATCAAAAGGACTAAGAATTATTATTTGAAAAGGAAGCTTATTAAGGATAAGGATATGTAAGGCTATTGTCAGAAGGTAGATTATTCTACTGGTAAATATTAGAGCTTTGATTTCTTTTGAAAGAAGCTGACAATAGCATTTAGACATTCATCAGACAACCACCTCTCCTTGAGGACTTCACACTCTTGATCATTCACTGCATGGAGCTTCTCCTTCTCCACACCTCGTAACAGTTGCTTTGACACTGCCAAGGACTGGAAGAGAAAGAGAGAAAAAATACTTGCGTTCAATGAGGAACATGAACAAGGAAGTTATGTTTCTCTATACCTTAATTTAGTTATTACAGAAGTAGCACAATAAATGCATAGCTGTACTCAAACTAAGTTGCATTAATATTGTATTTTAAGCCAGTCTTTTACCTATAAGCTAACTATTGTATTTAATTGCTACAAGTGTTAATAAAATGGGGACTCACGGGGGAGCAAAACATCAGCCCACTCAGTGCTCATAATTAAATAGATGGGTGTAAAGACTGAGACCTGTTCAACTGTCTGCAATGCCAAATGTAACTTGCATTATTGACAGTTGGTACGACTGTCTTTTCATTTCCAATGCATCATAGTATCATTGTGACTCAAGCAGTAGTTTTGCAAAACCTGAACTACTAGAAGTGAGCATGATGAGTGAATTCAGGAAACAGTAAAGCCACCCACCCAGCCTCATCTTGAATACTCAAGAAATGCATAATTAGTATAATAATATTGTAGAATCAGCAGTAAGGCTCTTAAACCTAAATTGCTGCCAAAATAAAAATCTAAGAGAAGGAATCAAAGACAAGTGCATCAGACTGTAAGTGGATTAAGTAGCTAATCTTTAAGGCATTTCTGCCAGTAAGTCACATTCATTCAGGGTAGAAGAAAGGTATCTACCTCAGCAGCGGAGGAACTGGGACAGACCTGTGTCTGAAAATGTACTGAACTTTGTTATTTCAGTTAAGAATGAAGTGAAACCAAAGAACAGAGTAAATCTGGCAGAAAAACTGGGAATATTACAGACTTGTAAATTGGAGAAAATCTAAAAAGACTTACATTTTTAGGAAGACTTGCATAAGCTTTTAATCTTGCCCAAACTTCCTTCTGAAAAGTCCTGTTGGGGAAGACTTCAGTCACAAGTCCCTGGGCACAGGCTTCAGCTGCAGTCAGCTTTTTGTTGAAAAGCAACATCTCAGTTGCCTAAATGAAAGCAGAGAGTGTGAGACTCAAGACTTGAGGAATCTGACAGGAAAGGTGCAAACTTCCATTTCACATTGTTCTAGTCTTTTGACTGTTAATGTCTGCTTTCTGAGAAGAACAGATCTCCTACTGTTCAAGAGTCTACATGCCTATTTGAGCAGAGCTCCAAGGATGTCACCTGAAGTTACCTCATCATTATTTTATTTATTTACTTCCTACAGTGATTCCAGGATTTCTAGAACTGGGATTGGTAGGCTGTACCTTACTGAATAGACTATCCTTGATATTTTTAGGTTTATAAAGTACTTGCTCAGATTTAAGTCTTTCTCCTCTGGTGGAGGATGCCATGAGACAGAAAACTTTCATGAACATCCCAGTATGGATTTGGAAGCATTCAGTACTCTCTTATGGTGCTTATGCTGATACTGTCATTACATTTCTTAATCTTCATTTCAAGAGATACCAACAGGAGCTTTCTTTGAGGACACTTGCTGTGACCCTACTTGGAGGATAACAACACAGAGAGGTCAAAAGATTCCATGTATAGTACAGATGTTCTTACCTTGGCTAAGCCCATGATTTTTGGAAACAGGTAAGAAGAACATCCTTCTGGACTCTGTCCAAGTTGACTAAATGGGGTGTGAAATGTTGCCTAGTAAAAATAAGATCGAAATAAAGCAAACCTCAGAACCAGTTCACAGGACAACAGTACTAGGATTTAGTTTTCATTTTAAAGCTTCTGCTGTAACAGCGTTTACCAGAGATATATTTGAACCTTTATTATAATAGGCTTTAAATATTATCCTGTAACACAGCTTCATCTCAGTGCACACAAGACTTTGTTTATACAACATGATTTCCTTTTCTTAATAATCCCATTGATGAAGTTACCTTATTTGAATGGAGTACTTCAAAAAACTAACTTGCATGTGCAAAATCTTTATAGAAAGGATGTTCATAGACATCTGCTCTAAAAGTTATTAAGTACATAGCCAAGTAATTTATAGCTAAGAAGTACCTTGCTGCCTGAAGGCACATTCTGAGTTTATTTCACTGCTGAAAAATTTAAGTGATTGTGAATCTTTCTTCAAATTTTATGCAAATTTTAAAAGAATCTGTGGCAGAAATGCATCTTGAGATCATACAGAACAGTACCCCAACTGCAAATTAAAACTGAACTGCAGAACTTTATTTTTAACAGCTTACATCAACATCTGGCAAGGAAGACAAAATACTCAACTTTATTTCCATTTAAAAATATGAACTGATGTTGCCAATGCAGCTTTCACTGTAATAGAAGGTAAGCATGGCTTACTGTACCACAGATACCCTTACAGTCAGACAGATCAATAACCTTCCTAAGAATGTGACACACAAAATTGGAAGTATGTAAGAATATATTAGACAGCATCTGCTAGGATACAAGTTGGTATAACTGATGCTGGTGTAGGAAGAGGAGAAGAACTATACCAGTGATGCACACTGGTGCCCCAAAAACTGCAGCTAGATCCAACCAGAAGGCAATTTTTCTTGATTCCCAAGAAAGTCTTGATTCCCAAACAAGTCTGTTGTCAGACTGGTCTGTGTAGTGTCTCATAAACATAGCTGGCAATAATTCGTTCTGTGAATACCTACCTGAGAATAAAAAGAGATCCTGAAAATACTGACGTTTGCTATTTTTGGAATAGGTAGCCAGTGCCTAGGGCACTCAAACCAAACTGGTGCAAAATGTGAAAGTAAAAGGTAATTTGAATGAGAAGGACATTACTGCCTGAGAGTTTACAATCCTGGGAAGGGAAGACTGAGAGAACAGTCACCTTTAAGACGACTTCAGTAAACTCAAAGATAATAGGAAAACTCTTCTGAAAAACTAGGTGAAGGGCCCACTTGGACCCTACAGAATTCCTCAAAGAACACATGGAAAAGCTGTCCTAGTGAGGGTAGGCAGATACTAGCAGATTGTCTCAGCTAAATCATAAGCTCTTCACTGACTTTAAACACAAGTACACAGGAAGCGAAAAATAGGTCAGATGACTAAGGATGAGAGCAGTATGAACATGTAGAGATTTAAAAAAATTAGAAATACAAGGCACAAAGTAAGATTCAACTACAGTGATAATGTACATGAATAGTAAAAGGAAGTCCAAATATGAGTGCAAATATATCCAAGTGAGAAGGTGCTGCGGAGAGGATGCCAAAATTACCAAACAAATATTTGGATTAATCTTCAGCTAAGGGTATGCTAAGTTATGGCTGTAAGGGATATCCCGCTGAGGAAAAATGATTAGAATTCAAAATAGTCTCAATAAATTGCGTAAGTATGAATAAAAAGATACCATTTAATATAGATAAGTATAAAGTCTGGCAGGAGTAATTGTTAATACAATATAGGATAGGAACTGTTTAACTAGCAGTTTCACAGTAAGGGATCCTGGGGTTGTGACAGTTCACAAATTGTATGCAAATCAAATGACATTCTGGGCTGTTAAAACAGGAACACAGCCTGCGAAACATGAAGAAATTATTCTGCTCTATTTTGTATTGGTAAAACATGAGCTGGAGTGGTGTTTCCAGTTTGTATCGTTACGCTTAAAGAGAGGCTTGGAACGACTGGAAGGAGTCCAGAGGAGCTGGTCACAGGTCTAAGAAAGCATACGAGGAACAACTGCATTAATTGGTCTTGTTCAGCTCCAAAAGAATTGACAGAAAGAGTAGAGGTAAACCTGAGAGGTATCTAATAGTTTTAAGTACATTGGAGGCTTTTGCAAGGGAGAATGAAAAGTCTGTTCTTTACATCCACAAACAAGGAACAATAGGTTCAGCCTGCAGCCAGAAAAAACAGATGGTGGGGGGCAGGGGAGAGAGAGAAGGAAAACCCAACAAGCTTCTAACAAAAAAGAGACTCAAGGACTGGAACAGACTGAATAAATAAAGAACATTATACAGTCATCTGTCAGGAGTGACATGGTCCTAATTGACCGTGTTTTGGGGCAAGCAGAAGGACCCTTGCAGCTCAATTTTCCTAAGTCTCACAGTGGTAAACCACCAACCTAGCAGGGACTTTGGGAAAAAATCCAACACAGCTGCTGAAGAAGGAATCCAAAAGTACCACCCATTACGGACAATTCCAGCTCAGAAAGCAATAGCTTGCCTAAAATGATTTCACACCTGGGGTTAAGTTCTATGTTTGTTTACTAACTTTAAACAAAAGAATATCAGTGGCACAAAAAGTAAGTGATATAATAGGATTCTGCGCTATGCTTTAATGTAGCTTTTTTGTACATTTGGTAAGTCTTCTTAAAAAGAATCTTGAGCTGGATAAATCAAAGCTTTTCAAGTTATCTTTAAACATAGATTTGATAAAATGCTAGTTACTGCACTCCCATTCCATACTAATCTTTTGTTCTCCCCACACCTTGCCCCAAGTGGCTTTGCAGTTATTGTCTCACATCAGCTACTGTACCTCTTGGTACAGTAAAAAGTACAGTAAAGTTTCTAAACTGAAGCTCAGTACCTTGGTAATGTAACCACAGCGAAGAAATTCCACACATGTTAAGCATCAGCTGATGCATGACTATATTGCTAATTAATATAAGTGTTCCTCAATATGACATAAGAAGTTCTTACACTAGTGTGTGCTTTTCTGCCGGATTACTCTAGACCAAATAACACTTGCTAGAGACCTTTAGATACTGTCTTCGGATCAGCTATGTAATGTACTCACCAGGTCAGAAGCGTAGACAATGTCACACAATCCAAGGAGCGTTACAGAGATTCCAATGGCTGGGCCGTTCACCACTGCAATCAGTGGTTTAGGAAAATCAATAAAATGTGCAACAAACTCTCTGGAGAGAAGGAAAAACAGAATGTGAGAGCATGAAATATAAACTACTTTCAAACAGACATGATTAGGTACTACAAAAAACATGGGTTATGTCCTAGGTAGCATATGTTCTGACCTTTTTCAGATGAATATTGACAAAGAAAATAAGCGCTACCTGAAATACCTCTATTTCCTGACCAAGATCCAAATACATGCATGTCAGCCCAGCTTTCTTAGATGCTGCAATCAAATTATGAAAGTGCTGTGTTCTGGAACTACAGTTATTGACTACAGCTAACTAACAAGAACAATCTTTTGCCCTATCTACCTACTTGCCTACCTATCTATCCATCCCAATTCCATTCTTGGGATATTCTTTCTCTTCATAGATTCTGTTCTGCCATGAAGCTCCAGCGGGCACCAGAACTGTGATGCAACTACAACTCAGATTTCCCTAGTGCTCTTCTGTACATGTTTGGGGAAAAAAAAGTGTTTTATTTGACAGCTACTGCACCATCCAAAGAGTGCAAGATAGATTCTCAATTTTTTTTTTCCAAAAGTGAACAGCTGTGATGACTCCACTCCTCTGGCCCCTCTGTGCATCAGTTGTAATGAAGCACTGCACTTGGGCAATATCAACAGGATAACAAATACAGTCTTCTGACAAGAGCAAGGTGAAAGATCATGAAGTATACATGTGAGACTGTGCATTGTGATGAATGTCCTACAAAAGCATGGCTGGTTGGAACACTTGCCAAATGTTGCTGAACAACATTTTAGTAACAGTTTAGGACTGTGTCATTGTACTTTGCAGGGGCAACCGTGATGCAAAGATAGCTTGCCTAAGTAAAAGCCACAAAACTAAGTACTTGCAATTCATCTTTAAAACAAACCAAAAACACCATTTGCTTTTCTGCATATTTCAGATTTTCCATCAATTGTAAGTGCTTAAGATAAGAATCTAAACTGGCAAGCATCTCTCAAATGAAATAGTCATGTATAGACATAAAAGGAGGACAAAATCTGCTTAAAACTGAGCAGGAAAGAAAGACTGTTGTTTGTTGCAAGAACTATTTCAGCCACTGTCTCAGATGATGTCTCTGATCTTCCTCAAAAGACCAGAGTCTTCTCTTAATTTATTTTATCTTCTTACCATAGAAGATAAAATAATTTAACAAATAGATTGAGACTAAAGGATGGAATTAAGGTATCAGACTTCCTGGGGCATTTTGGGCAAGCCTGTAATACCTAGTCTCTATAGAAAGCAACATGCCAGTGAAGGTATCTTAGCATATCCTGCTAGTGGAGACATTGCTTTATAGCAAAAAATGATCATTTTTTTCATTGCAGTTTACAGCTGATAAAGACAAAATCATGTTTTTAGCATTATCTGCACAGACTTTGGGGCTTAAAAATAAAACCAAGTTTCAAGTATCACTGTACTTAAAAAACAATTTCTAGTATGCATCTCATTTCCTCCTTTATTTGATGTGATTAATACTGCTTCTCCCACATAGTCCTTGTGTATATGTACATTCTGAGCTCTTTGACACAGTCACCTAACCAGATGTATTGTACTTAGCATAACTCAGTCCCTACTGTCATGCTTTCTAACAAGGCCTGCAAATGTAATTTACAGTAATTTAGGCATATATGAAACCAAGATGATCTACCTGAGTAGTAGTGCTCCATCTTTTGCCATCTTCTCAGTTTGACCAGCTTGGACATTAGTAAAATTATTCAGATCATTTCCACTACAATAGTACTCTCCATTTCCTGCAGAAAGAACACACACAAAAAAAACGCAGCAATGTTTTCTGAGTGGATTACATTTACAAAAGAATTTCATTCTAACAATATTAAGTAATCAGAGGAATTGTCTCAAAGTAGAAAAAGTATCTTAAAGGACATCTACAGTTTAGCATAATACCGTCAAATGAAAAGTGTCTTTTATTTCTCTCCCCAAGTACTTGTTCAGCTTTCTTCTGTCAGTTCACAATCATTCACAAAGCACGAAGAAATATTTTTTAAAACAGAAAAATATATTATTATATATAATGTATATATATTTTATATATACACACATAGGTATAAGTTTATGCATTTCCCTTCACTCCCCTTCAAACTGACACAGGAATCGGAGCAGATAGAATAACATATTTAAAATACAGTGCAAGTTTTGCTTTTATTATGTCCTATTGGGAAAATGGCATAGCAGTCTAAGGAGACCAATGACAGCACTGCATTGAAATCACTGTACTAAATGATGTATTTTTCAATAGGAAGTAGTTGGCAAAGGCATAAGAGAGTTTGAGACACAGTGGAAAAAGCAATGACTATTTAAAAGCTAGAGAGGACGATGACTGCATGATTTAATTCTCTAAATCATCCTCTGTTCCATGAGGATATTTACAGATCAGGCTTTTCTCTGTTTAGTATATGTATTACTTTATGCTGCAGTGCTCTTACTAACTATTTAAAATGGAATAGAAAGGTTTGTGCAGGAGAGTTTGCCGTTTACTCCTAGCTATACACTTGATACATATTCTAGCTGTATGAAGAGCCTTTCCCATGCTTTAAGGATTGATGTGCTTAGTCATGGCTAATGAAAGGAAATTCAGTGCCCTGGGAATATGAGAGTGTTCGTAAAGATGATAGTAGAGATGAACACATACACAATTACCTCGGAAGTGACAAAGGGTAAACTTGCTCAAGCCCCAAATCACCTTGTGTCCACACTACTTAGCTGCAAGCCTTAAGCTTTGACTAATTTTCTAGCTGTATGCTCAAAAGCATACCTAACTGCAATGAGGACAAGCCACACAGGCAGAGCCTGCCACAGCCACTCTTTTCCTCTCACCTGCCCCTGATACAGTGTTGTTCAGTCAGTGTCAGACAGAAGCAGACCAAAGAGTCCTCCCTAGAATTCAAATACGATGTCACCAGAACAACATGACTTCACAGGTAGCTTGACTTTAGACTGCCCTTTTGCATGATAGCTGCAGTTGTCCAGTTGTACACATCATGTATGTGGTGACTGAGATGTATACAGGTGGGCCAGACTGCAGCTTGTATGGACAACTCTTTTCCATGACAGACACAGAAAAATCAAAATCAAGTAACAGTTTTTTCTGTATGATCATAAGTAAAGATGAACTGTGAACTTCTGTTAAGTATTCCAGGGCAGTATTTGAGAGGTTTGTTTGTTTTTAACATTTTCTGATGTATGACAGAGGTAGACAAAATAGACTAAAGCCATCCAAACGAACTCTAAAAGCTATGGTGAAGAAGCTGTGGAGCAGACAGATCAGCTACTTAAAAGTAATATAGCTTTTAGAGTATCTCATGTTCATCTTGCATCTCAGAAAGATGTTTTGACATACCAGCAAGCCAACTGAAAAATTTGAAACACCATCTTTTATAGAATTTTGTCAAAATGCTTTGGAAAACTTTTGGTCTATACTAAAGGAAGCAATTTCCTCACTTATATACAATTCTGTCTTAGCTTAAAGACATGTAGATAGCTCATGTCAGGATTGTATTTTGGCATAAAATAAAATAAATTTAAGAGAGGCATAAAAAATGCAATACCAGTAATAACTGCTATGGTAGAATCATCTTTGGCAGCTTCTTCAAGCGCTTTGATAATTTCTCTGTACATCTGCATAAGACAAAAATCAACAAAGAACAATTGTGATGCTGTAAGAGATCATAAAAAGGAGATCCACACTAAGGAGCTTGGGAGATAGTTTAAGGATGGTTCTTTTAAATATGTACAAAACATGCATCCATAGGAAGTACTGCAGTATTTCTGACCACAAAGACATAAGCTTGCAATACTCAGACTTCCAATGAAAATCTAAAAGTCAAAATAAGGTCCTTTGGGAGATAAACATTAACTGGAAACAGCTTATTTTAAAACCTGAAAAGTAGTATGACAAGCGGGCAAAATAATATATTAAAGAATTAGCAATGAGGGCCAGAGTCCTAGCTCTGGCATTTCTGCAGTTGTGAAACAGGATGATTATGTGGCTTCTCCAACAAGATGCATTTCCTCTTAAAGAGAGCTATAGAAACAGGACAACTATACAGAGATAAATACAGTACTGCTGAGCCAAAGTAGGCTGTCCACATTCTTTGTTATAAGCAAGACTACAGTCAAATCTTGTTTCCAGAAAGCAAACGGGTCTTCCTACAGGTTGCTGTTTTAGTTCAGCGCTGACCATAACTCTATACTAAGTTAAAAAAAAAAAAAAAAAAAGAAAAAAAAGGCACAGCAAACATCAATCTTTTAAACGCTTGTAAAACATTAGCAGAGTGATTTGATTCTATATGGCATCACTATACCTCAGACTGTAGTTGGAGTTAAGACACTAAACCTTCATAAGATTCAGACCACTATGCTTAAGTAAGTTCTGTTAAACCTGTAGCAATAATCATTTAAAAGCTTAAGTAACTTACCCACGAAAGAAAAAACAGTTAAACCTCCCAAGTCAGTTTCTTTACCTTATGGCTGATGGCATTTTTCTTCTCAGGTCGGTTAAGCATTATCTTTGTGATGTTGTTTTTGGTAGTAACTATTATTGTTTCATAGCCATCATGTCTGCTCTCTTCTGGAGCAGCATCTTTCACCTGGCTAGAAGATTCTGCAGAGACCAGACTTGAGACAAGCTCAGTGTATTTCTGCTTGGCATTATCCTGCAAAGAGAAAAAACCAACAAGATTATCAAATGTTGAAATCCAAACCAGTTTGTTCTTCTATTCTTAAAATGGGAAGCCATAAAAAGAAGGGGAACATGACCCCAGGATAAATGAAAAAAATCTTTCAATTAGAAAGCATGCTAATTAAGGTAAGAATATGAAGATATTGTACTTAAACATTGCAGATTGTGATTAAATTCAGCTGGAAAACAGCAACAAAGGATCTGCAAAATAAAGTACATAAATGTTGCAATGATAATGACATTATTTTTTTGAGAAATGTCCCTATCCATGCGTGAGAATACCTGAAAGCCCTCTGTCATAATCACAGCATTTACACACTTCAATTCATGAATCCTTTATTGCTGCTTTCCAGTTGGCCACTTCTCCAACAACAACAAATTTTATTTTAGAACATTATGTTTTGCTGGAAATAAGAATACTGAAATGGATCCATGGCACTTAAATTTCTTACAGACACTAGTTAGCATTTAGCACAAACATGACATGCAAAGGCCTAAAAAACTCTCCCCCCTCATGTCTACAGTAAGTAGTGATTAAAAAAAATTGCAAATGCTTGGTTGTTACATCTATTTCCTTGAAACGATGTTATACTTCAAGAATTTCTGGAATCTCTAATACGTGAAAATATTTATTCCCTCTCAACTATAGCTTCAAGAGTAGATTCTTCTCCTTGAGTATTTTAACTACTTCCAAAAGATGCACAGTGCCATCTAAAAAAAAACAACCACCACCACAAAACCTTTCCTGGTTCCTATCCTTTCCCCAGCTCACCCACAGTGATATTCTGACCTAACTGAATTTCTTTCAACACACGTATCATAGGCAAATGAAATATTTCAAAGCACATTAAAAAAAAAAAAAAAGAAAAGCTGTGTTAAGTAGCATCTATGACTAACATCCAAAACTATTCCCAACAGCAGGCCTAATGAATTAGTGACACAGCCTGTTTGTAAAGCTTATGTTTTCTTCAGTTACTACAAGTGGAAGAAACTGTGCTACATGCAATAGCTATGTGTAATATCAGACTTAAGACAATCTGCATGAAAATAGAATACTTATGTACCTTTGATTCTATATTCTGCCTGCTCATTTCACTTCAGATAAAGACTTCTCAAAAGGTTGTAAAAGGTAAGAAAAATCTCAAGATCAACTGAGCAAGAACGAAAAGAGGCTCTCAATACACCATTTTTATAGCGACTTTTTTCTAGTCTTTTAGTTAGAGACCGATTTTTTAAGGTGACAAACTTATCAATATCATGCTGGATTCACAGATTTGTTCTTTGTCTAAACAGGGAGAGAGAGAGAGAAAGAGAGAGAGAGAGAGAAAGACAGACATGCAATGTTTAGTAGCATGTGAAATTACAGGAGAGGCCTAATTCTGTGCTCTCAAGGTAGAATTTTCATTTTGGCTAAAGGAAAACTATGTATGAATCTTCACCATATAGCCTCCCTCCAAGAGCATTTAATTCTTGTACTTCTGCATTTGATAGAAAGAGTGAATAAGACAATTTTTCCTTTCTTTAATGACTGGTAGGACTTGCTACAGATGGAAGGCTTTTTTGGAACCTCCCAATCCAGATGTTTAATCTACCTCCATATAACAGTAAGATCTATGAGAGCAACAGAGAGAAGGATCACAAGTCAAGGAACAAGAAGAGTGAGGCTCAATCCATCTCTCCCTTAAAGGGAACAGTAGAATACAACATAATGTTAAAAACTACATTTTTACGGTAAGTCAGTACACACATAAGATCTCTTACATTGATACAAGCTGTTAGTAGTAACTTAAAACTAGGCTTACACAGAAAAAAAAAATCTCCAAACATTAAAGTATTGAAATGATTATGAGAATACAGTGGAAACACTTTGGTGCCTGAAGCAGAGGCCCTAGCTAGCACATAATATGTTTACATACCATTCATTTACATACCAGGCACTTGAAGCTACAGTAATTTAGAAAGTAGCTAGGTGAACTATAGATATCATCACCTGAGACAAATTGCGAAGAGAATTCCATGCATCCCATTTGGCCTTCTTAACAAAGTCCAGCATACCTGGTTTGGGAGAATTGCAGGGACCCTCAGTAGCCTGGGAAGAAAGCGAAACAAACTAAATCTTTGTTTAAAGTCAGATGTCTTAGTAGAAAAGAAAACAACCTTTAGGAAGATTTATGTGATCAGAATACAAAATTCAGCTCTGAGGGAAGGAAAATCTAACTGTTGAGCTACATTCAGACAGTCTGCATACCATGAAACTTCTCTGTCTGCCATTTCCTAATGGCTGGGGCTGGCTTTCAGATGCCCCTAACCAATAAGAGATATTAATTAAAAAATATACATGTATAAATATATTCTCAGCAAACTATCTCAAAATTGTTATTAAAAAGAAAGTTTTAAAAGCGTAAGTTGTTTGAACAAATATATCATTATTTAAGATCTAGTAAACTGGAACTAACTTCACAGCTGGCCCTGCTTTGAGCAAGGTGGTTGGACAAGATGACCTGCAAAAGTCTCAGCTATTCTAAAGTACTCTATAATTATTTTTCCTGAAGAAAGGTATGCTATTATATTATATAGATAAATATTTAGAGTTGGTGGATAAAAAAGAAAAGATGTATTTATGAGCCATTATTGTTAGTTACTGAAATTACCTGAAACATTCTATTATCTTTAAGATGATTTTTTAAAAGGATGATTGATTGCCACCTTCAACAAGCCATGGCCTGTACTGACCCTGTAGCCAAATTTGATTTACAAATACTTCCCTACATACCAGTACAAATCCCCCTAAGGACTTGCAGCAGTATCTACATAGCTTCCTTCCATGCTGTAGTAAATAACCTTCACTCAGAGTAAGTGTGGAGGAAGAGTTCCTTGAAATAAAAGCAAACAAGCAAGCAAAAACCATACCACAAAGTCAACCTTCAAATGTTAATACTGCTAGATTATAGGACCAGATGACTGTCTGCAGATAAAACAAAGTTAAGAGAAAGCATGTGGCATTCCCTTTTTTTCCTGAGCACCAGCAATTTTCCTGTGCTACATGAATACAGGGCATATTATATGGAAGGCATCACACAGTGGATGTAATTCGGTTCAAGTCCTTTGAATAAAGGTTTCTATTTGAAGGACAGTTTACAAGATGAAACACTCTGCCTTCCTTCTGAATTCAGGCAGAATTTGAGGGGCTAGCATTTCAGAAACAGGATTTGACTGCTTGAAATGAAAAGCTTCTTAAGACATAACACATTAGAACCGCCTATATTTTAACTATTTACTTTAAATATATATATTATGGGTCTATCCCCTCAGATTATAATTTCCTCTTAAAAAACAAAACAAGTCAAGCCTACCTGTTTAAACAAAGCGTAGAGCTTCAACTTAACTTCATTCCCAGGATCCTTTTTCAAAAGCTTCAGCTGCTCTTGAGCCTTTTCAAAGTCTTGCTGGCTGACTTGCATGGTGGCTGCTGTCATGTGCAGGTGAATGGCTGGAATGCAAAGAGCTTGCACTTGCCTATTAATAAAGTGGGAAAAAAAAAATCATTAATTACATCTTTTTTTAAGACTAGAGAAGAAAAATATGCTGATTTAAAGATATTTAAGTAAATGTAAAACATTAAAAATTTGTACCTGCACTGTTCAAAACAACAGCAAAGGAAAAAAAAGGCAAAAAGAAACTACAGGAAAGTTGCTTTAAAAGTTGGATTCAGCTGTAACATAATTAACCTTTTAGAGAACAAGACATTAGCTCTCTCTAGTATGTAAAATGCTGGACTTAATGCAAGAGCAACGCATTAACTAAAATGCTGCCAAATGACAGGAGAAACTACACAGTAATATACCAGCTGATCATCTACAGACCACTAAATGGCAGTATTGGTAAACTAATGCTTTGCTGTTTCTAGACTAAATCACAGATCCATCCATGACAAAATATATATATATATATATATATATATAAGTTTTCATCTCTGTATACAATATTAACAGCTTTATATGCCTGTGAATTAAACAGAGTAGCCTGTCTGGTTTTCATAATCTATTCTTGCAAGTTTTGTGTGCTTCTAACTCAAAGCATCTTAATATAAAGGCCTGGTTCTGCTATCAGGGCAGCATAAATCAAGACCAATTTCAAAATCTACTTTGGGGTAAGAAAAGGATTGTCAGTAAAAAAAAAATGTAGATACCTGAAATAAGAGTTGGTCAGAATATTCTGGGAAAAGAACTTTCCATCAGAAAAAAAGTAATTCCATCTGAACCAACCAACCAACCAAAATAATCCTGGTGACACTTTGTAAAAGCAGTCTATTTCAACAATTTTGGAATCCAAAAGAAACCTAATCATTTTGACTTGTTTAAATAGGGCAAAAGTTTGTTGTTTCACATTTTTCCATTTAAATTCTAATATATTTAAGAATATTTACTATTTTTAAAATGTTAACATGTTTCAGTTTGTTCCTTCTGGACTTCTGAAAAAAAAAATTCCTACTGTAACTTGCACAGAGACACACCTGCCATGTTAGAATATCATGCAAAATAGTTACATTTAAAACTAGTGACTAACTAGTCACATTTAAAAAAGTAATGATTATCTGAAATATAGACCAGCAGAATGCTTGATCACCAATTTACTCAATTTACTCTGTTAATAATTTCAGTTACAGAACTGTAATTTTTAACTCATATCTATCATGAAAATTCTGCCGTTTTACACACTTATTCAGAATTTTAGAGAAATAAGAAAATTCTGCCCATTTCAAAAGCATCTTCATCACTCTTATTCCTTAATTAAAATTTGTTTTCTATTTAAGCCTAAAAATTACAGGCAAGAAGTGTGAACAATGACAACAGTGTACAATGAATTTTATTACTTTTAAAACCATCCAAGCATACAAGCTTTTACTTGCCTTTCAAAAATGTTTGTAAAATCTGTTGGTTTTGTCCTATTATGGTCCTTCTGCATTAAAAAATCTAAGTTCCTGGTATTTACTTTTTTGAGGCTACTAAGTTAGAATGACAGAGAAGAAAAGAGTATTTTCTGTTACACACAGAAAACAACGTACAAAATTATGCCATTAGTGATTAAAGAGACACAACGGTCTTCAAAATCTTTTCCCATTAGACAAGAACCTACTTGAACAATACAAAATGGAATAAGGTATCAAAAAAGCAGAAAGTTCTCATCCTAAAGTAAGGCAGTGGGCACAGGAAGTCTTTTTACACAAACTGATTAGTGTAAGCCTTTATTAACATAGCAGTGAGCTCAAAAAACGCAGGTTAATCATCTGCCAGTTTAACTAACATCAGGCAAACAGATGCCTTCAGAAGACTGTGTCAGAGTTTAACAGTTCACTTAAGTGTTGAGGCTCATGGACTTCATGCCCAGCATCCGTAACAGCATTTTAACAGGAAAAAGTATACCTAAACAGGTACAGATACAGGAGGAACTTGAATGCACTGGTCTCAAGATGGTCATTCTATCTGCTAGGATTTTCTTTTTTTGACAGACTAGGCAGTGACTATACTAAAGTGGATTCAAAGTTTAAAAAAGGAGGATAAGTTTAGGAGTTTAAACCATATATGAGAATCCTGACTTGATTACAGGTTGACTATAGTCACATAATGCTTTAAATACTATAAATAGGCTTTCAGATTACAGGTCTGATTTTTATACAGTTTGATAGCTGTGACCATAAATTAACAGAATCTGAAGATGCAGGTGGGGGAGAAGCACAAGAGCCAGACTAAAAGCATGTGCACTTACATGTTTGGGGTGAGGTGAGGGGGTGGGTTGTGGGGTGTGAGGGGGAATTTCAGATTAGCAGGTCAGGAGTTCTCTTCCTTACTAAAAATGCAAGAAAAAAGTTGGAAGAGAAACCATTTAGGTCAATAAAAATATCTAGCTGAGAAGCGGAATGATCTTTCAGTAAGCCCAGACTTGTAGATAAGAAACAGGTCATCTATCTAGCTCAACTAGCCCATCTTAAATTTTCCTTTTTCTTTCTTCTTTTTCTCCATACTGACTGGTTTGCTATAGATTGTGAAAGGTAGTGGTTTATTAAAGTCTGGTTATAAAAGAGTTCTCTTTTCTTTCAGTTCTTTCTTGCTGCTTGTAGTTCGGTTCTCTGCAGGAAATCTGTGATTCACTCCCTTCTCTACACCTTCGGTTCTCAGAGGACGTTTACTGCACATCAGTGATGATTACCAGTTCTCAAGATGCTAAGGCTAAGCTGACTATTACTATTTCTCTGTTAAAATAATGAAAATGAAAAACCAAAGGTAAAAATCAAGTTATTTTATGCCTTTCCCCCTATATTTGCTCATCTTCAGAGGGATACACGAATAGCAAGGACAGAGCTCCTTGTCTCCATGTATATCACATGAAGAGTGAAGAGGAGATGACGCAGCACCCATCAGCACCCAACAGTGCTGCTGCCTCTGGGACCGCATCATGAGCCCTGTCCCAATCCCAGTGGCAGAATAGTGGGAGAGGCTGCTCTAGCACACTAAAGGGAGAACGTACTCTATCTGCTGCTCCCCAGCGGTGGCACTAAATCCACCTTATTCCCTCAGTGAGCAAATCCTTGTCTCGTCTTAGCGGTCCCACTGAAATCGCACAAGGAAGGCAGAGAGCCTGAAACCTGACTTTAAAACTGCTGGTGTCAAACCCTGCACCTGACAGGCAATCAGCTGCCGCTGTCCCTGCTGCTACAAGCTACCTTCCTTGCGCTGGCACCCGTGGAAGAGTGGTGAGGGCCAGGCACCCTCCCTGCTGCTGGGCAAACAAGCCAGCTCCCCTCAGAAAGAAAGAAATTAGGGGAGTCACAACCTGGCAGAGCAGCTGCAAAGCCCACAGCAAATGCCTGTGCATTCCTGCAACATCATTCAGTTGGTACTTTGCCAGCTGTGTACCCTGGAAAAAGGAACAAATCCTGGGACACTGCTAGAACATCCAGGCTGACAATCACTTCATATTTATTTTCTTGCCTTGGACATCTGTTCGTTCCATTCAGTCACTTGTGGTATCTTGCAAGTCTGCCATTTGTCTTATTCACTGTACCTATTCATGTAAACATCTCTTATCCTCACAAACATTCAAACATAAAGCCCTTAATTAAGATTTTTAAAGTCAATTCCACTGCAAGTAGTTTCTCACTGCTTAAATGATTAGCAAATAATTTATAGCATGAAAGGCCTATCAGGGACTACAAAAGCCTTTTCAGAAAGAGAGCCTCTTATTACAGTGTAATTCTTTGTCACTTCTGTAAGGTCTTTTATAGAGTTAAAAATGATATTAAAAAAAAAATACTGACTGCTCACTTTCTAACTTTTAAAGCAACTTAGCAGTTTGCTCATTAAGACACTAAATAGAAGCAAAAAGATCCTTTGGCATAGGAGACATCAGGTATGCTCAGTGAAGGAAAGGGTTGGCTATTCCTGAACTCCATGTTCCATTTACTTAGGAAAGAGTTTCTTTTAAATTTTAGTAGCTCCTGGGGGGGGGGGGAGCACAGACAAAAAAAGTTAAAAATCCTATTAGGATTAAAAGCAGTGGGTGGTATTAGAAATAGATGGGTTTAAAATGCTTGACAGAACTGGAAATGTTCATTTTGCATTATTATAGCTGGCTTTAGAGAGTGAAGGAACAAAAAGAATAGGAAGTGTTATCACACAGAAGTAAGTAGTATATTAAGCTGTCACTTAGATGAATCCTAGAACAAATGTTTAATATAAGATATGGATATCTTTAGTACATTATGCATAATACTTCAAATAATGCGTCTGACAAGCTATCTCTGCTTTGCCATGATTAATAACACAGTGCTGTGATCTTTTACATTCCTCTCTACATACGTTCCTCACCCAAAGCAGTGAAGGGAGATTTAGCCTTGAGAATACAGCAGCTGCCCCTTGCCATTTCACACGCACCTTGTATTACATCATCAAAAAATGCCAATATGTGTTAATTTTCTTTCCATGTGAAGAGTAAATTAAACAAAATACTGTTTTGATGCTGCTTCTGTAGTAAAATTTTTTTTTTAGTTAGGAGAGAATCAAAGAATCAAGTCCCACAGCCCCCTAAAGCATGAGCAGTTATGACCCAAAACAAGCGTCTGATTATGCCCCTCCACAGAGTCCCTACAAAGAGGAGACAGTGTCCGTTCTGCAGCCCAGCCCACCGCAGCCTCCCCCAGCGCCAGCCCGAGCTGCAAGTGTTCTGTAGGGTTCAGGAGTCTGAAACTCATCCTGAGCGTGTTCAAAAGGCCTGCGGCAGCATGAATAACTGCGGCGCTGAGAAGCTGCTGTGAAGTCAAAAAAAGGGAGCAATTATCCATGTGGGACTTCCACGCTCAGTGTTCTCCTGCTGCTAAGGACAGGACCGCATACATCAACAGTGCAGGAACCACGAGCCCTCCTCCGCACAGCGACCAGAAGTAATCTGTGCTTCCTGGTGCCTAGGAACGAAGGACTCCAGCTACAAGCAGTCGCAGACTTCAATTTCTCTGCTTTCAGTAGCATTTCTCTCTGACCCTCCCTCAGAATTATTCTGAGTGAGGAGAGAGGGATGTGGAGAAGGAATAACAATCTTCTATCATCAGTTCAGCTGTATCAAGGGATATAAGAGCAGAGGTTGGTGGGAGAGGCTACCAGGGAGCTGCCCACCTGCAGCAATTGTTAGGGTGGAGATAGAAAAAATTCAGCCTGAGACACTGACTTCTCTCATATTTTTCCCCAAAGGCTTTATCTGAATCTCTAAAAAGAACATTAAAAAAAAAGAAAAAAAAAGAAAAAAGAAAATAGACAAAGGAAAGGGTGATACCCAAATAATGACAACAAACAAAACATCAACTCTACCACTATTTTTTAGCTTTCTTGGTAACTAAAAAATAATGTTACTGCTCTCCACATTCACTTACAGTATTTTATGCACGTGGCAAATTTAAAACTGTATGCTATTTTATTTTGCTGAGCAAGAGGAAGCTATTGTCTATTTTTGTAACATAAAAATAATTACAACCAAATCCATTTATCATGTCATTGGTTATATATTACTGACTATTCAAAAAGATATTTACCTTTACAACAATGTAGCATTTAGGATTGATAAATTTTAATACAGCCTCAGCTCTTACACAGCAGTGGGTTTCTTTCCCCATATAGCTGAAGGTAGACAGGGCTAATCCCAAATTTCTGTTATACTTCCTAGTCCTCCAACCACTCTCTCAACAACAAGCAGTTGAGCTGGGAAAAGAAGCAGCTGATGATAGTGCCAACCCAAAAGGAGAGGCCTGTGGCACTGTTAGAGCAATTACGCCTTCTTTGCTGCAGAAAGAAAAAGGGGTGTTGTGTCTGAAGGTGGATGGTTGGTACAGATGTAGAAGATTTTGGTGGAGGTTTTTCTAGTTGTAGAAACAAAGCAACCCTCTTTTTCTTTGTCATCCTGTTACAGGCGTCTCTCAAAGAACTTCAGATCATTTGACTTGGCACACTATTTCTTGTCATACACCTTTCCATTTTTTTTCTTTTTCCTGCAGAATTATTTTATTTCTCAATCTATGTATCTGATGATAAGAACATCTATCAAATGAATACCATGTCTGCTATACAGTCTTGTCAGATTGGGTCAGAGTAGAAAGCAGCATCCCTTTTCAGTTATACAGACAGACTTTCCCACAGGTAGAAATTCTGTATTAGACAGTCATGGTGTCATATCAAAGAAACCTCAGCTTGACAGTTTTTACGCTAATCAAGTCACACTGCTTCAGCTGTTAGTTTCTGGTCCTCTCCTTCCAAGTTTCTTGTCTTACACGAGAAAATGTGGAGTAACTATACCTGACATATGAATATCTCCCATTGCAATTCCTGCCATTTCAAAAAGCCTGCATCTGCTTCCAACTATCTCATCTGAAAACTTCCACTTCCCCTCATTTGTGTGTATCTCTTTCAAGATTTTGTTATTAATTAAAACAAAAACATTTCAGAACATAGCCTGCAAGAAAGACTCATGAAAATAAGTCTTAATTCAGAACATGGAGAAGCACAGATTGCCTGTAACGATCACATTCAAATTTCAGTGATTGCTATCTTTTCTAATATCTAGCAACTGCAAAAGAAGGAAACAAATGAGTTTGCTACTTTGAGTAGCACATACACACTTTTCATAACAAAGACCTTTTTAAATCTTTCTCATAACCAAAAAAACTAACTTGCACTAACTACCACATGCAGAGTCTGTACTTTTTCCAGGTAAATTCTCAGATTCCCCTGAGAGCCTTGTGGTGCTAACATGCACCACAGCTGTAGGTTAGCAAGTCACAGCAGGTGAGCAGCCCGAGTTGCTTTCCTGCAGCCAGAACCACTGTACAGGCTTGTTAGGTGAAGCAATGTTATGCTACTATTCACTGGGCTCCTGCAGAGATCTACTGGAACAAACTCATCACCTCTTACACCAGAAACCAGTTGCCTGAGAGAGGCTTCTCATCAGCCTCAAGGTGTATTGCCAGAACACAACAGAAATAGCTTATTCCTTAGAAATCAATGCAATTGGTTTACTTGGAAACGAAAAATACAGGGTATTATTAACCACAGGATTATTAGGGAGGGTACGGAGGTGTTGATGACTATCCCTCCCTACTCTACAAGTACAATTACAATACTGTAGCTAGAGTAGAATAGCTAAAATGTATGTATTAGTATCAGAAAGTAGAACTATTTCTAGTGTTCTGGTATTTCCAATATATCTAGCTGACAGAAAAGATCAGTGCACATACTGTATAACCAATTCATTTACTACTGTTTTAATAAATGGAAAGAAATGAAAGTCAAATTACTTCCACCTTTACATTAGATGATTTTTAATAGTTGTTCTAAACACAAGTTTGGTGTCTAAATCCTTATCAGCTTTTAATATTTTACACTCCTACACTGTTTTGACATATAAAGAACAGAAGATAATGATGTGTCTATTGGCAAATCAAAGTGCTGAATCACTGTTGTTTAGTGTAAGTGATTCAGCTGTGCTCGATAGTTTTTTTTTCAATCTTAAAGAATAGCTAAGAATCAAAGATCTAGATTACCATTCATTGAGATTTGATATGGGCTGCTCTTTATGCTCTATAAACACACAGTTAATATTCTTTCATCACAGCTGTTGGGAAGGAAATTGGAATCATCTCCAGAGGCCTCTACAAGAGCTCTCTCCAGCAGAATTCAAACTTAACTGGAACACGATGAATAATTAAAACATGAGAGAATTTCTTGTGCATCCTCAGTGCATGTAAGACATCTCTGCAAGCGGAAAGATTTACAGACAGATAT
The DNA here is from genome assembly GCF_028389875.1 of Rhea pennata. Classification (NCBI taxonomy): domain Eukaryota; kingdom Metazoa; phylum Chordata; class Aves; order Rheiformes; family Rheidae; genus Rhea; species Rhea pennata. Next base: position 99,175,144 of record NC_084664.1, on the reverse strand, counting down.
TTTCTGAAATATATTTGAAAGTTATAAACATGAATGTCAGTAAAACATATAACGATGTGACACTCACGCATGGGACACTTGGTGAGAATTGCTCACCAAAGCTCTATTGTGCATCTGGAGAGTCACAAACTTAAATAGCTTCTTTAGACAACCTCATCCAAGGTGACTTTCTAACAAAACACTCTTGAACAGCTACTCAAAATAACTTTATTGCTAATGGAGTGAGGAAAAAGCCATTTTATTTGGCGTCCAGGGACAGTTCTTGCTGACTGAAAAAGTAAGGAAGTGCACCCACAGGTGTTACTGGCTTTTGGCCAAAGCAGCTAGGTTTCTCATAAGGACAACAGCCAGCTGAAGCCCCATCTGCATGAGGAAACTCACTGACACTACTGCTAGTTCAGCTGAAAGAAAAGAGAGATGAACACTTTGTTGAAGCTTACATCTCTACAACACCTAGATACAACTGGGATGCACAAAGACTGGACAAACTACATAAACAATAATGATCAATATTTGCCAATGGCTTATCCATCCGAACCCAGAATGCTTTCAGACCATCAGAATTAAACAAATTAGGCCTAAACACATAGTGGCGTGTTGTTCTTGGTTCTGGCACTGCTTCCAGCACTCAGTACATTCATTCTTCAAAACCAGACCCAAACCAACTTACACAATAAAAATTGAATAGTACCTTGGAATCACAACTAAAATTCTCTCAAATATGTAATTCTCTAAAACCTTAGCAGTGCAGAGACTTGCACATGTATTTTTGTGAAGAAGGAATTTACAGCTACTCTGTGAATAACAATGTAATTGAAAAATCTTATCAGTTTCTGACTGATACTTTAGACATCTTCTGTAACATTGACTTTGCTCTTAGTTTTATCAGAGGACTGAGTGAGCTTGTAGATGCTGCACACTGCTAGTTCTTGCATATGAAATAAAACACTAAGAATGTTAGTTGGTTTTTAGATTAGAATTTTAGATGAAAATTATATACATCCCAAATGAGTTCAATTCATTTACTACTAAAATATTTTTAAAACCTTAAAGCAGAGCAGTAAACTGGCTGAGCCAATGGCAGCAGCTCCCAAGCCAGAGGTCAGAACTCCACTGATCTTGTCAGTAACTGCTGGAGATGTAAGACAGACAGAATCACACTGGCTTGTGCTATCATTATGGAGATTATGAAAACATACTGGTATGAGGAAGTGGCTGACAATCAAAAGAGAATGAAAGTGGCTTTGCACCACTCTCTTAGTGTTTCACCTGACATCTTACTATCAGTTAAAAAGCAAACAAAAATCCAGCAAGATCCTTTTGTTTCAGGGACAGGGTTGCTTACTGATGTGTATGTTGGAAGGAATAAGCATTTTACAAGCACATTTATCAGAGTATAAAACGATGCCATACTTGAAATAAAAACTGAATTCCTTTTTTAATAGCTAGCTTCTAAGACTTAAATTCTTTAAGTATGACTGTGCATCTCACAAGTTATAAGTCTCTTATACCATATTTTGGAATAATTATCACAGCACTGTAGTACAAAAACAGTAGCCTTTTTTTTGGAATACCAAAGAGTCAATGAAGAATCCGGGACCCACAATCAATCTAATCCTAAGAAATCCTTCCTACTCCCAGTTAAGAACTGGAAAACAAACATGTTTAACCTGCTAGCTATACTGAAGCAGTACACAGCTTGACCCATTAACAGTTCATCTCTGGAACTTATTTTGAGGCTAGCTTGTCTAGTGGTCAGGCGAAAGCCTTCAGACTCTGTTTCAGGGGGCGTGCTATTCCAGGATACTCAGGAATTAGGAAGTCTACACTGTGACTGTTAAATTCTCAACCAGCAGGCTCACTGTGCAAGTCAGTATATGTTCAGGGATTAAAACAACAGTGGAATGAATGTATGTATCCAATCTTTGCAGCTAAGAAGTTCCATTCAAATAGATCAATTTGCAAGACTGTGACCAAAAAAAAAATCCAAAACAACTGTCTACCTAAGTTAGTAAACATCTTTTACAGAGCGAAATACCCGATGGACTCCATGAAACCATAACACTTGCTAAAAGCAAAGTTCTCTAGTCTGCCATTTTCAGATAATCAGAGAAGAGGGTAAATTTGGGTGAGGGCAGGCATGTTCTCTGCCAAAAGGAAAGAGGGTTTTCTGCAAGCTGTCCAACTTATATACAAACTATGTGAAATACCAAGAATTAGATCAGGACCTACAAGGGACAACTCACTGTTTCTGTATGTCTTCCTTCTCCAACTTAAGCTTATTTTCTACAGAGCAGTAAGATTAAAAAAAAAAGGAAGGAGGGGGAGAAATGCTTCCTCTTGGAGGAGGTAGATGCCAATAAAGGGGGACACTCTTGCAAGCAGATTAAAAGGACCATACTATATTCAGAAAGCAAGCAGATTTTTTAAAACATGGCATTGCTAACAAGGTCAGAAAGCTACTATGAACTTTGTTTCCACACCAACACAGTGATAATTTCCACTTCGTCTTTGATTAAAATAGACTTTGATTACTGGCTGGATCACAGAAATTTCCAGTTACAGTACTTCACTGTATCAATTAAAAGGTAACTTTCATACACATAGTAAAATAACAACATGAAAAAACTATACACAAGTTCTCTTTGGATTTCAGCACAAATGCAATCTATCTACTGAATTTACTAGCTATTTAGTACTGTTACTCTTTTCGTATGTATTCAGGACAACACGAAAAGTCAGCACCTTTACAATGAAATAATGAAGTTATCAGCCCTCCGATAATGCTTATGCTCTCCTTCCCTGACTAGCCCCCCCCAAATTACTTAACACTGGTCATATTAAAAACTACTACATGATGAGATATTATTCTGACAATTGTAAAGGTGAATTTTTCTTTATCCTAATAACATTGCTTTCAACAACAAAAGATTACATCTAGGATAATTTCATAACCAGGATGTGGGCAAATTACGGAATGATTTCATTCCACTGTTACCTGTTTATAACAGCCAGATCTCTGTAAGGATAAACAAGTATCACCAATGCGCATACTTGCTCAATGACTCAAAACCTGATTTTGATGAAAAAAACAACTCTTCCAGGACCTATTCCAAGAGAACTTTTGCTTCCTCTTTTCTGGTGGAGCATATTGTGCTGAATTACAGGGCAATGATTTCTCTTTCTCTGTGAATGAATTAAAGGATGGTTCAACAACACTTTTAAAATCTTAGCCCAGAGGTTTTGCTGGAGTTTACTGATTACAGCCTAAAACTTATTATAATGATCTTACAGGGAACCTGAAAAATGCGCACTGTAATCAGTGTACTCATGAAAATAGATGGGCTCAATCATTTACTACATTAGAATAATGAAGAAACATCCAATTTGAACTGAATATCAATATACAGTACTTTTAGGGAAATTACTTCATATGATCAATATTTAAACGCTTCTTTTAAAATAGAACTGTCAGAAAATAAGGGGGGGTGAAAAAAACCCTAAAGATTCATACACTGAATGCAACAATAAAATGGGGGAGGGGGGAAGAGACATAACTGATATAACCAGGTCAATCCTCTGCACATGTTCACTACAGTAAGTATAGTTACCAGTGAAACACCTGGTTTTTACTTTGGCATTGTTATAAATGGAGGTTAGTTATAAATGAGGTTTGTTACCATGCATTAAGTCTACATATTCAGCTCAGCTAGAATGTCGTATCTTGCACTGCGACATTCTGAACTCTTGCCATTCAAATATTTTTCATTTCTTAATATGTGCAATGTTCCAACAATTTTGCTAGAAATAAACAGAACAGTTATCCTGCTAATGAGGACTGCTATGCAAGAATGAAGTCCTGCTCACTGGCTGTCTTTGGTAGATTGCAGTTGAAGACAACACAATTTGCATGGAGAAAGAACAAACAAAAAGAGAAGCTGCTTCTCAAAATGGTACTATTCAACGACAGCATTTTCTATCTTATCGACAGCTCAAAATGGATGCCTAACACCCTTTAAAAAAAATAATTCACATTTCCCTCAAAAGAATTGCAGCTCTCCTCTGATACGGATAGAAATCTTAAAAGCAAGTGCACAAAGAAACTGCAGTTCCTCCTGTCAGGTGGGAACTACTTGAGCCCACTTTAGAGAGAATGATCATACAAGCCTAGAAAAATACAACAACAAAAAACATGTAATTAACTACGACCTCATTTGCATTCACATTACCAGCTTCCTTTGAACTCAGCAAAGCTGTTACAGAACCACCTAGTGATCACTGCCTAAACAGACAACACTGACAAGGTCACACTGACTTCAATAAGCAGCTGCTTCAAAGCAAATCAACTACAACAGAAAGTTGTGTTCCAATCCAGTCCATCTTCTAGAAGAGACACATTGCCTTATATTAACTGTGAACTACAAAATCTGACTCAATTAAATAGAGTGAGTGAGCTTGCTGCTCTGGATTTTAACTGCTAAACATATTTCTGTACAAAGCAGTTTAAAAACGTGCTTAGGAAAGGGCTTAAGTTTGTTAAGAAGCTTTTTTGGACAACTGTTCATTCATTTCACCACTACCTTCTGTCTTTTAAGCCATACTTGTAAACTAGTAGTGCAAACAGGATGTACTAATCCATAAAATTAACCTTAGTATTTGCACATAAAGTTCCTCATTAAGAGACAGACTTGTGCACTGACTCGTTACACTCAGGCTCCATATTCAAAAGAGAGCAGATGAGTCTTCTCTAAGGATCATGTTTCAGAAGTCAGATCCTTTAGGAAAAACAGAAGTTCAAGATTTATCAGTAGAATGAGGACTCTTTCTGAAACACTCTGAAGGTTACTTTACAGCAGTGCTAGGGGATGCTGACTGTAACAGTATTTTGCAAAAAGTTACCGCAGCAGTAAAATCAAGCAAATTTACAAGGAAGGAAGGCAGATTAGTTATTTTTAATCTAGACAAAAAGAAAATCATTGGTTCTCCAAAGGTAAGGGACATACAACAAGCTCTCTAAAAAAAGGCTTATAGACCTGCACCAAGACAAAAAAGGCTAAACTTGTAAAAAGACTTAAAATCAAGGCAGTTACTTGATCTGCTTGCTCTTCTGATAATCAGGATCAGTGGTCAACAGTCAGCCAAAGGATGGACAAGACAATTTAGCTCATTAGCATCAATTAGAAGAACTAGAAGCCTGACCTCCCTAAAGAAAGTTTGAAAAAACAGTTACCTCAAGCAAGAGTAGAGCAGAGTGTTTGAGACCTTCAGGATCCAGTGTAAGCAAAGGAGAGCTAAAAACCAGAAATTTGTCATAGAAAAGTTGTTGTCTGCCTAACAGGGAACCGAAGAGAGCTGAGCAAGCTAGTACAGCGTGAAACACAGCACTGAAAGCCGTAACTTAAGAGAGAAAATGAAATACAGAGCCCATATAAGACAGCCATTGTGGACACTCCACAGAAAGCCAACTCCACGGGGAGTCTCTAGGATCAAGATACGCATTTCATTTTGTGGAAAAAAACATAGCCAGCCCTATACAGGGGCACATTTCCCATGCCAACATGTCATGATGCATTCCCATCCAACTGCCAGTAGATGTGAAAATTAGTAATGAACATCCAGGAGATTGCAGGACACCTGCTGCCCATGCTACGTTCAGATTTAGAGGGAAACCACATAAAACGCAGACAAGACCTAACATCTGGTCAAAAATTTCAGGCATAAAAATAACTTTTACTGCCAGTAGCAGAGATTTTGGCAGAGACTCAAAGAAGGGCCAGGAGTGCTAGCAAACTGGGTTTTTGAGAATATTATCCTTACTGATGTATCACTTGAGAGCAACTCTGCAAAAATGTAGTACTCCTCCTTGTAAAAGTGAAGAGGATTGGATCCGGGGACAACAGTGCACAGTAAGAAAGAGAATGAAAGCAGCAACTGCGATACAAAAATAGGGCTCAGCAGTGGGAAAGGGGGTGAGAAGTGAGCAGAAATTAGTACCCTTTTTGCTCCCTCTACATGAGAATATGAGAACGAAGCTGTTAAACTTTGTATGCCTGCATCCAGGCACAGCTACGTGAATGAGACTGGCAGAAATTGCCCATTTCCACAGGGGAGGAAACTAGAGTGATATAAGGCAGACTCTCTCTGAGGATCATCAGCTCTCTGTGGCCAAAACTGGAGAAAAAAACATAGAACAGAACAAGGGTTATCACCAAACTTATTGCTCCTGTCTAAGATGATAAAAGCTTCAGAGAGGTTTTCCCCAAAGTAAGGCTTACCTGCACTCTGGGTTTGCTGGTGTCTGCAATTAGCCCAGAAATGTAGGAAACCTAATTGCATAGCCTATAGTAGTGGAGGACTGTTTCCATCCTTCTCAGATATTAATAACAAAAAAAGCATCAGAGAAGTATAAGGCAATCAATAGACCATTAACAATAAGAGAAGTGTTTTCAGAAAATGACATGCTATACCAGGCCTCTCTTCAATGGGAGAGGCTTCAGAGCTTTCCCATTTCATGAAAAAGCCAAGAGCAGAATGTCTTTTAGCAGAAAGAGCAAGATTAGTTCTTCCTCCATCCTCTGGGGGAGTTTCCTCCTAATATAGACACTATCAGGGTAGAGCCAAAACCCTAGAGAATTTAGTCTAGTGATAGAAAAGTCCTTAGCTCTCTCCTTCCCAGGCTTTGCAGCTCCAGATCTAACTTCTGGGTTGAATCCAGCTTTGCAGCATACTCCCCAGTTAACTCAAATTTAGGAGTCACTGGTAATAGCATGCAAGTGGAAACAACACCACCACGCTGCAATGAGGATAGCAGAAGCCTTGCAGAATCGAGTTTTAGCACCACTCTCGCCCTCTTACAAGGCCAAGATCAAATTTCAAGCACACACCACGGGTTTTATGTTACAAGACACTGCAAGCGTAAGCATAGACAATATGGTGCAAAGGGCTTATGACAACTGGGAACATACACATTGAGTGAGGTTTGGGATATCAGGTGATATGCTCTATTGAGGGGAAAAGGAACTCAATAGTTGTGCTTCAAAAGGGAAGAGATTAGTGTTACAGCATTGCCCTATGCATATTTACCTTTGAGGGGACACTTCTCTTAACATTAGGGTTAAGGAGTTCTTAAAAGAGTCCAAACAGAGTATGACAGGGGGAAAAAAGGTAAATGACTTCCTCTACTTACCTTTGTCTAAGCTTAAATAGTTCATTTTATCTACAGTAGAACAGATTTGCTATCACTAATCTAGTAAGGAATAAGCTGTACCTGTTCATTCTAGGACCTTGCAGCTGACTGGTTTAGTTAACAGGATGGAGGAGACGCCAGGAAAGTGCTATAAGGTCTACAGTCAGAGATGGGAAAAGGAAGAGATGCCGCTTATGCCACAGGTGAAGGGACAGCTGTCCAGGGTTGCAATGATCTGCTTTGTCATAAATGTATCAGAGGGCAGTGAACATCATGATCAAAAACTGTAACTGAGCTAAGCAGAATGAGGACAGTTGTATGTTGTGCTACGATGCGATGGCACCTGAGCTCCTGCTGTGCAGGTGGGCTGTAAATGTGGAGATGCCTAGTTGGGAGAGGATGTTGGGAAGGCTATTAAAGATTTGTGACACTGGTCAAGAGCCAGGATCAAAGGGAATTCTGAACCTTGAGAATGCTGTCACCAAGCTGAAGAACAGAAACTGTAGTAAAGACAATTTGCTGTAACCAGGAAGTATTCCAGGCCTGGACAAAGATCAACAGGGCCCCTTAAGCAGGGGCAAACCAATAGCTTAAGAGAAAGTTAACTATATTTCCATCCACTTTATTCAAATACTTTTTGCATTACTTTTTGCAATGGCACCTTTGAAAAAAGTTCTTCAGTGCTGCTGAGAAACATAAGAGTAGCTCCTAGAAAGATCAGTCTTCAATAGATCTGACCTTTAAAGCTGCTAAAAGAACTGTACTAAGAAACAAACTAGAAGGTTAGGGTGTGTCTATGCTACTGTCTGCTGTCTGAGTTTGGATCATGAAAGTGCTTTTGAAGTAAATGTAAGATGGCTCTAGGTGTCTATCTGGGTTAGTATCCCTCCTCCCCCGACAAACTGGAACAATTACGTGCAAGACAAGGGAGCACAAGCAGGCACTTGGCAGTGGAGCCAGTGGGACTCAAAACTCCAAATTTGGAAGGATTAGGAACCTCCTGTTTTTATATATATATATAAAGTAAAACCAATGCTTGCATTCTGTCCTTAAGATTGTAAGAAACTTCCTCTCCCAGTGCTCCAAGGATATGCCTCTTTTCTTCTAGTTTAGATGCAAAAAAACCCTTAAGTTCATTGTGCAGCAGGCATACTTGCCTGCTATTTCAGACCAGATATGACACAAATAAACAGTGCAATATATCTAATTATATACTAAAACATTAGTCCTTATTAATGTTTAATGATATGACATTATTTCAGAGATGTATGTTTGAAACTGCAAGATTCTGTACAACTCTACTAGCCTAATGATGTCCAGCAGTACAGTCTTTTATGTGTTTTCCAATTTAGAGTCACTTCCCTTCCCTCTCATTTTAACAGATTAGCAACAGTAAGTTAATATTGATCATCTGTAGAAAACTTTCCTAGAGAATTCTCTCTTAAAATGAAAGCAGAAGTCATACTGACCTCACAATTTGCATTCTTTTTGTTTTTCCCCATTTCTTAAAATGTTCACATTCCTACTTGAAATAATTTCTCACAAAACTGTGGGAGAAAAATACTACAATTTAATGGCCAAATTGCATAAATCAGCAAAGTTTTCTGGTCAAGATACACTGATTCGTACTTGAAATACTTAGATACTTGTAAGACACTAAATCAGAAAAGGACTTCAGCACCCACGTATTAAGCAGTTGCACACTCTTGATTTTATGGTGTCAGGTCGAAGTTGATTCCACACCCAGAATTAGGTACCTACATTCTCTGTGTGGTCTGTGATTTGTGAATTGGCATTTTAAAATACCTGCAGTGTCAGACAGGATCTTTATCTAATAAGACACAGAATTATACTCCTTTTCATGGGGCTGGAATGGGGGGGAAAAAAAGTGGCACAGGCAGAACACCTAGTTTACATACCTGGGCTTGGCAGGAGAGATGGATCAGACCACTCAGCACTGGGGCACTCACAGGCATTTGAAGAGACAGCTTGCTAAGCTTTCAAACAATGAAAGCAAACAAAGATGACCAGAGGACTGGAGCATCTCCCTCAGGAGGAAAAGCTGCAAGAGCTGGGCCTTATTTAGCGTGGAGAGGAGAAAATCAAGAGGAGACTTATCAACGTCTACAAATACCTTAAGGCAGGGGGCATCAAACGGATGGGGCTGAACTCTTTTCAGTAGTGCCATGTGACAGGACAAGAGGCAATGGGCACAAACTGAAACCCAGGAAGTTCCACCTGAGTATGAGGAAAAACTTCTTTACTGTGAGGGTGACAGAGCACTGGACTAGGTTGCCCAGACAGGCTGTGGAATCTCCTTCCTTGGAGATTTCAAAACCTGCCTGGATGCGATCCTATACAACATGGTCTAAGTGACCCTGCTTGAGCAGAGGGGTTGGACTCTATGATCTCCAGAGGTCCCTCCCAACCTCAACCATTCTGTGATTTTGCGATGGGAGGCACCTTGAGTTTGGGCTCCTCCGTGTGCATGTAATAGTGGCATCTAGACCACAATTTTTGACTTATGCACCAGACTTATGTCTGTTTAAGACCTCTTTTGGAGTACCTAAGCATTTTATTAACTGCAGTTCACAATATCTGAAGAATATGAGGTAAATAAACAAAACTGCTTTTGGATTTTTGACCCCTTCTTGCTCCTACAACTTGGCTACATAAAGCACACACACTTACACCAAACTCTTCATTAAAATTATATTGGCTACCTCTCATAAAAATGCATTGCTGTTGATGAAGATGCAGCTCAGCCTCTCAGCCTAAAAACTGGCACGGGATCATAGGTTAATCTAGATGAGAAAGAACATCAGGAAGTCACCACTCCATTCAGGGACAGCTGGACATTAGATGAAGTTGCTCAGGGTCTTGTCCAGCTAAGCTCTTAATACTCGTGAGCTTGGAGGTTCTACAACCTCTCTGGCACTGTGACATTATATTTGTTGGAAAACAGTTCAAAATATTTTATACAATAAATTACAGTTGTATAAAACTTTATTATATGATTATATAATCCTCTTCTGGTTTGAAGGTATTTATACCTCAAATATGAGTAACTAAAAGAATAAAATAATTCTTCCTGACTTGTGGTAATAGTCATGACTCTTTTTTCTCAGCCTCGCTAAAGCCAATGTTGCATGTGGTTTACACATACATACATTGCTCAGTGACATTGCCTGCACAAGAAACTCAGCAATTTCTCAGAGCACTGGCTCCCTTCTGTTCTGAAATCGGAAGTCTGACAAAACACAGCTGCTCAATACTTGGCACATTAAAAAAAATTTTTTTTAATCTAACATACCTGAAAGACAGTACCAAATTTGACAAGAAACAATTTCTGAAAGGACGAAGCAGAAACAAAAAAGACCACTGCTCTAGCAGAACACCAGACATGCAGTGAAACATGATGTATGCTTTTAATGAAGTATTTCCTACTTTAATGAAGTATTTCCTACATTGATTTTTTTTTCCAGTGGAATAAGTACATGTATTGTTGCTTTTGTGTTTGAGTATAGCATTTGTACATAAAAAATACCCAGGTATTTGTTCGGGAATGGGGGTAGGAACAACACCCAAAAGATAACTTTTATATTTTGATATGCACACAGATACTTATAAAAGGAAAGCAGTTTACTAAAAAAGGATATAAGAAATGAGCAAAAGAAAAACAACAACTGAAACATGAACTTCTTCCCTCAGAAATTCCTGCTCTTGTATCTCCTATCCCAAGAAATTCAAAGGATAAGTTGCCTCATCTCTGAACGCTTCATGACAGATCTGAGGATAAACGCCAAGAGACAATTTGTTCAAAAAAAAGGGGGGGGGGGAAATTAAGAATTATAAATCTAGTTTGTCAAGTTTTGTATAATCTACACTGAAAATAATATCATTAATATTGTTGGAAAGAACATAGGCGTGCTCTGGTAACTCAGAGTCAAGGAGAACACATCACAACCGAACACAAGGAATGTGTAGGTATATGCAGTTCTAGTTTAATCAGTTCTCAAATCTTCCTGCAAGATCCAAAGACGACGAGTTTGGACTTCTTAGGACTTCTGCCGCTGTGGTGCTCTATAAGCACGCCAATCCTTGTTTCACTACCAGCAAAGATGTGTTGTAACTGACGGATTGTATCAAAGGTGACAAACAGCCAAACTTGGCAATCTGACAAGCTGCTAGATAACAAGCTCCCACAACTGCAATAGTACTATAACTTGATGTTAAACTTTATTATTTTTGAAGAATGGGCATCTACAGCTCCTATAGTTGGACTTTTATATCAATGTTTAAGAGTCTTTCACATTATAAGCATGTCTAAGAATAACGCATCCCAGTAACTACTCTATCAACTGTCAGGCGCATAAAAACTAATCTAAGTGGTGCAAACTTCAAACGCACTTTCAAACTTTCCAGTCAGACTTTTATCCAAAATAAGACAAAGAGAACTTTCTACAAGATTTCTTCAGGGATGTGGGTCAAGATTTGTTCAAGGCAGCCTCTGTCTCTACCAACTTCTTAATGTACTGTTCATTACAGAAGTCACATCTGCAAATAGTTTTAGAAACTTTGGCACTAATAATGGGGTAGGATTGATCTGCAGGCCTACATAAATTGTATTTTGGAGGAAAGCAGCTTTCTTAATTGCTTCTTGTCATGGTGTTAAAACTGCCTTTTCAAGAACACAAGCATTTATCCCAGAGAGTTCTTCAGCTTAGAAAACTCTGAAATAAACTACAACTCTTGTGAAAGTCTTAAAAAGCTATGCTGATTCTGTAATTCTTACTCAGTACTGTCTGATATTTTTACTAAGATTTTAAAAAACACTTTTAGATTATAACATTTGCAGTCTGTTTTTAAAAAGAACATTTTTTTCTCTACCAACATGAGCATGTTTGATTTTTAGTTCTGACTAGCAAAGTTTTTGACTCAGATGAAGACAAGACCTGCTAGTTTGAGCTCAGGGCCGTCAGGTGCTTCTTTCACTGAGCGTTCACAAACTTTTTACAGGGAAGTTTAGCTCCTATCTGAACAAGAGATTTATCTGTCTGCAAGTCCTACGAATATTAATACATCTCCAAATCATAAGCAGAAAGTTATCACTTCAGGTGGATTATTCCTGCTTTCAAGCTAAAAAGCTTATTTTTCTGCTTTATCACTGGTGAGTAACCTCGACACTGCACAGAAAACATGCCCAGCTTGTCCTGAAGAGTCGCTTCCTTTTATCTTCCAGAGTACAAAGAAAGGGAAACAAAATGCCAAATATTTTGTAAGGTGACATCTTTCAAGCCTCTGGATGCCTTCACGCTCAGCAGAAACATTTACTCTTACAAGCTGGCTTCTCAAAAAAATGAAAACCAACTCAGCCTGCACAGCAGGGTTACACAGAATGGGCAGGAGGAGGAAGGCACCACCGCCGCCACCAGGAATTTCTGGCAGCGCAGAGGGCGGGCTGGTGCCGCAGCCACAGGCCCGCAAGAGGCCGAGGCGGCTCCGGGGCGCCGCCGCCGCCCCGCCGCCGCAGGGGCCGCGCACCCCGCGGCGCCCCCGCCCGCGGCCTCCCCGCTGCCCGCGGCCCTGCCGACCTGCCGCGGCCCGCCGCGGGGCACGAGCTCCCTCCTCCTCCTCGAGCGAGGCGGCCGCGGCCGCCTCGGGACTCACCTCTCTCCGCGGAGCCGCCGCCGCCGCGCACACAGGCGCCGCGCGAAGGTCAGCCCCGCCGCCGCCATGACAACGGCGCTGCCGCGGCGGGGCGGGCGGCGCCGGCAAAGCCCGCCCTGCGGGGGCCCGCGCTGCGGCGGCGGCGGCGGCGGCGGCGGCGGCGGCGCTGCCCCCGCGGGCGGCCGTTGGCCCCTGCGCCGCCGCAGCGGGGCCGCGAGAGCCGCCCTCGCTCCGCCGCCGCCGCGGCTCTCGGCTCTCAGCGGGGATGGGCGGGGCGCTGGGTGCTGGCGGGGTCAAACAGCACGTTCACTCACTCTCCCACCAAAGGGACCCCAAAACTAAAAAAAAGGAAAAAAAAAAAATAAAAAAAGAGGTACGCGGCTCTGCAGAGCTCAAGTCGAAGCCTTACGCTGAGGTGTCTGCATACCGTGGGCCGCTGTAAAACGCACTTCTGCCTGAGCAGGATACTGCTGAAATCGGTAATATCGTTAGATGTGTTTTGCAAGTTATTTGTATTCCAATAAGCTTTCCTCTCTTCCAGTAATGTGTTTAAATGAGTAGGAGCAGCACTATTAAAATCACTTTCCACCTTTAAAGTGTGCTCACAGTGAAATAACTTTTAAGTGAAGGAAAGCCTGGGCTTCCACGGCCCCTGCTGCTTCATGTGAGAACAGAGACGGAGCGTGAGCTGTTCTTCCCTGCATCTTGGTAGCTGAGCCAAGGCGACTTTTCAGAGATACCTGGACAGGCTGGAGAGTTGGGCGGAGAGGAACCTCATGAGGTCCAACAAGGGCAAGTGCAGGGTCCTGCAACTAGGGAATAACCCCATGCACCAGTACAAGCTGGGGGCTGACCTTGTGGAGAGCAGCTGTGCAGAGAAGGACCTGGGAGTGCTGGTAGATGACAAATTGACCATGAGCCAGCAATGTGCCCTTGTGGCCAGGAAGGCCAATGGTCTCCTGGGCTGCATTAGGAAGAGTGTTGCCAGCAGGTGGAGGGAGGTGATCCTGCACCTCTACTCAGCCCTGGGGAGGCCTTATCTCAAGTACTGTGTCCAGTTCTGGGCTCCCCAGGACAAGAGAGACATGGAGCTACTGGAGAGAGTCCAGTGTAGGGCTACGAAGATGATCAGAGGGCTGGAGCATCTGCCCTGTGAGGAACGGCTGTGAGAGCTGGGCCTGTTTAGCCTGGGGAAGAGAAGACTGAGGGGGGATCTTATCAGTGTGTACAAGTACCTGAAGGGAGGATGTCAAGGGGATGGGGACAAACTCTTTTCAGTTGTCCCGTGTGACAGGACAAGAGGCAATGGGCAGAAGTTGAAGCACAGGAAGTTCTGCCTGACCGTGAGGGGGAATTTCTTCCCTGTGAGAGTGACAGAGCACCTGAACAGGTTGCCCAGAGAGGTTGTGGAGTCTCCTCTGGAGATCTTCAAGGCCCGCCTGGATGTAGCCCTGTCTAACATGCTCTAGGTGACCCTGCTTGAGCAGGGAGGTTGGACTAGATGATCTCCTGAGGTCCCTTCCAACCTTACCGATTCTATGATTCTATGACAAGTTGACCATGAGCCAGTGATGTGCCCTTGTGGCCAAGAAGGCCAATGGTATCTCAGGGTTCATTAGGAAGAGTGTTGCCAGCAGGTGGAGGGAGGTGATCCTGCCCCTCTACTCAGCCCTGGGGAGGCCTCATCTCGAGTGCTGTGTCCAGTTCTGGGCTCCCCAGTGCAAGAGAGACATGGAGCTACTGGAGAGAGTCCAGCGTAGGGCTACGAGGATGATCAGAGGGCAAGGAAAGGGGTTTTCTTCTCTTAAATGCTTGATTACAGTTTCCCGAGACTGTATATAACCATCAGATCATTTATCCAGGATGTTAACAAACAGGACTACAAATCAGGAGATCACTTTTTTTCCTTTGTCCTGCCATGGGCATGCAGTATGCCCCGGGTGAAATCACACATAGCTTTTTCTAAAGCAGCTATAGATTTCAGATATGTGTATTTTTTCTGAACTTAGTACACCTTGAACTTTACTTACGATTACAGATCCAAAAGCTATCAATTTCTCTATTCAGATACAGTATCTACTGCCTTGCAGCTCAAGCTGTCCCACCTAAAATAGTTATTGGGTTTAACCTGTCAGTAGCAGTTTCCCTGTCTGCTACACAGGACTGTGAGGTGAAATTAATTCACATTTATAAAATATTACAAGAGCACCCTCTAGAAGGTGTTGTAGTAAATGCTAACATTGGTCTATATCCTTACTTAGCCGTTATTCACACAAAGCTCATGGCTTTAAGTAAGTACTTTGTTAGACTGAGACAGGATTTTGAATGTGTAAAACCAAACTATGGGCTAAATTTCTAAATTTTGTTCTGAAATGTGGGAATGAGGCTTTCACTGAATGAGAAAGAGGAGAATTTGGCTCTAAAATATCAGCATTTGTCTTGTCAAATAGTAATGCTTTCTTTTTTTTTTTTTTTTTTTTTTTGACTGTATGCTTATGTACATAACAGTTTTGACTTACACAGCTTGAAAGGGCTAGAAAAATCATTCCAGAAATGTAACATAATGAATGCCAATTCAAAGTTTACTGTAATAGTATTGTTAGCTTTACTTAACATTATATTACTAATGTAATGAATCTAGAGAGGACTCCCTAGAGAACTCGTGTGATAAATTGCTTCAGATTTATTGTTTGACAAAAAAGTCCTTAATGATAATACCATCTCTACATTGCATTGTTAATGGTAAGACTAAAGGATTTTCCTAGCTCCATTTTTATGCATGTATAAGATTCTCATATTCTTTAATTTAGTTTGAAATGGTATATCTTCACATTTTGTTCTACTATCTAGAACCTACATGAGGAAAAAAAAACAAATTTGCATTTTTCCTGAATTTACGTTGCTTCTAAATGCTTCTACCCCTTTAAAATTATAAAAGCCCTTTTTATATTTGCTTAGTCAGAGATAACTAACAGTAATGACTTTATGCAACTTTATACAAAGCACAGCAGCTGTGCTTTATTTGGAAGGTTCTTTCTCACCCAGTACCACTCACTTAAAGAAAGCTTTTGCTATTAAATATCTGAGAGTTTAAATATTTTATATTTTATTTTTCTTAATTGCATTCTATTGAATGTATATAAGTCTAAATAGGCTTGCAGGAATGTATATAGGTCTAAACAGACTTACAGTCACACAGGAATTTCCAGGAATGAAAGAACATTTCCCATTTTAACCTGAAGATAGTAAAGGGCATCTTTGGGTTCAGTGAAAGAAGAATGGTATGCTGTAGGAATGAAATAAAGGCATCAGCACTATTCAGAGCTCATCAGATAATAGGCACAGCGAAACAGTAACTCCAGTGACTTCTCCTTCTCAGCAGTTCTATGAGATACGTATCATGGTCCGTATGTTTTGTCTACAAAAGTATGACTTGCTGTTTGTTTCTTTCTCTAGAGATCTAAATCTCTAGTTATCGTCATTCCTTTTTTCTTCTCTTGTCTTCCTTTCTGCTAATACTTAGCTGCATAATTTCATGTCTGCTCAGGTGAGGTAAAATAAAAAAAAATATTTCGCAAATAGCGTGTTACATAAATATCTTTGTATTCTCTTAGTGTTGCTGCCTTTTCCCTGCACTCATGATATTACTTATTTTCTTAGCATACTTTTAACTGTTTCATGTTTGCAATTCCCGGGGAAGTACAGTTTTGAGAGAGAGAAGTCACATGCATCACAAAATGAATTTAAATGTGTCTTAATATTATGCATTTTCGTGCTGGACCTTTATAGTTTCATGAAATGTGCCGCAAATGTCTCATCATAGTATACAAGCTATATGTATGCTAGAGAAACTACCCTACCCTTATTATGACATACTTTCTTGGCTACAAGGCAAAATCACACAGTAAACTTTTAGACCAGTGGATCCTGATGTTGTGGTTGCAGAATGAGTGGTATGTCTGCTCTAATCAATACATATGTACTGTATATTTCAGAATAATTGCAGATTCTTTGGCATGCTGACACAAGCCTGAGTGAAAAGTATTTCATGTAACTTCATGGTTGATGGAAGGAAAGTTGCTGACATCATGAGAGCTGATTCTGATACATCAAAAGGATCACTGTATCATCAGCTGCATAACTGGTTTCTTCAAGATTACAGAACAGACCCAGCAAACTGATCAGCACAAGCGTCTTGTTTGCTGTAATGGTAAGTCCGGAATCTTTGCAATCAGTTCTGCAGTCTTTATATTGGGTACTTGCCATTTTTTTCCCATAGATTTTCAAAATACATTTTCTGTAATGTCAATGAACTGAACTCAGGATTAAGAAGTTGAATACTCATCATCCTTTACCATGACAAGGCAGCTGTTCTCTCTTGGACAGAAGTTGTTTGTCCAGGAAGCAGATGTGTGGGGCACTTCAGAAACTGATTTCCATGACAAATGGATTTGCATTATCACTACAGGGAACTTTAATACATATTTAACAGAAGGTTATCCTGTTGATTTGTTCACCTCCCACTTGAAAACCAATCCAATAAATCCTGCATGACTTACTTATGTGGTGTTATTATCATGCTTTTTGCATTGATGATGACGAGTTAATTTAGAAATGTGGGAGAGGGATTTTCACAGTTTTGCTGCTGTAGTGTAGGAAACTGCAGTGTATTAGCAAAGGGCATAAATCACTGCCATCATTTTAAACATATTTTTGCAAGATGTGAGCCTCCTTCCTACCTTGAAAGGTATGCTCAGTTTCCAGCTTCCAAGGAGAAATTAGACTTCAACCCCTTTATTTAAGCAGAGATTTTTATTGACAGAAAATTATAAACATGAGATGTGAATTGGCAGATAACTAAATCATACTGTGCTGTAGTCTGCTTTTCTTGGCTGCATTTCTGGTTTATTCTCAGCTGATCAGTGTTTGTGGAGGGATCTTCTCATTGCAGCATTCTCCTCAGTGACTGGAGGATACCAAAATACCAAGGTCTTAGTTCACAGGTCTCATTAATCTCCTCTCTCTCATTAATCTCTCTCATTAATCACCTCCACTGACCAACTGGTACGTGCTTTGAACTGTCTTTGTCTTCTCACACCCTGCAGTAATGTTTCACCAAAAAACATCCATGCTACTTTAGCTCATTGCAGTTCTTTTACCATTAATACAAATTGATTTACCCTCATCTAAACAATGTAATTGTTTTTATTCTTGTGATAGAGGTTACTTAGCCTCACCTGGTAAAAACATCAGCTGTTCTATCTTGGATTATGAATCTTTCAAAAAATCTCAGCGTTCAATAAAGTTGGACAACATACTATCATTTTTATGAAGATCATATAAGCTAGGCTACAAGTTTAGACCTACCTAACTAAAATATTCTCACAAATGAGGATCTGAGGGGCTAAACCTTATCTTTGGAAAATACTGTAATTATTTAAGTGCTTCACTACTATTGGAGGATTTGCCTCAAGTGTGCTGTGATCCATTGTATTTTTATTACTTATTCCTCTTCTCTGTGTGCTGTAGTCTCTCTTGGTATTTTCCATGTACAGTTTAATAGTTCAGCTGGAAGCTTCCTTGCATCTGCTGATAACCCTAAGTATCTTTCTGATCCCTTTAGAATACAGCTACAGGAGGTTTCTGTGTTGTGTAAGATCAGGAAAATGTCCCTTAACTGGAACGTAGGCATGTTCCTGTTTACTTCTGTAATTCACCATTGGCTTCCAGCATTCAAACACAGGAGAAGGCTATGCTTTTTAGTTATAGTAAGTTTTCTGCTTCTTATCACTAGCGTTTAGCTGCTCTTAAAACCTACTGTTGCATAGTTTAAATAAACTATCTGCTAATCTTCTTTTGAGGCTTTTCTGTGTAACTAGTGTGAGAGTATTCAAAAATTGCTGCACCTTCCTCAACAAGCAGTTCAATGTATTAAATGGACTATTAAACAGATTAGGAATATTATTCTTGAGATATTTAATCAGAATAGAAACAAAAGTGCAATTACAAATGATTTTTTTTTGAGAAAATACCATACAAAAAAAATCACAAAGATTTTTTAGAGGTTCATCTGGTAACCCATAAATCTTTACATTTAGTTTTTAAGACTTATGTATTTTTAAATGTTTTATGGAACTGCAGCTCCTATTAACAATCTGTGGAATTTGTATGTACTCAGCCTGCTTTTCTGAAGTACTACAGTTATTTGCAAAAGGTTACCTGCCATATTGTCTTTTCCATGGCAGTTAAGATACCCACTTAAAAAAAATCTGAAATGCAACAAATTGCACAGTATTTTTGAATGCATCTGAAGTGTTATGTTGTGTTGCATCAGTGTTTCACACTAAGAACACTTGAGAAAGAAATATTGTTGGCAGAAGTTCAATTAGGAGAAGTGGTTATAGGAGTCTTATTTTACATATGAATCAGTTAACAACAGAACTGTTGTTCATTAAAGAAATTTAAATCTTCCTAAGCTGGAGTTCTTTATAGTTTCCCGAATCATTAAATGATACAGGTGTTGACTGTGGGCTTGTCAAATCCTTTTGTCAAAGAACTGACACTCTACTTTTTGTGCTTCTTCTGCTTTTTCAAAAAAGTATTTTGGGCCATCATTTCACAGTTTAAAGTCTAAGCCAGTGTAAGCAAACACTGCCACTGAAAGAAACAATCTCTGTTTTCCTCAGTCCCTGCTTTTTCTCTCGATGCCTTCCCTTCTGCTGATATGTTCATCGCCAACCATTGAACTCATTCAGGGAATTGATCTTAGTTAAAATTAACCAGGCGAAACCAAGTAAGTAAATAAATAAATCACAGAATCACAGAATGGTTGAGGTTGGATGGGACCTCTGGAGATCACCTAGTCCAACTGCCCTGCTCAAACAAGGTCAGCTAGAGCATGTTAGACAGAATCACATCCAGGTGAGTTTTGAGTATCTCCAGGGAAGGAGACTCCACAACCTCTCTGGGCAACCTCTTCCAGAGCTCTGTCACTCTCATAGAAAAGACGTTTTTCTTCATGTTCAGGCGGATCTTCCTGTGTTTCAGTTTGCTCCCATTGCCTCTCATCCTATCTTTGGGCACCACTGAGAGGAGTCTGGCCCCATCCTCTCTACACCCTTCTTTCAGATACTTATACACACTGATAAGATCACCCCTCAATCTTCTCCAGGCTGAAGAGTCCTAGCTCTTTAAGCTCTCTCAGCCTTTCCGCATATGAGAGATGCTCCAGTCCCTTCATCATTTTAATGGCCCTTTGCTGAACTTGCTCCAGTAGCTCCACATCTCTCTTATAAAGGTTAGTTGTAACCCAGATCAAATCCTTGATTTGTTTCATCACGGAACAGAATGCACACTTGTATTGGTGCAAGGGAGGGAGATGCACAGGAGTCTGAAAGGAGTAGAATTGCTGCTTTCAGCAGCAGTGCTGAGTTACATCAGTTTATGACACTGAGGTATTAAAGCATAGTCTCTAAGGGATTTGTTTTGCTTTCTGTCTTAGACTGTTTATATTGATAAAACGTTTTACTCTTGTATCACAGAAAATACCTCAAGGTAGTCATAGGCATGAATGGTAGCTTTGTCCTTTAGAAAGTGAGTTTTAAACCCATAGTTACATGTGCATCTATTAAGCAGTTACCACCAAAGTTGACAGAGGGGCCGGGGATGAAAACATATTAGGTCCCTTCGAGTTTTTTTGCCTGACAGAAAGAAGTGAAATTATTAATGCTCTCTATAAAAAAGAGAGACTGTAGCATGAGCTTCAACCTCATCAAGCAGTTACTCAGAAATGTGAGATTTTTCTCACATGTGGGATTCTCTTGGCCCTGATATATCTCAGAGACAGCAATCTCTACCTCTGCTTGTTTGTGTTCATCACTGCATAGCCGTTTGTGCTGTTCTGACACTAGTATTTGTGTTACCAGATCAGAGAACTGATCCAGTTTAAAAATAACCCACCCAAGAAAATCTATCATCTAGACCAATTCCCAAACTGATCTGCTGTGAGTGCAAAAAATAGTGGAGCTTGCATAGCTTGAACTGATTTGGGAACATTTCTCTTTGAGCTGTATCCCTATGTCTATTAAGACTTGGTTCATTCACTAGGTTAGCATATCTTACTTTCCATACTTGTGATCATACCTGGAGTAGATCTCTACCTGGTATTATTAGCAAGAATATTTGTGACAAAATTAGCTGTTACATAATGGTTCCTAGCAAGTGCTGAATTCAAGACAGCATAAACTCAGAGAAGGAGTTAAACCACTTAAGACTTGGATTTACTAGTGTTGGACTGTACCTCATACAACACCAACACTTCAGCAGTTCCAGATTGTTTGGGCAACTGAGCACCCAGACTATAGGATGTACTGCCTCTTGGCAGCCTCAGTGCATAATTTGCTTTACAGGCTACCTGTTATGCAGGACTGGTTTACTCATCAGGAACAGAAGATTTTCAGGATGGCCTCAATTGTATTGCTAGTAATTCAGTATGTTTTTTGTCTGCATGTTCCCAAAATATTTCAGCATGTACTTAATATATCCTCTTGCTAAGGGAGGATTTGTGATTTGTTAGGTATCTTCATCTGGGGCAATTCTATTCCAGTAAAGGCAAAATTCAGCTCAGAATTTTCCACTTGGATCTCTTTAAGATAACAACTTGCCCCTTTGCCTCTCATTTGAGGGAGGACAGACCCCTTTCAATCTCTCTCTATTAGCTTTTGTCTTTTAGTAGATCGTACATAATTACTTTGTCTCCTAAAAAAGTTTAATTCTTGGTGTTCTTTCAAGTTGTATATTTGAAAGCAAAATCTCTGTGTTGCTTTGACCTTTAATCTATGTCATTATCTCATACTCTCCTCCAGAACTTGAGGAACTGTTGCTTACCTAGACTTGTTATGATACTTTCCCACAGTTTCTCACTTTTCCTGCCGTAAGGAAATATGTTTAGACAGAGAGTCTATAGTGGAAAAATAAAAATTTAAAATACTCTAGAATAATGTCACTTTAGTAAACAGGTTTCCAGCTGTATTCCTATGATTTATTTGTTGATTGCTCTATTGCATCTCCACAACTCTTAAAGGTCTCTGCTTTTGTCTAGCCCATGCTATCATCTATCATTCATCTTCCTTTATGGCATCTCTCCTGCTTTTTTGTAAATATGATTTTGGTTGAACTAGGCTACCAAAGTATCCACAGACAATGTCTGTGAAAAGCTTGTGAATTATTATGATCTTTTTTCAGAAAGAATTTTTATCAGAATCTCTTGTGTTCATTCACAGCAATGCAACTTATTGGAATCTAGGCAATGTGGTATTTATTACTTAGCAATGGTCATGAATGATAGTAAATTTCTGGCTAAGGAAGTCATATTTTTTTTAATGAGGGCTGGCATTCCAGCTGGCATTTTCAGATGACTGTGCTCATAATTTTTTCATTCCTTTGGATTTAGATGATTTTAAACTACTCCTTGATTTATTGTTATTACATTACAACTTCATTCGCTAGCTCCATAACTTCTCCATTCTTCATGTTACTTTCTGCAAAATCCTTTGTCCCTCTGTAATCAAATTGTCTTGGACGAAGTAATAATTGGAAGGGAGACATACAACTTTAATACAATTAGTTACATCAAACATTACTGAATTATGTAGTGCCATGTATAAGTTTAATTTATATTATAAAATTGTCATGACTGTTAGATATCTAAATTTTGCTTGATTCGGAAGACAAATTTCCATACCAGCAGTCACAAACTTAAATTACATCATGGTATTTGTGTATCTATGTATCTGTGCCGCAGCTGGTGTGGCTCTTTTCAGATTTATTACAGGATTCTTAATTTGTTGGTATTTCCTTTCTGGCAATGCACAGGGTTTCATTCCCGTATTTTTCCTCTGTTATTTATAATGGAATTGATATGGGGCACTGTTCAATGCAACAATTATTCAAGGCCACACTTTTATTGTCCTGTAGAGTTAGTAGAGTTTAGTCTTCATCTTGCACAGAACAGCTCTGAATTTTTCAAGGGGACCATGTGAAGCATTTACCTGTTCTGCAAAGAGTTGTCAAGTCTAACTTTTGTTTCTTCTTTGTTTAATACTTATTTCATAGTAGTACTAGCCATAGGCCTGATAGGTTTTGAAGAGGCACAAATGAGAAGATAGTCCACATCACAAGGAACAAGGTTTACGATGTATTGTAAGTCTGTAAATCAAGAGACAACAGACAGATATGCATGAGAGAACATAGCAGTGACCACACTAGTCAGAATAGTAGGCAGTGATCTCAGCATATCAGCTACTTCATATTTGCCAGGTTTTGTGAGGGTCACCACAGCTTGTATTTCTCAAGTTTTGTGTCTTCAATTTATTTAACATTGAGAACTGGATTGATTCTGTGATATACTAATGGAGTTACTAGGAAAGGCTTGTAAAACAATGGTTCTGAGGAGGTAGTGGCATATACACATGAACTATCACAGATTTTTAACCTGATGGAATAAATAAATAAATAAATTCCAGACACTAACCCTCAAAGCATTCTCAGTGAAGAAGCATCTATAACCACAGTCACATTGGCATGGGAGTCTATGCACCTGCTGATAGGATCAGCATTCCAAAAGTGGATATAACTTGCTTTAAATTTAAGTCAGAGATCTAGACCTAAAAAGGGATTGAAGTGCCTCCTAGTTTTTCCCAGCTTCTGATTTTTCCATGCACTTGTATAAGAGAAAAGAACTTCAGAAAGGTGACATAAAAGTCCATCCACTGTTTGGTGAGCCGCCTAAAGCTCACGCATACAAAGTACTAAATTTAGGAGAATGCTTTCTCTTCCATTCCTCTTCAGAGCTTATGCAGGGCTCCAGATAGGACCACCCTCCAATTGGAAACGATGTCCATAATGTCCTTCCAAGGATATGTACCTAACTTTGTTCCTCTAGAGAAATTTAAAGAGCTCATTCTTACTTTAAGATAGGAATGGAGGAAATGAGAGGGAAAGAGATGGAGAAGGGAAAGTATGTGTTTCCCATCTTTTACATGTTGCCTAGAGGTGAAAGCTTGCAGCCTGGAGAGACAGGTTCAATGCTATAGCTCCTACCAATTGCCTTGAATTTATTTAAGTATTGTTTTAATGTAGTTCTGCTCTTTCCTTAGTACTTCAGTCATGCATAGACTGTCCTCTTGTACTGACTTTAACAGCAACAAAGTTAACATAGGCCAGATGGAAAAGAGAACTGGGCAACTTCCTATCTTTAGGGAACTGTAAACGTGTTTTGAGCAGCCTTCCCAGCCTTGACTTTCTAAAGCTCTCTTCCTGCAGTAAGTGGCTGGTTTCTGCAGGATGCCCGTGGCGACAGCCGTGGCTCCTGCTGGCTGGTTACTGCTGCACCTGTGACAAATTAAATTAGCCACAGCTGGGCTGGCTGGAGGCCATGGCAACAAGTTGTCAGGCAGTAATAGCTGGTTCAGTCTTGGGCAGTGATGCATGCTCGAAAGAGGACAACTATTATTTGCTTTTCTTCTAGGTCAGGATTTTTGTATTCATAAAAAGACCCAAATTCCAGGAGATCTTAGTTAAGCTTTTTTATTGGGAGACACTAATTTTTCCTTTTGATTATAATTGTGCTGTACAGCTCATAATCTCCAACTGGTTAATTTTCCTAAGCCATGAATTCTGTAAGGTATGGAAGATTCTGTAAGGTATAATATGCTTTCTATTTTTGTTGATCTCAGTGGGACAGTTCAGCTGAGCAAAATAAAATACATGTGTGCTGGCAGCCTAGCAGCCTTGGTACAGGTTTATCTAAGTTCTGTTTTGCAATCATGTTCTCTCATTGTCATTGTTTATATTAAGATCTACATTTTTAAAAAATGTATTTATTCAACGGTATCAGAATTGCCTTCTAGTATAGGGACAGATGATCTTCCTGTG
The DNA here is from genome assembly GCF_028389875.1 of Rhea pennata. NCBI lineage: Eukaryota > Metazoa > Chordata > Aves > Rheiformes > Rheidae > Rhea > Rhea pennata. The sequence continues at coordinate 99,150,354 of NC_084664.1, read as the reverse complement.
AGTACAGCCACATATCAAAATTTTCTCATAGCTAAGAGCTAGAAGACAGGTGTCTCAGCAACCTGGTGGAAGGAGGAATTTCAGCAGTAATTCACAGGTGGAATATGACAGTGGTATTACCAGGGCACAGTAGTTTGGAGGTGAGTGAGCAGAACATTCAGCTAGGACCCAGTGTGATTTGGAGACTGCCCCTGCTAGTTCACTTACTTCCTTTGCAGTGGGTTTAGATGACCTTGCAGGCTCCTGGCCAGGCCAGGCTTGCTACCAACTGTATGATGTAGTTTCATAGCAGGAGCTGTGCCTAAACTACTTGCAAGGGTCAGGTGCCAGAGGTTGGTTATCCCTCTGATTGGTGTTGATGATGTTGTTGGAATATTTCTTCTTTGCACATTTTCTTTGCATTGTCTTTTTGGTGTACTGCAAGTTTACTTTTGAAATTCAATTTAGTCAGCATATATTAAAAGATTTCTTTTATGGTGAGGATACAAACTCAGTGAGTTTGGTAGAAACTATAACAAAGAATAGAATAGTGTGGGCACATAGATAAATATGCTATGTTGTTTGGACATGTTTTTTTGAAGAATCATAGAATCTTTCAGGTTGGAAGGGACCTCAGGAGATTGTCTTATCCACCCCACCTGCTCACTGCAAAGTAAATTAGAGCAGGTTGCTCAGGATCATGTCCAGTCAGGTTTTGAATATTTCCAAGGATGGAGACTCTGCAGCCTCTCTGGACAACCCATTGTAGTTTTTGACCAACCTTACAGTGAAAAAGTTCTTTCTTACATTTAGTATTTCAACTTGTGCCCATTGCCTCTTGTCCTTTCACTGGATACCATTGAGAAGAGTTTGGTCCCATCTTATTTATTTCTTGCCTGCTTTCCTTCCCCCCCCCCTTCAGCTATTTATATACATTGATAAGATCTCCCTGAGCCTTCCTTTCTCAAAACAAAACCAGTTCTTAGACATCCCCTCGTATGACCCTATCCCCTAATCATCTTTGTTGTCCTTCACTGAACTCCTTTTAGTATGTCTGTGCTTCTCTTGTAGTGGGAAACCCAGAACTGGACACAGCATTCCAGATGTGGTCCCACCAGGGCTGAGTAGAGGAAAAGGATTGCCTCACTCTCTTCTAGGAAAGAATGCTCTGCCTAATGAAGCCCAAGATGCTGTTGGCCTTCTTTGCAAGAAGGGTGCATTGCTGGCTTGTTCACCAGAATCCCTGGGTCCTTTTGTGCTGAACTGCTTTCCAGATGGTTGGCCCTCAGCGTGTGCTGGTGCGTGGAGTTATTTCTCCCCAGGTGCAGGACTTTGCACATCCTTTTATTGAGCTTCGTGAGCTCAACAAAAGATCCAGCCTGTTGAGGTCTCTTTGGCAGCACACGATCTGGTGAATCAACCCCTCCTCTTGGTTTTGTATCATTTGCAGACTTGCCGGGGTGCACTCTGCCCCATCTTCCATATCATGAAGAAAGATGTTAAACAGTATGGGCCCCAGTATTGATCCCTGGGGCACACCACTGGTGACTGGCCTCCAGCTGGACTTCGTGCCGTGCTCACGACCCTTCGAGCCCAGCAGTTCAGCTAATTTTCAGTCTGCCTCACTGACTTACATAGAATATTCTTCCATTTGCCTAGGAGGATGTTACAGGAGACAGTTCAAGCTTTCTAAAGTCAAGATAAATAACGTGCACTGTTTTTTGCTCATCCACTGCTGGTCATTTTGTTGTAGAAGACTATCAGATTGGTCATGCATAATTTGCCCTTGGGAATCCAAGCTGACTATTTACAGTCATTTTCTTGTTCTTAATATGTTTGGAAATGGTTTCCAAGATTTATTTGCTCCATCACATTCCCAAAGATCAAAGTGAGACTGGCCAGACTCTAGTTCCCCTGATACTCCTTCTTGCCCTTCTGGAAGGTAGCAGTAACACTAGTTTTCTTCCAGTTGTCAGAAACCTCCCTCAGTCACCATGACCTTTCAAAGATAATCAAGAATGGCCGCACAATGACATCAGCCAGTTTCCCCAGCTCTTGTGGGTGCATCCCATCAGGTCCCATGGACTTTTGTGTGTGTTCTCTAACCTGATCCTCCTCCAAGAAGGGTAAGTCTTCATTGCTCCAATCTTTTCCAGTGGTCTCAGGAACCTGGGACTCCTGAAGGCTGATCTTACCAGTAAAGACTGAAATGAAGAAGGCATTGAGTATCTCTGCCTTTTCCACCTCCTTTTCTACCAGGTCCTCTGCCCCATTCAGCAGTGGGCCCATGTTTTCTCTAGTCTTCCTTTTGCTGCTGATAGACCTGTAGAAGCCCTTTTGTTGCCCTTCTCAGCTCTCACCACATGGAACTCCAGGCTTTGGCTTTGCTAAACCCATCTTGCATGCTCTGACAGTGTATCTGTATTCCTCCTTGGTGACTTATCCCCGCTTCTACCTTGTACTTGTAAGAGTCAGTAGACACAGGGAAAACAGTGATCCTACTTGGTTTTCCAAAGCTATTTGACAAGATTTTCACTAAATACTCTTAAAGAAATTAAGTTGCCATGGTATAAGAAGGAAGGTTCTCACATGGATAAATGATTACTTAAATAATAGAAAACAAATGATAGGAATTAACAAATGGTTTTCTGAGTAGGAGGTCATTAGAGGAGTTTGACAGGAAGCAGAAGGTTGAGATAGATGACTTCCTGAGGTCCCTTCTCACCTGAATGGAACTTGGTGCACAGCATAACCGTAAGTGACACCAAGGGGATTTAAAGAACAGAAAGGCTTTCTTGATGTTACCGAGTTATTTAAAGTAAGAAAACTAAGGGGCAACAGCAAAGATGTGTAGAAGGATCTCATGATACTGTGTGACTGGATGACAAAAAGGCAGGTGAATTCAATCTAGGTAACTAGTAAGTGACATACACGTGGAGAAGAAAATAATTATTTTGAACATAGGTGCTAAAGTGATTATTGCCACTCAGAGACAAAGTTTGAGTTATAATAGATAGTTTAATGGAAACAGCAGCTCTGTGCTCAATAGCAATTAAAACATAAAATACTACATTCTAGAGCACTACCTGGGGCTTGGAAATACTGAGGCCAGGTCTTGCAAACTTGATCAAAAGTCTGGATTTTAAAAGTATTTTGATGATAAATAAAATGCAGCTAGTTTTGAATATAATACTCAATGCCTGTGTTCATCTTTAGGTCCCTAAACACTCTTAAAGAGCTGACTCTATGTATCTTTGTTCCACATCTATGTGAAGCAGATTAAAATATCTCTAGATCACATACATCTGATGAGGTTAAGTTTAAGTATAGTTGCTACCTAGATATTATGATAAGAGAGGTACATTACTGAACTGATGCTGTGTTTTGTGTATTTAATCTGACTGATTTCTTTTAATGCTTTTATGAATGTTTTTAATTAGGTTGATAAGCAGCTTGTATGAAGGAATCTATTGATCATCAGAATAATAGCAACATTTTCTTATGGGAAACCTTCCACCCCCGAGATAGAGAGTTGTTTTAGTTAACAGTCAATGTATGTAAAAGCATACCATACTAGTTCAAAATTTTCAAATCTGGATATTTAAAAACTAATCCTCCTGTCCTTGATTTTAAGATTTTTCTTTTTTCTTCTTCTATCTTGTTCTTCCTTGACAGACAATCTTTTTTGTCTTATATCCTGCTTCCTTTTGTCAAATTATTCTCTCAGTTTTCTTGTCTCCTCTACTGCAGACTTGTCCCCATGTCACTAATTGTTTTAAATCAATTCAGTCAGCAGTAATCTAAGATAGGATAATCCACATGTTGGAGATGCTTTTCTTAGAGGGGAACATTATGTAAAGGCTTTTCCCCAGTTATGTTTTAGAAAGATTTGTTTATAATGAAGATCTTTGCCTGGTAAGATTGTGGAAAAAACATTTAAATTGTGAAGTAACTGTAGTGGAAACAGGCTTTTACCTCTATTTGTCCATTTGGCAGTAGTTTAACTCTGTCGGTTGCTATCTTCTTTTCCACTGCCTGGATGCACTACTAAAGAAATGAAAAGAGATTGCACAACTATGAAATGAGAACTTGGGCTCTTGGTTGGTTATAGAAGGGACTGGCGCAATCCTGGGTATGTACTTCTCCCTAAAAGAACCAGGGCATCTCTTGTAAATGGTTTGAGTCATAGGTGAAATGAAAGGCAGAACAGCTTCTGCTCAGACAGGAAGCCCAAGCTATGGGCTTAGCTAGGAGTTGACTAAATCAGTGACTTAGCTGGCGTTCCATGGGCTGCATTGTGGCTTGCTGAGTAACAGAAGATGGTCGGCAAAGGACTGGGAGAGCAGCTTTAAAAATGGCAAAATGTTGGATTAAATTACATCACATCTTGAGATCCAGTCAAGTCCTAATGTTGCTAGTTTTGTTCCAAAAAATATGTCTTTCTCATATACTGAGTTAAGTTTGCTGGAAAACACAATACGCTCTTCATGCACATATGCACTCAATCTGTGCGTCCCACTAGTGCTGTAAATGCTGTGAACTGTAAGTGTTCCCTCATTCTTAGAGGGGCAAGCTATGCCTGAAAAAGAATTTAGTGCTGCTATATTAAGTCAGTGGAATTGTGCTCTCTTTGTCACCGTGACAGTGCTTTGTTGAGAAAAATATAATGGCATGCTCTCTCCAGTGTACAGTGGATATCCTTTCATTGTCCAGCTGTAAAATGTGCTTTTGATCATATGTGAAGAATATTTTTCAGTTATTTGTTTTAGCACCATATCATTATTTATTTGTAAGAGGCAGAGGTGTCATATTCTTCTCGGAAGATTTAAGTTGATTTATCTTTGGAGACTCTAAATATATCTGTTGTGGAATTTGGATTTGTTTTGGCAATACACAAGGACAACGGAGTGCTGGTTTACTGAAAGAGTACATGGTATATGCAGTTATATTCAAGACAGCAGCATTTTTATGTAGAGCTCCAATTCATATGAGGGCCTAGAGACCCTAAGTGTAAGTGATGAATGCTATTAGTAAAACATCTCAGTGCTCCAAATTATCCCGTTTATTATATCGTTGAAAGCAAAATTGTAAAGTTCCTGCAATTAAAAGCAAACTTCATTATTGGCTGAATGGCCTAGGATAATGTATTTGAACAACATGTCAAGTTTGGAAATACGGATTTATTTTGCAAAGTAAAATGCAGTCAGAGAGAGGCATATGATGAAATTAGATGAAGCTCGCTTTTAATTCCTAGCAAATAAGTCATTCTTCACATATATTCATCCTTTTGGTTCTCTACTGTGATTATCAGCTGCCATGACAACTAGTGCTAGTGACTTTTACGATTTGGACATTTAACTTCTACTGCCCATACACTCAGAGAGAGAGAAGATTCAGACAAAGGAAATATCAACAAATGAATGAAATACATGGTTCAGTATAGAGAAGGCTAGATGCTGAAAGACAGAAAAAAAGGATGAAAAAGAAAAGGATGTAGTGATATTAATTCATTTATATACTTATTCCCTGTTTCTTGTTGAAATATTTGTGGTAAGTTTCTCATCCTTTCCTGATTCATCAAGAAATGTGTCATTCATCTGAGTTAGGAAAAAAGTTAGAAGATTTCAAGGTATGGTTGGCTTGTAAAATATTTGTTATGGCTGTTGCTTTGAGTAACATATTCACAGTATGTTGTTGGTATTTTACATCTCTGTAACTAAATAGTAAAGCTGCTGTAAAAGGGAATAGAAAATAACATAAAATTCCACAGGCTTCAAACAGAATTCTTGACTAATTTCTCCTCTAGGATTTAAAAGTAATGCCAACACTAAGCTTTTAGAAGAAATTAGAATGTAATACATGCTAATGCATTTTTCATATCTCTCAGAGACAACTCAACCAGTTTAGTATAGTGTCCAGTGTAGTTTAGTATAGGGTCCAGCTTGTGCTAAGCTTGCATGCTTGAGAAAAAACTCGTACAGAAGGGGCTTCTACATAGACAAACATAGATAACAGTGCATGAAACCCAGTGCTAATAGCTGGTTCTCCTCCTCCTGTATAAGGGAAAGAAGTCAAAGCTAGGAAAAATGGGTATTTCTCTTCACTGGTAACTTTGAAAGTGTTTTTTAAAATAATAGAAATTGCATTGGATAACTTTAGGAGACGGGAGTCTAGTGTATCCTTTGATTTTCAGCCGTGCTAATGCCATATTGTAAAGGCTGATGTAAGCAGTTGGTTAAAAGACTTGTTTCCAGCAGTGACTGAGCCTGGAACAAACGTTTACTAGGTCTTCATTCAAATAGAAAGTATCTGGGAATTTTCTTTCTCATTTCAAGATGCCTGGTAGCTCCTCCTGGTGGTGAACTATTGCAAAATGAGGACAGGATGATGACTATCCCTTTTACTGGAGCAGTACAAGTAACAAAATACAATATGTAAAGTTAATCAAATTATTCATAATTGGTCAAATTCTTAAAGTAACCGAGTGTGGAGAAGTAGGAATGTTGTGCATGACTTCTTTTCATCTAGTAGGATAGTTTCCAGATATCAAGCTGCAAAGAATAGAAAGATGGTTGTATAGAAAACATAGGGCTGAGTGCAGCATCCATGAGTAAATGAGGTAAGATCAGAAACATTGACAATTTTGCTTCAGCTGTTGCTGAAGCATGAATGCTAATGATGCTTTCTGGAAGTGTGTGCCTGTGTTCAGGGTTTGGTAGTCTTTGGCAAACTATGACATTGCAGCATTGATTCTTAAAGACCTTACCCTCCAACCTACTTGTAAACACGAATTGTAATGCTCAAGCCATAATTTTGTAGTGATTAAAAAGAGATTCTTAATGCAATCAAAGAAACACAACACATACTCATAGTTTCAGAAATAAACACAGTATCTTTCTCCTTGTAGAAAAGCTGCTAGATGTACTGCAAGCTAATTACAAGGGAACTAAAGGTAAACTTGATAGAGCCTACTCGTTCTTCTCTCACTAGAGCTGATCAAAATGATCTTTAGCACCCTTTACTTCACTGTTCTTTTGAACGATACAAGTTTGTAGGTTATCCAGCTCTATGTTCTAGGTCATGTGGAGCAAGCCAGTTGTTTGTTTGAAACGGATAACAGTAGGTCAAAGCTGCAGAAATCTTCTCCAAAATCCTGCTTCATTTTTGCATAGAGTGTAAGCTGGAATAGGTAGCTTTTTCACAGCAGGAGCTGTCTGAAGTAAAACAGTGGCTTTTTGGAGCAGAAGAATTGCTAATGGCTTTCACTGGTGATGTTTGCTGCATTTTTGGAATCTATAGATGGCATGTGAATTCCAACAAATTCTGAAACAGAGCTGGGAAAATTCCAGATTTACTGAAGTTCTAAGGAGGTCTGTTGATAAATTCGTACCTTTGGAAAAACTATGGTGTTTTAATTTTTCCCCTACACTTTTGATGCATCCTGCAAAGGCTGGTCACTACTGCTTTGCATACATCAATCACAAGGGAGCATACTAACACTTTGATTTGGTGTCCTCCTTACCCCTTCCCTTTGCTACATTGTGCAGGATTTCATTGCTGAACTCTAGGTGGAGTACAGAGATATTTGTGACTTCAGAAATTACTAATTTATTTATACCTATTGAGAGAAATAACAGGAGTACTTCTCACCTCCACTGATAATTTGAGGAGTTAAGTTTCTTCACAGTGATCTTTGCCTAGCTTGAAGCAGAGAAATCGACATCTATTATATTACTAACTTTATTAACTATTATTAACTTTGTCATACTTATAATATATTTTTTCCTGTTCTTTGATCAAACATTTGATAAAATACAATTTATTGATGAAGCTATGCAATAAAGTATTCCTCTATCATATTGTGATTGCAGCTCTGTTCTTGAAGCATTTTTTTTAGTCTCTGTTGTACCTGTCAGCATATTTTATTGCTGTGCTCCAGTATGTATAGATCACAGTATCAGTTCCAGTGTTTTGCACCTTTTGACACTGGCAACAACCAAGCACTTTCCACAAACTCTGCAAATTCATTCTTTGGCTCAGACTTCGCTAGCAGAAATACTGCCTTGGCTGGGGTTCATTTTAGCAGGATTTGCATTCTATGCTTCTCCTTTTCCTTAAGTTGCTTTGCTTTGTTTTCTTTTTTTTCTTTTATCATGATCTTTAGAAATTGAGCTTACTGTGACAGGAGGCTCTTCTCAGAGCAAAGAACTGGTTGTCAGAGGAGCAGTTAACATGGATCCAGATAAACCTCTGTCTTACCTGAGATGCCCTTTCTCGAGAACTCTACGTTCTTTTTTTTTTTTTTTTTTTTTTTTTTTCAGATGAAATCCAAAAACATGTGAAGTTCTGGTTAGGTATATGACCATGACATGTTTTTTTCAAGACAGTTTTTTCTGGAAGCTGTCTTCTCTTTGTTTCTTAGCAACATATGGCAAGATTAGGTTCACATACTGACATGTATTTGCAGGATCTGTCCAGTTGTTCTTGAGCATTTTGAGCAAGAACTCAACATCTGCTTGATCTCTTTCAATCCCAGGCCCCAGTCATCTGCATGAGTTCAGATGAATAATTCAACAGCATCACGCTTATCAAATGTCTGCATACAAGTATGTTGGTGCTCAGCAGTTCTGCGATACCTAGCCCTTGAAGAAAGCTTGCTGCTTTTATCCTCAGCTCCCTTGCCTCCCCCCAAGAAGTCTGAGAAGTCTTATTTGCTGCCTGGTTTATGGAAATACTGTCAAAAGGGTTTTGAAATATAACCTAAACCAAAATCTTCTATTTCAATATGCATGTAGGCAACTGGATGGCTAGCTGACAAAGGCATTAAACATGCATAGTGGACAAATATGTATCACGACTAGTTCAGCTTTTTAGGCCTCCGTGTCATGATTCCCTGACCAAGGAGTCAGGAATTACAGTTGTAGCATCAAGTTCCCTTTATTATATGGCCCTACTCATATGGATATGGTCGGCATTATGCTAAGGAAAAACATCCAAAATGCTGTGAGGCTTTCATTACTGCTATCTCATCGGTAAGCAAAGGATGCTTCAATAAATATATGATCTGTGAAAATGAGTAACTCTGAAAGATGATATTAAGTTTTTCTTGGTAAATGTCATCACAAGGATTGCTGATAGGTTGAAGTGCCAGCTTCAAATGGGCGATGTAAGCAGTGTCATTATCCTTCAGGAGTCCTTTATTCCTTCAAGCATTTATTTCTCTTCTGGCAGAAGATACATTCTGCCTCTGTATTGTTGTTTCACTTGGAATTTGTTTATCACTTCCTAGGAGTTTCTTCCTAATTGGAATTACTGCTGCTTTGCTGTCTTGACACGATAGTTTCCACTTTTTCATTGCGAACAGGTTGCAGCATTTCCAGTGATACTGACTGTTGTATTTCAGTCCAGTTCAGGTAGTCTGGCAACATGTGGGTTTACAATATGATTGGTATTTTGGGGAGCTCTCAGGGCAGAGAATTCCAGAATTAATGCTTTCAAATAACACTAGGTTGACACTTGGATCTTCTGAAGTTGTGTGAATTTTATGTTATGTATTTTCATTTAGAAAGGCATGCAGTAGATCTTCCTTACTTACTTACTTCCATACTTTTGGCACTCATCCTTCAAAAATGTGTTCGGAGTTGTTGGGAACAACATAAATTACTTACCAATGTCATGGAAATTAATGCTGTCATCCTGCAGTAGGTGCAGGAACAACACTGAGATTGCAGTACTCAATGTTGATTTCGGTAACTGTACTGGAAAAGCTGCTTGTGTGGAAAGGCTACCCTGTCTACTATAAGACTCTGTTAACCCGTATAAACCCAAGTTTTTCAGATACAGTAAGTAAAAGGAGCTCCTGCCTAAAAGTAAAGTAGTTATTATAAGTATCTTAGAAAAACTGGGGATCAAATTATTAAATGGCAAGAGGAACTCTAAGAGGCAGACGTCAGCTGTGTTGCACAGGCAGGCTGGAAGGCTTTACAGTTACTTGTCAAACCTAATGCTGGTTCCTGAGTTCTTCCATCTTTGATGGTATTGCATGATGTAAAATGAATGTTGTGAATTTGCTTCAGGAGTTTATTACGAAATATATTCAGGTTTTAATACAGCTTACAGCCTAAATAGCAGAAATTTTAACAGATCCATGTGTCATAAACCCAGGTTTCAGAGCATGAGAGATTCTCTCAAGAAGAACAATACACACAAAATAAAGGATAATATATATATAAGTGAGGCTGCAAGAAAGGTTTATTTTTGCTATGCAGTTGCTTAAAATTGCTAGGAAATTTATTCACATGACTGGAAGGAGAGACTAATTTATCTGAATTTTACTCGGAATAAGGAGTCATTAATAAAAACATGTTCCTCCCAAAGTGTCACTACATCTCTCTCATAAAGAACAATATCATATTCATCCCAGTCTGACTTTCTAATATTTTTGGACAAAAACACATTAATGAAAGTAGTTTTGCTCCTTCTCACAATAGCAGTCCATAACTTGGTCACCTTTTTGTTCCTCTGTCTCTCTTCAGAAAGCTAATTCTGTCTGTAGACTACATATTTATTGGCAATATTTATATTACACATATTTTGATGATGGGAGGAAAAGTGGGGAGGCAAGTCTCACTTCCTGTTACAATAGTACATAAACAAAAGTATTTTGGAGCAATATTTTGCTCCTTGTAGCTGCATCCATTAACTTTTAGAAGATGTATATGGAATAGTTTCTGGAGTTTGGCTGTGTTGGGTAAAAGGAATCTAAAGTGTCATCTCTATTGGTATAAAAATAAAAATGGATGTATGTACATTGCTTAGTATTATGGTGAAGCTTAGGAACTTAATTCCGCATTGTGCTGTGTACAGTCCAAAAGAAACAATGAACAAAAGGCTTTTCTGCCACAGAGAGCTTACAATTTAAGAGAGAAGAGGGTGGAGAAAGACAGTGAAGCATAAAGAAATAAACAGCTGCCTCTGAATTCGTAGGAGACTGGTACAGTTCTCATTGCTGAGCATTTAAAAGAAAGTTGATAGCACTATTTCAAAATTCCCCACAGCCCTACTCTATAAAGAATAAATATATTTATTTGACATATCAGGATTGATAAGTGTATCCTGTAAAACCTGATATAAATTCTCCTAAATAATGAAATACGTACTTGCATGCAGTTTAGCCTTTGCTATTTCTTAGGTTTTTTAAGATGGAAAATAAAATAAACCCATTTTCTTCTCTACAATGAGCCTTCCACTATAAGTGTTTGGGCTCTGGGACTTCAACCTTAGCAGTGATCTCTGCTTTGTGAGTTTTAGGACTGAGTAAATCAGACCTTACAGAAATGTCTTCTGAGGTAGTGTAGTCTGTTGATGACACCAGTGGCAGCCTTCTCTGTACCGACCATGAGGAAGTAGAATTCCAAATCCTGAAGGGAATGAGAAAGGCAAGGAGCAGGGAACAGGCCCTGGACTTCAGAAAAGCAGACTTTGGATAATTCAGGGAACTGGTGGATGGGAACCTGTGGGAGGCAGCTCTGAAGAGCAAAGGAGCTCAAGACAGCTGACACAGGCAAAAAGGACTGCTTCCTTAAGGAAGAATGCCAGTACTCAGGAAAAAGACAGGCTACAAAGAAGGAGCATAAAAGTTGCCCAGGCATGCAGGGATGATAGGAAAATAAAAGCTCAACTAGAGTTGAAACTGGCAATAAACATCAAGGGCAGCAAGAGGAGCATTTACCATTACATTAGCAGTAAAAGAACAAATGAGGAAAATGTAGGCCCACGGCTGAATGGGCTGAGTGAATTAGTTGTAACAGATAAAAATAAGGCTGAGGCACTCAGTGCTTTTTGCCTGTGTTTTTACCAAGAAGGTCTCACGGGCCTTTGTGCCTAAAGATAGGTTCAAATAGGAATGGAAGAGTATCGAAACAAGGAACTCTTGAGAAATCTCAGCCCATATGAGTTCATAGGTCAACCTCATTCCTGTTCCTAGAAAACTCATGGAGCAAATCCTCTTGGAAGCCATTTCTCAGCACATGAAGGAGAAGAAAGTCACTGAAAACAGCCAGCATGGATTTGGCAAGTATAATGTGCTTGACCAACCTGAACTGTAATTAAGTGGCTAGATCCACAGATAAGAGAGGAGCAGTGGATGCTGCCTACCTAGACTTAGTAAGGTGACAGTCTCCCACAGCATCCTTCTGTCTGAGTTCTTACAGTCTAGATGGGTGAAAAACTGTCCAGTGTGAGTGCAGGGCTCAAAGGGTCATGGTTAATGGTTCATACTGTGTATGGAGACTGTTAAAACTGGAGTTCTTCGATGTCTGTCCTCAGACCTATTCTGTTTAACACCTTTACCAATGACCTGGAGAAGATGGAGTGCATCCTCATCAAGACTGCAGATGATACCAACTTGAGCATGCTGTTGATGTACTCAAGGGCATGACTGCAATTCAGAGAGATCTGAAAAGTCAGAGGAATGGACCAGCGGGAACATCAGGAAGTTCAACAAGGACAAATGTCAAGTCCTGCACCTGAGACAGACAACGCCCCTACAGTGGTACAGGCGGGGAACTGACTGAAAACAATGTGGTGATCCTGTTGGACAGTAGGCTAAACATGAGCAAGCAGTATGCCATGGCATTGATGAAGGCTAACAGCATCCTGGGCTGTATCAGCAGGAGTATAGCCAGTAAGCAGAGGAAAATTATTATTACTCAGTACTTGTTAGATCGCATTTGGAAAATTGTGTGCTGTTTTGGACTCCCCAAAACAAAAAGGATGCTGATGAACAGGAGGAAGTTCATCAAATCCCCCAGGATGGTCAGGTGCTATAGCCCTTGCCTTATAAGGAAACTGGGCTTGTTCAGCCTGGAAAAGAGAGAGCCTTGGGGAGACCTAATAGTGACCTAACAGTATCTATGAGGAAGTTATCAACATGACAGAGCCAGGCTTTTTACTGAAGAATGAGAGACAGTGGTCTCTAATTGAAACAGGGGAAGTTTGCACTAGATAAAGAAAATCACAGTAACAGTTGAGCAGTGGAACAGGTTGCCCAGAGAGATTGTAGAATCCTCCTTCTTGGGGGTTTGCAGGAACTGATTGGACAAAGTTCTGGGCAACCCAGCCTGAAGTCGGTGTTTGATCCTGTTTTGCACAGAGAGTTGAACTAGAGACCTCTAAAGATCCTTCCAGTGTGCATAATTCTAACTGGTAGAAGGGTGCCTCCCTAACACTCACTTTCCTTGAAGCAAGATACTCAGATATTTCTCACCGTTTGGCAAAGCTGAGGAAATTATCCTGAGTGTAATACCTCTCTTTCCCCCTCTACCTCCAGGATATTTTCTGAAGAAGCCAGTGTACATAAATAAGTGTAATGCATAGAGTGTGAACAGTGCACCTTTCTGATCAAACCAAACTAACAGATGCTTAATGCTAGGCCTGGGTGTGGACTAGCAGATACCAGCAACATCAGCAAGAGCTCCACTGTGTTGTATGTGAGGTGGCTTTCCTTCACAGAGAGGGTAACAGTAGGTAGCACCCTGATGCCCCATCTAACATAAACTAGTTTCTTATGTTAGATACATCCTCTGCAGAGAATGTGGGTGGCAAGCAGCAAGTAAGTGGCATTCTAATCTGCTCTTTACAGAATGCAGTAATACTTCCAATAGCATCAATTTATTTCTTTAGTTGACTTTTGAGTGTTTCCAGTGGTGCACCATCTACTAATGACCTTTACAGTCCTATATTCCAGTTGTTCCTAACATTACAATTAACATCAGGAAACAGTTTTCCGTAAATGTTGCCTTTTAGATACGGTATGAAATAACTTACCACACCCTGGCTAGTAACATACAAATCTTCCTTCTGCCTGCGCTTAAGGTAGCTACCCTCTCTCTAGGTTTTTTTGCAGTTTTTTCCCCATTGCTTTTTCTCTGGGTTGTGTCATTATTATATTCTTTGGTTCTTCTCAATGTTAATTTTGTATAGCACTTTTATCACATCAGTAGTATATTCTTCTCTGATTTGCCTTCTAGTTTCAGCATCACTTCTATTGTTGACTTACAAACTGCTGTGTTAATTTATCAATCCTGAACTTAACAACGTTTATCCTGATGTATGCAAGTTGCATGTCATCTGTAAAGATTTTCATTCTGCATTTAAAAAAATCAGAAACCTCTGTAAAAAAATATGAGGGAAGTTTAATTAATGAAAAAGATCAAAGATAGAAGAAATACAGCCAGTGGTAAAGCGCTGTTTAGATCTTTGTCTTGTGTGCTGCATTGTAGAGCCTCCATCTTTCACTGACTAATAAACTAGCCTGAATTTCCCTGTACTTTCTTTTTGATTTTCCCTACTTTCCCTACAAACATCTTTCCTATTCTGGATACCTAACCAGAGATGTATTTTTACCGTGATCTGCTCCTTTTTCATGGGCCTGAGCCTGAGAAAACCTTTTTAGTTCAGATGTGAGCTTTCTTTTCTCAGCCAGCGGTAAATAAAATAGATCTTGTTTTCAACAGCTCTTAAAAGTCAGAGGTTCTTCCATCCTGAAAGTACTTAGTGTTGGATTTCTACCTCTTGCTGTTGAAAATAACATCAGTATGGCCAAATGCAATGCTGTCTTAAAATACTTTTGCACAGCAAGTACAAAAAAGTGTTTAGTTTTCCCGTTCTTCTCTGAGATCTTCCATAAGAAGAACACCTAAAGTTTCTGAAAGTCCTCTCTTCAAGTAAGTCCTCTCTTCGACAGAATATCCTGGATTAGATAACTTTCATATCTCAAACAGATAATTCCATGGCCAAGTCGGTTTGGAGGGGAACTTCAGGAGCATGGGCCTGAAATGGGCTGACCACTGTGGTTCTGACTGATTTTTAACAGCCAACTGCAGATATGTAGGAGTGCTTGCTGTTATGTTTGTAATCAGTGTGGTGACTCACTGCATATTCAAGAATTTCTGCAATGGCAATTTTTTTGCCTTTTACCTACTTCAATAAATGTATCTGAAACTTCATTTCACTTTAAAATTTCCCTTGATCTTAATTCACATACTATAAAGGAAGAATATCACGAATATCTTAATAAGGTTGGTTATAAATTAAGATTGACTTACTTACTTATATTTTTAGTATACCATAGACACTTACAAGCAGTTATGCATTCTAGAACAGAAGACTTTATAGAACAGAATTGGTTTCTGAAGGGAACAGTTCTTTTGTGATTGTCCTTCACTGTACATGGCATTCATATGTCACAAATGCCTCTGTAAATGGCTTCAACTTTGTGGGCTTTTCACATTTCAGTTTCCATCTGAACTGTATCAACATCCACATTCACAAATGTCAGCAAGAATTTGTCTCCTAAATTAATTGATTATCTAAATATCAAAAGTAATTTCACACCTTCATCTCTTACCTAATTTGCAAAAGACAACATAAATATCCTGGCCACAGTCTTCCGAACAAACTGTGGCTCTTGGGTCCAGCTAAAAAT